>NC_000086.7:134296312-134596312 GCF_000001635.26 Mus musculus
TCTCAAGTCTGTTCGTACCGTCTGTAATTCCTACCATGCCTCCGGTGAGTGCCCAGAGCCAGGCCCTCTGCAGGTTTCCTCTCTGCAGAGTTGGAATGCCCGAAGGTGACTGGCCAAAACAGCTCTGCAAACTGGGGGCTGGGCTACCTTCCCCAGTTGGGTGCGAGGAAGACCTATGTAGTGGAGTACTTAGGAGATAGCAAGAGCTCTTTCCAGCACTTTCGGTCTCTCACCTCCGCCCCTGTCACTTTGCCCATTCCCCGCCCGGGGTTGTAGGGAACCTGCTTCAAGAAGCCTTTGGCAGGGTGCCTGCCAGCCATGGGGGCAAGCACACACAACTGGGCTCTCAAGGTCAAGATGGAAATGAGCTTAGGGGAGGAAGAGAAGAAAGAGAGAAAAGAGGCAAGAGGGTCTCTCCTTTAGGGCTGAGGCAGGAAGGAATAGCCTCAGACACTGAGAGGAATTCATCGCGCTCCTAGAGCCCACTGCGGAGCCTCCCAGGGCCCCTCATCATGAGCTGCAAAAGGATGAAGTCTGGCAGATCGGAGATGTTCAGAAAATACTTGCACACAGCTCTGGCTTGGGCGGTCTGCTCCTTCCTTACCATGGGATTACTCCGGGGTGGGGGAGGGTGGCTTAGGGCTAACACCAGTGGCAAATCCTAATATGCCTCTCCTCATCTCCCCTCCTCCAGTATGCTAGAGCAGATGGAATTGAAAGCAGGTCAAAAGAAGTAGCCAAGGCTGCCTGATTGGGGAAGGGGGTAGGGTGAGGGAGCAAAAGCCACCAAAGGGCTCAAAGAGGTTGAAGTACGGGGAAGGGGCGGTGAGGAAATGCTTTTCTGCTTTTGTCTTGCCTGGACTAGTTTAAGTGTTCGATGCTAAATCCACGCATGTGCTCTTGCTTTACTTTTCCCATGTCCGTTTATTTATACTTCTGTGCCTGTGGACCAGAGGTATTTTAAGCCTTTCCTTTGCTTTAGGAACAGGGCTTTCCTCACTGTGCTACCTGAAATCTGAACCTTGCCCAGCTGCTTTAAAGGCCCCTCAAGTACAGTATTACACTCCGCAGGCAATTGGACTAAGATGGAGTCACCACCAGGAAGCTTCCTCCCAGCTTGGCAGGAGCTCATGAGGAGTACTAGGCACAAATGGGTTTAGAGTGAGCTTCTTCCTAGGGAGTGGAGCTGTCTATGGCAGCCGAATGAAAGCAAGAGAAAACAAGCCTGAAGATCTCCTGGCAGAAACAGAAAAAGAATTCAATTGGTATAATCTAACAGAGCAGTAGGGGGAAAGTGTGTGTGTGTGTGTGTGTGTGTGTGTGTGTGTGTGTGTGTGTTAGCTTGCTTCTGTGTTTCTGTCTATAGGGTTTTTGGAAGGGTGGAAATACTATCTAACTGGCAGGTAGATGCCACAGTGATTTGAACCTTATAGAGGATTTCCAGACTGCTCTTTTCCAGGGTCTCCTCCTACACTGAGTGCCAAGCTGTGGCTGGTGATGGCTTTCTGACATAGGGCCCACTGCATAATGGCTTGTCCCAGCTTTAATCTGGAGCCCGCATAAAAGGGAGGCAGTATTCAGTTCTTGAACCAAATGTGCTTGATATATATTGTGGACACCACTCAGCATGCAAAGGCTGGAGACTTAGAAGTTTCAGGTTAGCTTGAGGTACATAGCCTGAGGCAAAATATATGCTTTTGGAGGCGATATACATATATTCTTCAAATTAGTATTTATTAGCCAAAAATAATATCTATAAGAATATATAAATATGTAGATCTATTTGTGGGATAGATGGGTGAATGAATGAGTCAAATGAGTCATTTGTAGCATTGCCTCATCGCCATTCTTTAATCTTCTCTGGTTTATTCTTGATTATGCAGTTCATGAGCCATCTCTTGTTTCTGAGAGGAGGTCAACAGCCCTTCAGAACAACAAATTTAGGATAGATTGAGTGATTATCTAGACTTTTCTATTTCCCATCTTGGAGTGATTTCTCTGTATTAGTGGAGTTAGTCATATATTGGCTGCAGTGATATTTCTCATAAGACTTCAAGCTGCTGGTGGTGGTATAGTTCTAAGATTATTTATTTAGAACATATCTGTGAGGTAGAGTCATCTTATTAGACCTTTGCATTTTACTAATGGATAATTGGAGTACAGCAGATTTAATGATTTATCCAAAATCACAGGAAAAGCTATTGTTAGACAAGAGATTGGAAACCACGTGCATAAAAGGTCACTGAATTGTTTTGGTTGGTAGAACCTACAACCAACTCTTTAAAATGCCTGACACATTCTTCTTCCTTTTCCTTTTGCATGAGTTCAATTCCCCAATCTTTATTTTGAGGCTTTATTTTTGAGCCAATTTTTCAGATTTATATGTTTGCATTTCTTTTTTGTCCATTTTTATCTCTATTTTAAAGCCACTATATGCTAGGCCTGTGGTACACATTTTAAATCCCAGCATTTAAGAAGCAGAGGCAAGTGAATCTCTGTGAAGCCAGCCTGGGCTACATAGTAAGTTCCAAGACAGCTAGGGCTACATAGAGAGACCCCATCTCAATAGATAGATAGATAGATAGATAGATAGATAGATAGATAGATGACAGATGGATAGTAGATAGATAGAGCTATTATGTTATCTTAGATATGATTCCCTCTATGAAGAATAACTAGAGAAAGTGCTAAAAAACCAAACAAAATACTATGAATTTTTCTCCTGGCCCTACTGGAGAATACAGGAAGTATTAGTAGGAAGCATGCAGGGTTTGGATTCATACAAGCCAGAGTTAGAATTCTGGCACTCTTGGCATCACAGTTTCCTTATTTGTCACATGGAGATAAGAATTCCTACCTCAAAGGGCTGCAAACATTAACCGAGACAGCATTTTTATAATGTCTGCTACAGTGTTTGCTACAGTAGGTGCTCAAGGAAAGTGTTGGGTGAGATGATGGTGATAATTGATTCTATTTTATGCAGTGGTTTCCAAACTAATTTGAATAGTCATTTAAGGGGCTAGAATCAAGCGTGCAGAACAAAATGTACTTTCATGTGCCCTTGTGAGCAGACCTTTATGCAATCAGATAATATTGAAGAATCCACTAGCTGCTGTGTAATGCATAGTGAGTCTTCTAGAGAATTAGCATATGTATCTCTGAATAATCCATTTGGTATGTGTTGTCTCATACCTCCCCCAGATTAAGGAAGTGTTATTATAGTCTTCTATATCCCAAGTGACTCCTGCAGGATCGGAAACTCCCTTGACTGAATGCCTCATTAGTTCACTTGAATTGGGAGACAATGTTTGCAGCCTCCTGTGCAGTGACTGGGAGTATATGGATGAATAACTTGCATGCAATTTGGATTCAGCTTTCTGTAGTGGTGGTTCTATCCAGAAGACCACATATGTATTAATAAGCAAACACCAAAATCCTGTCACAAAGAAGCCAAAGAATTTGGACCCTGGGGACCATGGGGCAAGTCTCTGGTTCTTTCCATCCCTTCATAGAAAAGATTTGTTGATTCTATTAATCTGGTTATCTGTAGTCAGTTAAATACTCCCCTGTTTGTGCAATCCTAGTGAGACATTCCCAACATGTTTGTGCAGTTTATTTAATGTCCATGGGCAATCTTTTATGCTTCCAATCAGTGCCATTAATTGCCTTCCAACTAGGTAATAGGATAGTAATTCACTGATGCTTAGACTTCTTGGAGGTGGTGCAGTATATCTATTCCCTTAGAGAGAAAATAGACCCTGAGATGTGATGTGACTTGCTTGGTTCACACAGCCACACAAGCTGAACCATACACATCTCATCAAAGCTGCCACTGGGATCTTGTTGACTCTCAGTCGGCCAACATCTGACTTTGTTTCTAAGTGGTTTTGACTTAATAGTAGAGGACAGATTCACTTGTTCTAAGAAGCAATTGTAGACAGGATCCCCTTTGCTTAATAGGATCAGGTTTGTTAGAGTCCTCTTTAGGGAGCCATTAATGACAATAGCGAGCAGCATCGCTGAAAAGGTACTTATCATTCATGTGAATAGTTAGCAATTAAACATGATGAGCTTTTTGTTGCATTCAGATAATGCTCTATGATTCACGGGTGGCTTTTTTTTCCTACAAAACTTCATGAAACTCATACGTGAGTCAGCAAATTTTGCAGCTTGTGTAGGTTTTATGTGGTCTAAGATAGTAACTAGGCTGAGACTTTTAGGCAAAATATATTTTTGTCAGTGCACACTTCCACGTTCATGTAATTCTCTCTGTAAATTGTATTGGAGTACAACACACACACACACACTGCATAACTGTACAGAAAAGTTCAGAATATTCCCATGTAAGTATGTATTCATTAGCAGACAACCAGCACTCAGTTACTACCCTTCCAAGGGCAATTTTATTGTCCTGCTTTCTAACAATATAAAATAGTTGCACCTGTTTTCTTCACTTGAAATACATATATTATATAGTCTATTAGCCCATTTTTTTTCTTTCAACTAGTTGGCATAAATGAACTAAAGAGGATCAAACTCCTTACCCTCTAATCCTGTTTTGTCTTGTTAGCTGACTAAGGTCGGTTATTATTGTGATTATTATTTGACATTCTTGTGCTAGCTGTTCAAGTTTAATGTCACTAATATGAGATCATGGCCCTGGCATGTTATGAAGAATAAGTGAAAAGAGAAAAAAAAGGGGATGAGTAAAGAAAAGTCCAATGTGCTTTTTTTTTTTACTCTTTTCTGAATCATATGTTTCCATACCAAAAGGATGAACCTGCTTGACTCATCGATATTCTTAAAATGGATACTGTGGCTTACAAAAGTAAAGATTTCTCATTGTATGCTTCACATAAAGTGTGTGTGTGTGTGTGTGTGTGTGTGTGCTTTACTTTCAGTTGAAGCTACAGTACTATGCATCTTTGATTAAATTTCCAAAATACTCATCTAACATAAAAGGGGAAACTGAGGCAATACACTACCTGCCATTTTATCCAAGCAACAAAACAAATACAGGTCCGAGGATAGTGCTGCCTGATGGCCTTTGAAGAGATCTGAAGCATTTGACTAAACACTTCTGTTTCCCATTTCTTTGCCCTTTCCAGGAAACTATGGTTTCAGGGTCTGTTTCATTTGAAGGAAAAAATAAAACCAGACGTAAAAAAGTGAATTGTGACAGCTTTTGGGGAAAGTGAGTCAGACAGCTTTCTTTACACCTGTCATCAGTACCATTAATGTCTTTAGAGATCAGTTACTACAGATTCAAGACACGTGATCATTCATTTGCTAGAAATGAGGTGGCCTGCAGTACACATTAAGAAAGGAGCTGGCAATAGAGTCTTTTGATGTTTGTCCTCTCCACAACAGAAAGAGTCAAGGCTCTCTATAATGTCACTATTCATCCTAGCTTGAATAAATCATACAGTCTTCCATTGGAATCATGGGTAATAGCTCCTATGTGTATCTGCTCAGCTTAGAACTAAAGATTTGATGAAATGCTTTGTCCACATTCAGTTTTCTCTTGAGAAAGAAGGGGTGGGGGAGGCAAAAAGGGTTCACTGGTGGAGCATTTACCAAGCTGCATATCTGAGGCCCCTGGTTGGATTCTCATTGCTGAAAATCAGGTTTCTTCTGGGTATGGTTGCAGGGTCAGGAGGATGCCTGTTGACAAATTTCAGAAAATCACAGATAAGAATCTACTCTTTTGTTTGTGTTTATTTCGTTTTATTGAGAGTAGGCTGGCCATGAGTTTATAGAGATCTGACTGTCTCTGCCTCCCAAGTGCTGGGATTAGAGGTGTGCACCACAACTGCCCAGCTAAGAATCTATTCTTGAATGTTAAGTGATTGATGCTGGGGAGGGTGGGGAATCTGGAGAAGCTATTCAGTGCATATCTGAAAGTTCTGAGACCTGAAGAGACTGTAGAATCTCGCAGAAATTTACTTTGTATCCTTTGTTCATCCCTCAGAAGCTCCAACTTTAGTATTTAGACATTCGTCTTTGAAAAGCTTTGTGATCTTAATTAGAACGTGAACATGGTGGTCTTGGTGTAGCACTCCAATAATCTTAGCACTAAGGAGGTACAGTGTGAGGCTCAGGAGTTCAAAGGCATCCTCAGCTACTTATGGAGACCAGGCTGGTTACAGGGGACCAGAGAGAGAAAGGGAGAGGGAGGGGTAGGGGGGAGAGAGACAGGGACAGGGAGGAGAGGGAGGGGGAGGGGGATGAGGAGAGGGAGGGGGAGGGGGAGGGGGAGAGGGGGGAGAGGGAGTTGGGGAGGGGGAGAGGGGGAGGAGAGGGGGGAGGGAAAGGGGGAGGGGAGGGGGAGAGGGAGACAGACACAGAGATAGAGAGACACACACATCATTTCCTGGAAAATGGATGCAACTGGAGATCATATTAGGTTAAATAAATCAGAATCATAAAGACAAATTTACCTATTTTCTCTTATTTGTGAGTTCTAGAATCCTCCTCCCCCCCCTCCCCCTCCTCCTCCTCCTCCTCCTCCTGCTTCTGAAAGGCTCTCAGAATTCCGGTCTGGCCTCAAACTCACTCTGTAGCTGAGGATGACCTTGACCTTCAGATCCTCCCACCTCTTCCTTCCAAGCTAGGATTATAGACCCGTATGTCTTAACATTTTCAGTTCATTCTCCTGCATACTAAGATAGTGCTCTCCCAACTGAGCTCTACCTCTAGCCCTAGAATTGTTTTTATTCTTATTTGTTTGTTGTGTGTGTGTGTGTGTGTGTGTGTGTGTGTGTGTGTGTGTGCACTCATGTGCGTTCGTGTTTTATTGCTAGTCTAGGCATCTCAACCTATCTCCTTGTTGGCAAGTATACCTGTTCAATACATCCCCATGGTTTCCAATACAACATTCCTTAAAATCAAATTATGTTGCTTCCACTGGATATAGGCCAAAGTCCAAAGCTCAATAGCACAATAAAATTTCCCACGATGCAGTTTGTGTGTTTTGCTTCTATTTTATGTCTTCTCTTCCCTCTCCATGTTAAAGTGAGGTAGTGTTTACAATACATTTATCAGCTTTATGCTTCAGGGTCTTTCCTCTCTTCCAGTGTCTTCTGTTTGCCAAGCCCTTATTGTTCTTGTAAACACCAGCTTTTCTTTTAAGATTGCACTCTTGCTGTCACCATCTGAGATCTGAGGATATGCCCCAGCTATAATCGCTACATTATTTTATACAACACTCAACACTTTATCACACTCACACAGTTCAGTATCTACCCTTCCCCTTTTCAACTTCAAGCTTCAAGAAGGTGAGGCCTTTTGACAGAATCATATTTGCATTTGGAATGCTTAGTAAAATGTCTAGCATACAGAAACAATAAATACTGAACCACTGAATGGAGCTAGGGTTTGTTGGTTCTTCAAGACTGGGTCTCATAGATAGCAGGCTGGCCTCTACCTCTCTATGTAGCTGATGACCTTCAACCTCTGGTCCTCTTGCCCTTACCACGGTAGTGCTGGCCTTACAGTCAAGTGCCAACATGCCTGATATATGCATCCTGAGGATTGAACCCAAGGCAAAATGCATGCTAGGCAAGTACTGTCAACTGTAGCCCCATTAAAAAAAAAACAGCTCATCAGAATGTTTGGTAGATTCTACACATATATACTCCAACTCTGCTATAGAAAACCTACCATTCTTTCCAATAAAGGAAGTTCAAATTAGTGAGGCTTTCCCATTCCTTGTCTTGCATCTGGGTTTGGACAAAGCAGGAACTAGAAAGTATGGATATGGATTACACGGACCAGCTTTTGGGGTTCAGTGCATTTCCTTTGATTTCTTAGTGATTTACAGGCAGCAACTTTTAAAAGTACTTACGAAAGCAGCTTTGCTGCATCATTACTATCTTAGTAGTGCCTATCTTAGTCCATTCAGATTTGTCATAAGAAAATATTACAGACTAGCAGTTTGTGAACAACACACATTTGATTTTTCACAGCTCAGGAGGCTACATTCAAGGTCAAGGTGCTAGCGTTTGGGTCGGCTGAGGGCCTTTGTGGTTCGATGGTTCCTTCAAAAGATGATGGTAGGGAAAAGACTCTTGCGGGCATGTTCTTTATTGTAATGTTAACCATGGGGTTAATGCATTGATTACCTTATGATATTCCTACTTTAGAAACGTGCTTACAAGAGCTACGTTCGAGCCCTTCCTCTGCTGAAGAAAATGGGCATCAATTCCATCCTCCTTCGGAAAAGTATTGGTGCTCTTGAAGTGGCCTGTGGCATTGTCATGACCCTGGTACCCGGTCGTCCCAAAGATGTGGCCAACTTCTTCCTGCTCTTGCTGGTGTTGGCTGTGCTCTTCTTCCACCAGCTGGTGGGTGATCCTCTCAAACGCTACGCCCATGCTCTGGTGTTTGGAATCCTGCTCACCTGCCGCCTGCTGATTGCCCGCAAGCCTGAAGACAGATCTTCTGAGAAGAAGGCCTTGCCTGAGAGTGCAGAGGAGCAACCATCCTTGTATGAGAAGGCCCCCCAGGGCAAAGTGAAGGTGTCATAAAAATTGGAAGTACAAAGAATGGACCTTCTAGGCGGTTGCTTCCTTGACACCCAAGATGACATCAGTGTGTGTGCGTGTGTGTGTGTGTTTTCCTTTGATTGTTTATCTTGGGAGTAAAGAGAAAAATACAATCTGTAAGTTAATTGGCTTGTGTACATCTATACCCTAAAATGACCTCCCCACATTGACATTCGTGTACCACCTTTAATTCCTCTGGAGCAACACTCACATCTTGCTGCATGTACATGTATATGGCTACTATTGAGTTGTATTTGTGAGATGGACTCCAGCAAGCATGTGACTGTGAGATTATGTGTGGGGCAATGTATTTAACTGCCGTGTGTGGGTATACACGTACTTGTAGAGGAGGCTCTGATCTTGAACTAATCCTGTGCAAGTGTCCTTCCCTTTATAAATTGATTCCAGATAAGAACTGTCTCCTAAAGAGAGTTGTTTCCTGGTGGAAAACAAATGACCTAGTTTGATCCTTCAAGTGATGCAGTGGGAGGGGTCGCCTTGCCTTTGTCTGAGTACAAGCTATTGAGCTCTTTAGTAACCTTTTACTAGACACAGTCAACTTTTGTTTTAAGCACAAAGCAGCCCCACTTTACCATTCTCAGTAGCCACCCAGGAGCTGAAGTTTCCCCACTGCTTCCACTGAGGGACCAGGGATTGGTCCTGGTACAAGTTTCAATCTCCAACCCTAGTGGTTTTCTGAAACCTGCAACTGGATGGAGAAGCTGTAGGCAGTATTTATCTGTATGAAGAGTTCTCTACACCTATTGATTCCCCACCCAACTTTGCTAAAGTTAACAACTCCAAAACACCCCCTAGAAATGTCTACTTTACACCTCTTCAGCGTTCCAGAGGGTGGAGTTTAGCTGGGGGAGGGACATTTGACTTGGGTTAGTTGGATTGACCAGTATGGAAATTTGCTTTTGTAGTTACATACTGCTGTTTCTCTTTGTTAAATGTGCTTTGATGGTTTTAATATTGTTGTGATGGGGAAGGGGGTGGGTTTGTGTCTAGGGAGAGTGCTTACTGTATTTCTTCAGTGCCATTGTTCTTGGTAATTGATACTTGTCTTCTTTTGCTCATTCTTTCAAAATAAAGATTTTTGAAATTTGGAGGACATGGTGTGGATATGGACTGCAAATTTGGAGAGAAAGATTCCTATAACCAAGGGACTCAGTTTCTTCTGTCTGTGTGAATTTCTTGAGGTTTTTGTGTTATTTGTTTTAAGACAGGGTCTCACTCTGTAGCCTAAATTGGCCTCAAAGTAGAGATTCTCTTGCTCCTTCTTCCTCTATGAAACTAGGTCTCGGGCTGGTGAGATGGCTCAGTGGGTAAGAGCACCCGACTGCTCTTCCGAAGGTCAGGAGTTCAAATCCCAGCAACCACATGGTGGCTCACAACCATCCGATCACGAGATCTGACTTCCTCTTCTGGAGTGTCTGAAGACAGCTACAGTGTACTTACATATAATAAATAAATAAATAAATCTTTAAAAAAAAAAAAAGAAAAAAAAAAAGAAACTAGGTCTCACTAGCTGGTCTGGAACTCAGAGAACTCCACCTGCCTCTGCCTTCTGAGTGCTGGGTTAAAGGTATGTGCCACTGCACCTAGCTTCTGGCTTACAAACAAACAAACAAACAAACAAACAAACAAATGTCTAGGTGACGGAGAAGAGAATAAGGGCGTAATAATCTCAATATACATATGAGGCTGCTAACTTGCTCATCCTTCTAGGTTCCTTCATGCTTTTTTTGATGTTACCATGCAAGAGAGAAAGCCTTAGAGTCAGGAACCTAATACCATGTCCAGGCTTAGGAAGGTCTTTATTGAGTGAGTCAAAGGAAAAGATGAAAAATTATTTCAGAAAAACCCCCAAGGGTTCATTAAATATGAAACAGTGTCTCACACCACAGTGTGTCCATAAAGTGACAAGTTGTACTGCCACAAATTTGTCATGCTAAGGAAGCTATTTTGTCACTTAGGGTACCATTTCGTCTGTGAAAAGGAGGGTGAAGCCTTCAATCCTGTCCAGTTTACACTTCTTTGAGTCTATTAAATCATTAAAAGCATGAAAAATGGCTCGATAAAAATTTCAATTTTACTAAAGAGAAGCTATCAGAAAAAAATGGACAGTCTCAATTTTTATGCATGAGTAAATGAGTTTGTCAAACTACTCTGAAAACCGTATTAGATGTGGTAGTCATTTCTGCTGTAGTCTATCTCAGATACTTCAACTTAATCCTCGATTATGCTTATCTGAGATGACAAATTTTTTCTTTTATAATTTTGCATGCTGGGCAGTGGTGACACACGCCTTTAATCCCAGCACTTGGGAGGCAGAGACAGGCAGATTTCTGAGTTTGAGGACAGCGGGGCTATACAGAGAAACCCTGCTCGAAAAACTAAAAAAATGTTTTTTTTTTCATAAAGTTCATAATAATATTATGCTCTCAAGTCGCTGAGAGGCATTAAATTGATCTCTTATTCCTAGGCATGTTTCTCCTTTTAAAGGCAAAGGTCACACTGTGTTTAGGGAGTCCTTGTACCTTTAGTGATCTCTGTTCTTCATGTCTCCTGTGCTGGGACAACAGGCTCCAGACACCACGCTGGGTTTTACTCCTAGTTTAATAGATATTAGATTAGGGGCTAAAGTTAGACCCTGGCCTAAGTTCTTGTTGCTAGTTTTGCTAGTTTAAGGCCAGTTAGTTCTTTAAAGTTAGGATTTTTGTTTTTTTACATATTGACAGCCTTCCAGGTATATTAACCTCTCACCCAGTTTAGTTTTAGTGAGTTTAAGTTACTTGTACCCATCTTCTGTCAAAATCAGACCTTGTGGTTTCCTCTGCCCCACTGGGCCAACTCTACATGAAAGCGACACTTTTTAAGCCACGCAGCATAGGGGAAAATCCACCTTTATTGTCAAACTTGAGTTTCACATTTTTTTCTGCAGATACAAAGCCCCGACATCTGAGGGGAGGGGGTGTCCATGCAGAAAAAAAATGAACACAACACTTGACCGCATTAAACTCTGGCCACTTAGCACAGTTTCACTCAGAAGGACAGATGCAAGCCTTGTCAGGACACACAGAATGCCACACACCAAGTGACTCCAGGAACAACTGGCAGGGGCGCGCCGCAGGCCTACGTGGGCGGAGCCAGCCTCTGCGTCGTCATAGAGCCGCGTCACTTTCCGCTCGCCGCGCGCGCCACCTCCCGCTCTAGAGCGGCATTCGAGCCAATTAGTTTTTGGCTGAACTAACTCCTCTGCCGCCGCGGGCTCCTCCGAGGCGCATGCGCGGGGCGGAGCCCGCGCCTTTGAATCTCCAGGCGGCTTTTGGGCTCCAGAGGCTGTGTGCTCGCCGAGGTTCTCTAGGTGAGTTGCCTAGCGGCTGGGGTTGGGGTGGAGGCTCAGAGATCTTCTGGAATCAAGTGACTCGCGGAGGTAGGATTAATCCTGAAAAGGATAGCTGGGATCCGATTTTCCTCTGTGGTCCCAGGAATCGGCCTAGTCGAGAGTGGTTTGCCGATTTCACTGTTGGGTGGGGAGGGGAGGAGACTTGTGAGTTGACCCACAAGACATGCTGGAACAGTTTGTCCAATGGGATCATAATCTGCTCCCTGGCCTCTCTATAGGACGCTTCTGTCATGAGACCTCTTCTCCCTGAGATTTGAATTCACTTGTTCTCTTGCTCTGATCTCATCCATTCTAGGGTGAAGAGATGAACGTCATTCCATCTGTCCCGATAGATGTTTCCCACTTGAAGCTAAAACCTGAGAAGTCAGTTTTGGTTTCTTATTGGTCAGTCTTGGTTTCCCTCATTCCTGTGTCTAATTGGGTTTTTGTTGTTGTTTTGTTTCCCCTTTTTAACAGTCTGCCCGAGAGCATGTGCTGCCGAATGGGGCATCCAGTCTGCCTCTAAATGAGTATCTTACACTTTTACACAGCCTAGGCCTACTGTAGGCCAGTCATCTGCTTTCATTGCCAAAGCCTGGTAAGTTTTCTTGACACTTCTGGACTCTAGTCTTCTCAACAGAAAAAATATGGTCTCAAGTCTTCTATCTCCTGCGGTTTCCTATAACACTGAAAAGTCAGAGTTCCTACTCTTTGCTTATAAGACCCAATATGATCTCCTTGTTTACCTCTCTGACTTCATCTGTAGCTTTCCCCTTCTTCCATTCCACCCTTTCCACACTGCTGTTGACATGTTTTCTTGACCACACAAAGTTCTTTCTTGTACCTTTCCCTTGTCATAAAATACTCTTCCACCCCGTGCATGCTCAGGTGGTACACTCCTCCATGGCACTTAGATTTCACTTAAGGGTCACTTGATAGAGGTGTCTTAATTACTTCCATATCGGCGACTTATAAAAGAAAGCATTTAATTTAAGGTTTACTATTACAGAGAGTAGTGTAGTCCATGACCCATCATGGTGGCAGGCAGGCAGGCAGGCAGGCAGGCAGGCAGGCATGACATTAGAGCAGTAGCTGAGAGCTTATTATATCTGATCCACAAGAACAGGCAGAGAGCTAAATGTGCCACTTCCAACAAGGCCACACCCCATAATCCTTCCTAAATAGTTCCACTAACTGGGGACCAAGTATTCAAATATATAGGCCTATGGGGGGGGGTTCTCATTCAAACACCACAAGAGGCTTTCTCTGAATACCTACTCTACCCTGTTTCTGACCTATCACCACACTAGTTACGTGTTGATTCATTGGCTTATAACCCTCGTGCCCCAGTGTAGGGTTCATGAATTTGGGTGCCATGATGATGTTTTATTTTTACAGCCCTGGTAACTAAATTTGTGTTTGTCATAAAGATGGTATACAGGAATTATTTATTAAATGTTTGAGTTAATAAATGGATAATATTACTGCCTTTGGTACTAGTTAGCGATTTAAACTGTGTGGTGGTTTTAACATAGTATTGACACAAAAGGAGTATAAAGAGTGAAGGCAAAATCAAGGAGAGGTAGAGAGAAAAAAAAGGGGTAGGTGTGGAAAAGGATTGTAGTCATGAAATGGAATGGTTTTGTACTTTTATGATGAAGCCATTTTAAAAGGGAACATGTGTTGTCAGAGTTTAGCTGATAATATTTTATAGTGGCAAGTTATTAAGCTGTTTGGTCAAGGGCTTTCTAAAACAAGCAAAAAAAAGCTAGCATATGGGTTATGTCTCCTGAATTCTTTGTCACTGACTACCTGTTGCATATGGCAATTCCAGCAAATATGGTCGTGTCTCTAGCTGATTAATAGTAACGTGGCCCTCGTTTCTGTCTAGAACGTGGATACAGCGATGGCAACTCAAAGGGTTACTAGAAACTCCCAGCAACAAAACAGAATTTCTCAAGGCAGTAATAGCCGTCAAACCAGTCTCTTAGACTGGATGGTGAAAGACAAATCAGGCAACTTCAAGAGTGTCTTGAAAGAAAGCAGTTCAGTGGAAGATTCTACACGCACTGATGATCGAACTGAAGGTGCTCTGCAGGTAGCAGTAGGATACTTCCAGAAAGGTAAAGGCAGGTTGCTTTCCTTGTGCAGGGGCTTGGTTTTGTATTGTTTTTATTTACTTTTTTAAATTGAGACTGAGTCTCTGTACCCCAGGCTGGCTTGGAATTCCCTTTGTAGCTAAGGGTTGCCTGCAGCTCCCAATCTGCCTGCTTCTAACTCCTGCTTGCTGAGATTCCAGGTGTGCATTACCATGTCTGGCTTATGTGGAGCTGGTGCTAGAGGCCAAAACTCTAGCAACTTAGCTACAGCCCCAGCCCCCAAAGTCCTATTTCTCTCTAAAAATATTTCAATTGTAATTGTTGCATGTAGTGGCAGATACACCCATAATTCCAAGCACTGCAGGTAAGGCTTAGGTAAGAAGAGCATAATTCAAGACTACATTGAACTATATAGTGGGAACCTATCTAAAAATAGTTCTCGTCTTTTTCCTTAAGACTTTTTTTTTTTTTGAGACAGGGTCTCACGGTATAGCCCTTGCTGGCCTGGAACTTACTATGTAGACTAGCTGGCCTCAGACTCAGAGATCTATCTGCATCTTTCTCCTAAATGCTAGGATTCAAGGCACTATCATGTCCACCTGTAAGATGCTTTTAAAGGAAACATGTTTTCATTTATTCAAATTTTTATGTAATAGTCATTTATAGAGAATTTACTATATAATGGTAAATAATATAAATAAATAATTATAAATTATGTAATATAGAGCAAATAAGACATCTTCCCAGCATAGTTGGCAGACACAGTGATCACCTGAGAATCTTCAAAACAGATTCATGTTTGTCATCTACTCTTAGCCATCTGATTTTGTTAGTGTGGGATGGAACCTGGCACTGTGATTTTTAAAAGGTTTCTGGTAGGCTGGGGAGATGGCCCAGTTGATTAGTGTGCATGTAAAAAGTCTTGGCATAGTGTATATGCTTATCCTCGAAGTACTAGGGCAGCAAAGATGAGAGACATCTTGTAGCTTACTGGCCAGAAGTCTAGCCGAACTGGGGAGTTCCCAGTTCAGTGAGAATCCTTTTCTTTAAAAAAAAAAAAAAAAAAAAAAAAAAAAAAAAAAAAAAAAGGTGGCCAGGCGGTGGTGGCGCACGTCTTTAATCCTAGCACTTGGGAGGCAGAGGCAGGCAGATTTCTGGGTTCGAGGCCAGCCTGGTCTACAAAGTGAGTTCCAGGACAGCCAGGGCTACACAGAGAAACCCTGTCTCGAAAACAAACAAACAAACAAAAAGGTGGAGAGTTAGCAGCAGTATCAGCACTGTCTGCCTCTTCCCCACCCCCACGTGCACACATGACTACACATACACAGGAATGGGCACATGCACACCTATATATACAAATAAAGATTTCTAGGTAATTCATTGCACTGCAGAATTTGGAAATTGTCCTAATTTGAAAGAGGTTTTAATTTAAGTTAAAATAATCTCTCTCTCTCTCTCATACATACACAAGATGTCAGTGCATGATGAAAATATTGAGTAATAAAGGCTCTCAAGGCTTGTTTTTTGAAGGAAAACATTTATTGCCTAAATCTGTTCCTTTAAGAAGGTTGTAATTGTTGAGGATGGAACATGGGAAGAACCTTCAAGGTCTCATTGCTGCATTCTTTTTTTCTTTTTGCAGGTCCTAAGAAAGCTTCACTAAGTAAAGATAAGGTCTTGGAAAAACACTTGACAACTGTTGAAAATGTGGCTTTGAGCAATGGCTTAGCTCCAGAGGCAATTGATATTTTACTGAATGTGGCACTCAGTGGCAAGTTTGGTAGGTTCCATTTGTCATCAGTTTCTTGTTAGTTTCGCCTTTTCTCACAGTTTGTGGGTTTTATTTGTTTTGTTTTGTTTTTTTTTTCCTTCAAAAGGAAATGTACTGTGTCTTCTTTGGTTTTGCCTGACAATAGGTTCTTTTATACAATATATTCTGATCATGGTTTCTCCTTTATCCTATCCTCCCAGATCATCCCCACCTTCTGACCCATCCTACCTCATGTTTGCTTTCTCTCTCTCTTTAGAAAAAATAAATAAGCGGGGCGTGGTGGCACATATCTTTAATCCCAGCACTTGGGAGGCAGAGGCAGGCAGATTTCTGAGTTCAGGGCCAGCCTGGTCTACAGAGTGAGTTCCAGGACAGCCAGGGCTACACAGAGAAACCCTGTCTCGAAACACCCCCCCCCCCAAAAAAGAATGAAAGAAAGAAAGAAAGAAAGAAAGAAAGAATAAATAAAACAGGCAAATAAACAGACCAGAATAGAACAAACCAACAGGCCAACAGAATACACGAGGAGCATGTACACACGCGGAGACATAATGAGATAACTGAAGTTGACTTAGAGTTTGCTAAGTAGGCTAGGCTGGTCTTGGATTTGCTTTGCTCGTTCTGCCTCTGCCTCCCAAGTATTGGGAATATAGATGTGTATACCACAGCTAGGCTTATTTAAATGTATTTATTTTGTTTTATGCGTATGAGTGTTCTGCTTGCATGCATGTATGTAAACCTTATGTGTGTCTGGTGTCTTTGGAGGTCAGAAGAGTGTGCAGAGCACTCTGGTGCTGGTGTTTGTGAGCCACCCTGTGGGTCTTAGGAACCAAACAAGTCTTCTGCTAGAGCATCAAGTTTGCTTAACTTCTGAGCTCCCCCACTATGCATCCCCCCCAGCCTTTAAGATTTTTTCGAATTAAGTTTGGTGTTGAAATCAGTTGCCCTAGTCTCTCATTAAGATCAATCTAGTGGTCTTATGTACAATGGCACTGTGGGATTTTCCATGTTTAGACTGCTCTGTAAGCCAAGAGTATCTGTGTGCATACTGCTGAAAGTGACCAGTTACCACATCTTCATAAGTAAAATGCATGTGGGACTCTGTCACCAGATGCAAGGAACCATTTTTAGTATTTTTTTTTCAGAACCATAGATTAAATAGTGTTCCCAAAGAGGGTCTTTAAAAAAAATTACTTAGTCTGTTTCATTGTGTTAGGCTTCTATTTATCTGACAAGGTTCTATTTATTCTGTCTTCACTTCACTATCTCTGACCCTGCCAGTCAAAATGCTTTTCTCCCCTGTTTCTTGTTCTAAGTTCGTTGGTTAAAGTGAGAGGTAGGAGAGAGACTAAGAAATGCCACCTGATCAGTGTCTTTTTACTTTTAGCTTTCTCTCAATTGAATTCACACATTCTGGATAGCCCATCTTCATTTTAGTGTGTATAGGCCAACAAGCTGCCTCATCAGGCCTCCATGCAAGCCTGAGACTTGAGTTCAGTTCCTGGGACCCACGTAGTGGACCAAGAGGACCAAGTCTCACTCTCCCACTAGTACTCCTCTTACCTCCACGCATATGACACAGTATAGAGGGACACACACACACACACACACACACACACAAATAAATGTAGAAGATAAAACAAAGATGTGAAGACAGGCCCAGACTGATTAAAGTCAAAGACTGAGCCTTAATGTCAAAGCTAGAATCTGGAAAATCGCATCTCCTAACTCTTGTTCTAGTGTCTATGCCTACATTGCCAGTTTTCACTAATGGTACAGCTATCACACCTGTACTTTAACACAAACTGTTTTCTTGTCTTCGCATATTAATGTATAGCCTTCCATTCTGTTTACAGAAGTGGGTGTGAGTGTGGTTATATGTGCTTTCACTTTAAAGGTAACATAGTGGCTGATTTCAAGTGTCTTATTTCTGTTCTTTACCTGATTAGTTCTATGTGTGCCTAGATAGTTAAACTAGACATAATGGATTTCTGTCCTTGAAGATCATGGTCTCAGATACTTTAGTTCTCAAACCTTTTCAGAAGTTTGTGATCCATTGCTCTCTGCCGAGATCAATTTTACATTTGTGTCTCCCTTTAAAAGTATATATAGAATGGGCAGTTTTTTTTTTTTTTAACAATTTCTCCCTTTGGGTATGTAATGGATATCTGATATCCAACCGTAAACTAATGGTCGGAAGCTTTTTCTGATGTATGCCAGATATTGAGGTGTTGTAAAATGCTTCAGGCTCTGGAGATTTGTTTCTAATATTTGAAAGGGCAATCTCTGAGCTAAGTCAGTGTGGTAGTGCGTATAGGTAGATGTCAACACTAGAGAAACTGAGGCTGAGGATTGTGTTGACTTCAAGATCAGAGTGGGCCACATAATGAGACTACCTTAAAAAAAACTGGAAAGGAAAGAAAATATCCTCTGGCTTTTGTTAAATTTATTGATTGATTGATTGATTGAGGCAGAGTCTCACATTGTAGCCTTGGCTGGCCTGAAATTTGCTTGAACTCAGAGACATCTACTTGGGTCTGCCTCCTGAGTGCTAAAAAAATAAGGTGTACACCACCGTACCTGGCTGTTACTTTTTCTTTTTATGTTAAATTGAAATTTGTTGAGGTCAAATGTTTCCATTGGAATTCATTTTTCCTCTGTTAGGTATTTCTGTATTGTTCTCCATACTAGATCATTACATTTATCTCTGGGAAGATTAAAATGAGCATTTAGGGAGTAGGTAGGCTAGAAATGGTATCAGACATGCATAGAGACCTTAGATCCGTGGCTCTCGGTCTTCCTGATGCTGTTACTCTTTAGTACAGTTCTTCATGTTGTGCTGTTCCCCCAACCCTAAAATTATTTTCATTGTTACCTCGTAACTAATTCTGGCCCTGTTGTGAATCGTAATGTAAATATCTGATATATGACCCTCAAAGGGATTGCAACCAACAGTTTGAGAACCAGTGCTGTAGACCGTCCACTAATGGAAAATAGAGTAAGTGTAGAACCCCCACTTTGCATTTGCTATCTGGCAAGGATGGAGTGGTAGGGCTGTTTGAAAGTTTAAATGGCTACTGGATAGAAATGGGAGATAATAAAACCTAGACTCGCCAGGAAAATCTTTTTTTTTATTAAGAGATTTTTTTATTTTTTGTTGCTTGGTTTTGCTTTTCTCTAACCCTGTCATCATTGCTCTGCACCTTTGCACAGAATGGCGGTGTGGACATTGTTGCTAAATACTGTAATGGATAGAACCTGAGAAAGCACATAGAAAGAAGGCACTGTGCAGGACAGAGAACAAGAAGGAAGGATTAGACTAGTACAGAACGCTACATCCGCAGCTAATCCCAAGGGAATGGGTTTCATTCTGCAGCTTTTAGGGAACGTTGAGGTTGTCAACCTATTTTGTAAGTCTTTGAAAAAAAGATTTCATTTTAGTTGTGTTTGTGTCTGTGTGGATGCTGGTGCCTGCCAGGGCTAAGAGGCACCACAGCCATCGAACACCTACAGTTGCAGTTGGTTCTGAGCCACTCGTATAGGCCCTGGAAACCAAACTCTGGTGCTTTGCAAGAATAGTATATACTCGTAACAGCTGAGCTATCTCTCCAGCACCCACTCCCCCCTTTTTCAAAAATTCATGACAGAGTTTCTCAGAGCCTGGAGAGATGGCCCAGCAGTTAAGGTTCAAATCTCAACACCCACATGGCAGCTCACAACTATCTGTAACTCTAAGATCTGACACCCTCACAGAGAGCGGTTTCTCTGTAGCCCTGGCTGTCCTGGAACTCATGCTGTAGACCAGGTTGGCCTGAAACTTAAAAGATCCAGCTGCCTCTGCTTCTCAAGTTCTAGGAATAGTGGGGTGAGTTACCACACCCAGCCCTTTAAAAACAATCTTAAATTTAACAACTCATGAAGATACCCGCTAGTAGGTTTAGCCCATTAATAATAATCTGTTGTATTATTGCACAACTAAAGTGAAAAACACTTTGAGATTTCCTTGTGATTGAAAGGCTTTTTTAGTGTTGAGCTATAATTCATATAATACTAAAATTTATGATGCTTTAAGAATTGAATGTGTCAGGATGAGGATATGGCACAGTGATTGAGTGCTTGCCTAACATGCAGGAGGCCCTAAGTTTAAGCCCTGGGACTGAAAAACATCCACATTGTATCTTTTGATATTCACTGAGTCCTGCAATCCTCAAAATGATCAAATTGCTAAATATTTTAATCATTTAATCAAAAGGAAACACTTTTCTCATTTCTTCTTTTTGAGACAAGGTAATGCTATGTAGCTCAGGCTGGCCTCAAACTTAGAATCTTCTTGCCTCAGCCTCTTTGAGTGCTAGGATTATAGGCCTGTACATCCATGGTCAGCTCCTAATGTCCCCCTACGTTTTTGATACAGGTTTTTTTTCTGTAACAGCCCTGGCTGTCCTGGAATTCACTCTATAGATCAGATTTGCCTTGAACACAGAAATTCACCTACCTTTGCCTCCCAGGTGCTGGAATTAAAGGCACGAGCTACCAGGTCTTGTCCCCTTAACCTACTTTTAAAAAAAATAATAGATTTATTTGGGTCAAATAATTTGACTTAAGAGCTGAGGAGATGGCTCAGTTGTCAAAGTGCTTGCCATACAAGAATGAGAACCTCCATTTAGATCCCCAGTACTCAATTATAGTCAAGGGCAAGGGGCTAGAGAGATGGCTCAGTGGTTAAGAGCACTAATCTGCGTTTCCAGGGGACATGGGTTTAACTCCTAGCACCTATATTGGTGTCTCACATCCTTCTGTAACTCTAGTACCAAGAGTCTGACACACATTTTGGCCTCAGATGCACATGTGACACATATATGTGTATGCAAACAAGATACCCATACATGTAAAGAAAGCAAGCAAGCCAGGGGCTGTCTTTCCCAGTGCTGTGGAGATGGGGACCAGAGGATACATATGGCTTGCTGAGCAGCCAGTCTATCTGGGTCTGTGAGTTCTAGCTTAATTGACAAACCATGTCTCAAAAAGTAAGGTGGATGGGACTAGAGAGATGGCTCAGTGGCTAAGACCACTTGCTGCTCTGTCAGAGGACCTAGCTTTGACTCCCAGCATCCAATGGCAGCTTACAGCTGTCTCTAACTCCAGTTCCAGGGGATCCAGTCCCCTCTTCTGACCTCAGTGGGCCCTGCATGCACATGGTACACAAACATACATGCAGGCAAAATACCCATGCATATAAAACAATACAATACAAATGCTTTTTGAAAAGCAGGGTGGAGAACAATTAAGGAAGATAACCTAACACCAAGCTTTGTCCTCCGCACAGATATATGCTTACATGCACACACATCTGCACACACGTGGAAATGTACACACCCAAAATAATTTGCTTCTTTGTTGGTTTTAGAGAGTTATGACCCCTAGGGAGTAAAAGCAAAGGAATGATTGAGAACTGAACTCCAGTTTCATTTAGCGGTGGTCTGTTTTCCAGGGAATGCTGTAAACTCACGGATATTGAAGTGCATGATTCCAGAAAGTCACATATCAGAAGATTCCGTGCTTAAAGCAGTATCCTGGCTCTGTGTTGACAAGTGTTCTGGTAATACCAAGGTAATCTTTTGGGATACTTTGATGATAAGTCCTTCAGAAGCCGCTTAAGGCCTAGCAGAGAAGAGCCACTTATGGAGTAATGGCAGTGGCCTTTTGTACAGAACCTGTGGTTTCAGAACAATATAGCTTAATAAAAGGACCCTGTTCAAAAAGACTTTTTTACAACGAAATAAAAATCTATTATCCTACTTGGTGCTAGAAGCTTTTAAAATAACACTGAGGGGGCCGGATTAACATTCTTCTGTAACAATTAGTTACATTTCTCTAAGGACAATGCTTTTTCTCTGTCAAACAGGTACTTTTTTATCGTTGGTTGGTTGCGATGTTTGACTTTATTGATCATAAGAAGCAAATTAGTTCTCTGTATGGCTTCTTTTTTGCTTCATTGCAAGATGATACTCTGGTAAGTAAATACCGACCAGCATTGAGCTTCAGTCAAATACTATATTTGTACATACTGGCATGCCACCTAATGTATGTTCTATACTTAAAGATATGTTAAGAATACAGAAGGCATAAAGAATTACACAGCAGACATCTTTGCCGCACTGTCTCACAAATTAATGCATCTATGGTTTTTGCTGTCTATGTTTTAAGAAAACCTTACAGACAGACTTTTGTTGATAGCCCAGTGATTGTCATTTCCCCTTTTAAACCACATCAGAATCCTTTGGGAGACTTGGTCTAAATTTTCTCCACACTGCAAAAACTACATCAAAAGCATTAAGAAGGAAAATATTATATCTCACAAGTTGCAAATAGACTGTTTTTTTATTAAATAGCAGAATTATTCTCATTAGTATATTAATAATGCCAAGAAATGAACCTACTGGCCACCTAGAAGATTTTCAAGGACAATCAATAGTTTACAGGTCCCGTAAGGCACATAATTAACCAAATTCCCTGTAGCTTTGGGGATGGAATTCATACACTTATTTTATTTATGAAATTCATGTTACCATCCTGATTCTTTTCTTGTTCTGGGTAGGCATAAATTTCATTTATTTATTTATTTATTTATTTATTTATTTATTGGTTTTTCGAGACAGGGTTTCTCTGTGTAGCCCTGGCTGTCCTGGAACTCACTTTGTAGACCAGGCTGGCTTCAAACTCAGAATTCTGCCTGCCTCTGCCTCCCGAGTGCTGGGATTAAAGGCGTGCGCCACCACGCCGGCTCTTTATTTTTTAAATAAAGATGTATTTACGTGTATGAGTGTATGCTTGGGAACTGCCTGCAGGCTTAGTGCCCATGGGTTCAGAGGAGTATGTTGTTGGATTCCCTGGAACTAGAATTATAAACAGTTGTAAGCTGACATGTGGGTCCTGGGAATTGATCCCATGTCCCCTGCAAGAGCAGTAAGTGCTCTTAACCACTGAGCCATCTTTCTAGTCCCTAGATTAAAAAGATTTAGCTTTTTGTAGTTCAGTAGTATAAAAATGTAGCAAGTGAATTAAAGAAACCACATGAAGGTAACAACTCAAGAGAGATGGCTCAGTGGCTAAGAGCAAGCAGCTGCTGCTCTTTTCGAGGGCCTGGGTTCAATTCCTAGCACTTACAGGGTGGATCAAAACTATCTTTACTTTTAATCTACTAGAACTTCAGTTTCAGGGGATCAGGTGCCCTCTTCTGGCCTCTGTAGGCACTGCACACATGTAATACATAGATATACAATGCAGACAAAGCACCCTACACACTTTAAAAAGGTGAATTATAAAAGATGGCAAAATAGAAGATAGTAGCTGCTATACAATAATGAAAATGAAACCATGCAAGTCAGTGATTAGTAAAGGCATAAAAGATGTAAGCATTGAGCCAGGCCTAGGAAGGGTGAATTGAATTTGGGATTTTTTTTTTTAAAGGCAGTTTCACTATGAAGCTCTGGCTTGTCTGGAACGTTCTATGTAGATCAGGCTACCCTTGAGTTTAAAGCTCTGCTTGCTTCTGCCTGCCAAGTACTGGTGTGCCACCATGTTCTGTGGTTTAGGGCTATGACAGAAGGAAGTCATGATAGTTCTGAGAGGAGGATCTCAGGCAAAGCTGTGAGATGTGGAAGTTGTGTTTTAGGAGACTACAAATAGGAGCAGCCTGACTTAGTTGAAGTTGGTATTGGATGATAGTGCTTGGTAAGACTGACAAATGTGGGCTGGGAATAAATTGTAGAGGGTTTTTTTTTTTTAAGAAGTTGAACTTTATTGTTTTAAAGAATACATTTTTGTTTAGTGTGTGTGTACATACATATGCCAGGGCCCATGTGTGGCAATCAGAGGACAGCTTGAGGGAGTTGGGCCACTATTTCCACCATATGACTCCTGGGACTAGTACTCCTCTTGTCAGCTTGACAGAAGGCACCTTTTTTTTTTTTTTTACCTGTGAAGCCATTTTGCTGCCCCCTACATTTTATCTATTTTGTGTGGATATGTGGGTGTGCATCCCACAACATATATGAGGAGGTTAGAGGACAACTTGCTGGACTTGGTTCACTCTTTGCATCTTTGCTTATCAGACGTGGCAACAAGGAACTGTTTTTTCATTACCTGCTGAGCTGTTTTGGTTGACCATGACTGGCTTTTTAAAATGAGAACTATGTGTGTATGTATGGTGGACTGCCATGGTGGACTGTATGAGAGTGTGTGTTATGTATCTGCCATGGTGGACTGTATGTGAGTGTGTGTATGTATCTGCCATGGTGGACTGTATGTGAGTGTGGGTATGTATCTGCCATGGTGGACTGTATGTGAGTGTGTGTATGTATCTGCCATGGTGGACTGTATGTGAGTGTGTGTATGTATCTGCCATGGTGGACTGTATGTGAGTGTGTGTATGTATCTGCCATGGTGGACTGTATGTGAGTGTGTGTATGTATCTGCCATGGTGGACTGTATGTGAGTGTGTGTATGTATCTGCCATGGTGGACTGTATGTGAGTGTGTGTATGTATCTGCCATGGTGGACTGTATGTGAGTGTGTGTATGTATCTGCCATGGTGGACTGTATGTGAGTTTGTGTATGTATCTGCTATGGTGGGAGTGTGTGTATGTATCTGCCATGGTGGACTGTATGTGAGTGTGGGTACATATCTGCCATGATGGACTGTATGTGAGTGTGTGTACGTATCTGCCATGGTGGACTGTATGTGAGTGTGGGTATGCATCTGCCATGGTGGACTGTATGTGAGTGTGTGTATTTATCTGCCATGGTGGACTGTATGTGAGTGTGGGTATGTATCTGCCATGGTGGACTATATGTGAGTGTGTGTGTGTATCTGCCATGGTGGACTGTATGTGAGTGTGTGTATGTATCTGCCACGGTGGACTGTATGTGAGTTTGTGTATGTATCTGCTATGGTGGACTGTGAGTGTGTGTACGTATCTGCCATGGTGGACTGTATGTGAGTGTGTGTATGTATCTGCCACGGTGGACTGTATGTGAGTGTGTGTATGTATCTGCCATGGTGGACTGTATGTGAGTGTGTGTGTGTATCTGCCATGGTGGACTGTATGTGAGTGTGTGTATGTATCTGCCATGGTGGCCATGTGAACATTAGAGAACCACTTTCAGGACTTGCTTCTCTCCTTCCACTCTGGGTTCCAGGGATCAACCCGAAGTCATCAGACTTCCGCTGCAAGTGCTTTCTTCCTGCTGAGCCATCTATCCGGTGCTAGTTTCTAGTTTGTATGTTTGAGACAGTGTGTCCTGTATAGTTCAGGATAACCGTGAATCCACTATCTTTCTGCCTTCTCAAAAGTGTGGGGGCTGTAGGTGTGAGTCAGTCACCAGGGCTAGCAGCAAGGGGGTTAGCTTTTAAAAGTCATTATTTCTTAAGTCATTTTCATAGACTTTGATAGGATTCTGTGCAGTGACTCAGATGTGGCAGTTAAATATTTGCCATCAAGGCAACTACAGTGTATGAGATGCATATGGATTTTTCCTTCCTAGATGTGATTAAAGGAGAATGTCAGATTCCCCATAATACCAGCTGGAGCCTCAGGCCAGCAATTGGATGGCATTCATTTTGTATTCAACATGATGAATAGTGTTGCTAATGGCTCATATCCTAGGGGTGTGAGGTAATGAATTTGTACTGAAATCTAAATTCTTTCTTCTTCAAATTATGTTTAGAGTCTATCTGAATCCATTCCTAAGTGCAGAAAAAGCAGTTTAGAATATGCTATCCTTCAAAGTATAGGGTAACGACTACTAATATGCCAATTTGTTTAAAGACTATCATTGTGTTGTTTTTTGAAAACCTAGTGTATTTATTACGTGTGTGTATGTATGCGTGTACATGTGCATGCATGTGGGTATGCTTTAAGTGTGTGAGTGTGGCTGCGCACTCAGCACTGCAAGCATGGAAAGACCAAGGGAACGTCTGCAAGTTGGTTCGTTCCTTCCAGTGTTCAGTCCAGGGATCCGGTTTGCACAGTCTGGGCTTTTTATCTGCTGGGCCGCCTTTTCTGTTTCCACTAAATAGTTGACTCTTTTTTTATTTTTCTTTTTTGAGATAAGCTCTGGCTGTACTGGAACTTGATACATAGCCAGAGTGGCCTTGAACTCACAGGGATCTGCCTGTTCCTGCCTCTTAAGTCCTGAGATTAAAGTTGTGAGCCACCATGACCATCTATAATTGACTTTTTCACTTTTGGTCATTGACAGCAAGTATTAACAAACTTAAAGGTCCAGGAGTAAATACTTTTACATGTGAGGGCCATATTATTTTAGTTACAACAGGTATAATTTCAAACTAGCTATTTGGCAATGCAGGAATGAGTG
This sequence comes from Mus musculus, assembly GCF_000001635.26. NCBI lineage: Eukaryota > Metazoa > Chordata > Mammalia > Rodentia > Muridae > Mus > Mus musculus. Next base: position 134,322,500 of record NC_000086.7, read on the forward strand.
GGAGTGGCACCCCCCACCCCCCGCCTGCTTGCCAGCCTGCCCATCCATCCATCATCCATCCATCCATCCATCCATCCATCCATCCATCCATCTATGCATCTGTCTGTGTCAGGGTTTAAAGTATCTCATACTGGCTTCCTACTTGCTATGTACCCGAGGACTGTCTTAAACTTCTGATCTTATTTCTACCACCAGAGTGCCAGGATTATAGATCTAAACCAGCAGACCTGTTTGTAAACCCAGGGCTTTATGCATGCTAGGTAAACCCTCTAACAAGTGAACAGATGGACACTTAAAATGAAGAAGATCGGTCATCCAGCAACTTAATAAAAATTGTATTGAGTGGGTCCTATTTGCCAGATTGTAGACAAGTTGTTGCTTAAATTTATGGTATAATTGGCTGGCGTTAGAACTCAGAGACAGCTTCTACTTAATGTGTGCAGAGCCCTGCACACAAAAGAATTCTGTCTATTCCATGGAAAATGAGGCATCACTGAAAATGATCTTTTAAATAGTATAAAATAGAATAAAATGCTTTAAAGTGGGAAACCAGGACAAAAGTTTCAAAAATGTACTTATGTGTATTTGTGTGCACCTGAGTGTATATCTTCGCACCTTCTGCAGACAGGAACCCAAGAAAGTCAGAGTGGGCATTAGGTCTCTTGGAACTAGAGTTACAGATGATTTTGAGCCACTTTGTTGTGTGCTGGAAATCAAACTGGAATCCTTTGGAAGAACAAGTGCTTGTAGCCTCTGAGCCATCACTCTAGCCCCAAGGATAAAAGTTTTAATTTTGTATCTTAGTGTCTTAGGTAGGGTTTCTATTGTGTGAAGAGACACCATGACCAAGGCAACTCTTTTTTTCATAGCATTTTATATATTTAAACAACAATTTATATGGCTATATAATTCCTTAGTATTTTTCTACACTATTACTTAAGTTTCTCTATTTTTGAAGCAACATTAAAATATTTTAATGTACTTTTACATGTAACTTTGTTTTCAATTACCAGAATACTCTTTGTTTCTTTTTTTTTTTTTATTTTTTTTTTTTTAAAGATTTATTTATTTATTATATGTAAGTACATTGTAGCTGTCTTCAGACACACCAGAAGAGGGAGTCAGATCTCGTTACGGATGGTTGTGAGCCACCATGTGGTTGCTGGGATTTGAACTCTGGACCTTCGGAAGAGCAGTCGGGTGCTCTAACCCACTGAGCCATCTCACCAGCCCTCTTTGTTTCTTATATATAACTTCCATTTTATTTTATTATTGTTTTACCTATTCACTTTACATCCCACTCACTGCCCCCCGCCCCTTCTGGTCATCCCCTCCTACAATCTTTCCTCCTGTCCCCTTCCCCTTCTCCTCTGAGTGGATGGGGCCCCCTGAGTAGCCTCCAACCTTGGCACTTCAAGTCTCTGCTAGGCTAGGTGCATCCTCTCCCACTGAATCCAGACAAGGCAACCCAGCTAGAAGAACATATCCCATGGTTAAGAAATAGCTTTTGGGACAGCTCCTGCTCCAGTTGTTTCAGGGACCCACATGAAGGCCAAGCTGCACATCTGGTTTAGTTTCCAGCAACCACAGGATGGCTCACAGCTGTCTGTAACTCCGGTTCCAGAGGATCCAATGTTCTCTTCTGGCCTTCAATGGCACCAGGTGGACATGTGGTGTACGTATATATATGTAGGCAAGTAGTCATACATAAAAGGCAAGACAATAATTCTCACTTATCTTGTCACCAGTTGAAGCAGTTTTCTCAAAAATGAAAATCACTGTCCCATACAGGTTTGAGCACACATAGTCAGAAAGTCTGAAATTGAAAGCATTTAACAATTCAAATCTGATCTCCAAGTGTGCACATGCAAGAATGCATGCATTCATACCTATATTCGGGCCTATAACTCATGAAGATGAAAAGTGGAAAATGTCTTGCTTCATGCAACAAGCCATAGTCAAACACACATTAAAATCATTGTGGAAACTTGCTTTTAAGTAAGCTATCTGTAAACAACAGTATGTATAACTCACCAGTGAACTCTGTGTCTAGACCATCCTTCAGCTTTTTCATTAAGTGCCTTGAAATGTCTCAGTTCATGTAATCACTGGTATCCAGCATTTTTGATAAGGAAATTATTGTTCAGTGAAGGCCTAAAATTCTTTTACTTAGCATATGATTGACATTTGAGGAGGCTATGGTATGTTATTTTATTCAAACTAACATTGTCAGTTTTCATTTTTTTATTTCATTTTAACAGTGCCCGTACGTTTGCCATTTGTTATATTTACTGACCAAAAGGGAGAATGGTAAGTGTTTTCACCCCAGTTCAATTACAGAACCCAGCATTGGCTTCATCCTTTATAAACTTAAAGAACTATTAAAACTATAGTTGTGTGACAACACTCCTTTTCTGAAAATTGGTTTTTTAGTACTTTTATCTAAGAGTATCTGTACAGTGGCTTGACTGAAGAGGTATTCATATTTTGAGTGTGTTGTGAGAAATTATATGACTCACATGGTGATTAAGTATAACTGACTTCTTTTGCTGAAGCAATTGCTGAGCACCACTTTTCTCTCTGTTTTCTAGTCAAACCATTTCGTGTGAGAAAATTGCTCGATCTCCAGGCCAAAATGGTGAGTGCAGCAAATACCCTGGAGAATCCATTTGTGCTTTGTGCTAGGTGTTGAGCTAAGCTTTGGAGACACAAAGCCCAGTGGTGAGTCATTAGCTTGAAGGAACTCACTTCCTGGAGAACTCAGCCAACAAAATGAAAAACATAATCAAAGCTGAGAGTGAATGTCAGTGCTTAGAAAAAAAAAAAAAAAGAGAAGTGTTCAGAGTTCCTGCCTACCATGCATGAGGCCTTGGTTTAACCTCCACTACACAATGTTAATTTTTATCAAAAAGATGAGTTCAGTTAACCATGCGGTAAGTCCTGAAGGTGTCTGCGCTATGTGTTCTTTTAAAAAAAAAGTGTTGTGCAGAAATATAATGTCTGTGTGTATGTATAGGTGTGTGTTTAGGGTTTTTTATTACTTTTATTTCTTTACAGTCCAGTCATTGCCCCTTTCCTGGTCTGCCCTCACAGTTCCTCATCTGGTTTCTCCTCCCCACTGTCTTAAAGAGGATGTTCCCCCCTACCCACTCCGTACTAGGCCTCACCACTCCCTGGAGCCTCAAGGGGCTTCTCCCACTGAGGTCAGACCAGGCAGTCCTCTGTTGTATATGTGTCAGGGCCTTGAACCAGCTCCTGTATGCTGCCTGGTTGGTGGCTCAGTGTCTAAGTGATCTCAGGGGTCCATGTTAGTTGAGACTGCTCGTCTTCCTATGGGGCCCCCTCCTCCTCAGCTTCTTCCAGCCTTTCCATAATTCAACCACCGGGGTCAGCAGCTTCTGTCCATTGGTTGGGTGCAAATATCTGCATCTGACTCTTTCAGCTGCTTGTTGGCCCTCTAGAGGACAGCCATGCTAGGCTACTGTTTGTAAGCACACCATAGCATCAGTAATCATGTCAGGCCTTGGGGCCTCCGCTTGAGCTGGATGCCACTTTGGGCCTGTCACTGGACCTTCTTTCCCTCAGGCTCTTCTCCATTTTTGTCCCTGCAGTTCTTTTAGACAGGAACAATTTTAGCTCATAATTTTTGACTGTGGGCTGGCAACAAAGAATCAACAACACCTGTCTTTCTACTGGAGGTGGGCTCTATGATTTCCCTCTCCCCACTGTTGGGCATTTCATCTAAGGTCCCTCCCTTTGAGTCCTGAGAGTCTCTGACCTCCCAGGTCTCTAGTACATTCTGGAGGGTCTCCCCACCTCCCACTCCACTAGGTTTCATATTTCCATTCATTCTGCTGGCCCTCAAGGCTGCTCTTCCTGTCTCTTCCCCCAATACCTAATCATGTTCTGCTTCCCCCCCCCCTCCCACCCAGGTCCCTCCATCCCTCTTCCTCCTGTGATTGCTTTCTTCTCTTTCCCAAGTGGGATTGAAGCATCCTTACTTAGGCCCTTCTGCTTGTTAACCTTCTTGAGTTCTATAGATTATTTCTTAGTTATTCTCTACTTTTTTTTTTTTGGGCTAATATCCACTTATTAGTGAGTACATACCATGCACGTCCTGATTCTGTGATGCCACACTCAGGATGATATTTTCTAGTTCCATCCATTTGCCTGCAAAACTCAGGTTGTCCTTGTTCTTAATAGCTGAGTGTAGTACTCCATTGTGTAAATGAGCCACATTTTCTGTATCCATTCTTCTGTCATGGGACATCTGGGTTGTTTTCAGCTTCTGGCTATCACAAACAAGGCCAGGCCACTATGAACATTTTGGAGCATGTGCCCCTGTGGCCTGGAGGGGCATCTTTTGGGTATATGCCCAAGAGTGGTATAGCTGGGTCTTCAGGTAGATCTATTTCCAATTTTCTGAGGAATCTCCAGATTGATTTCCAGAGTGGCTGTACCAGCTTGCAATCTCACCAACAATGGAGCAGTTTTCCTCTTTCTCCACATCCTCTCCAACATGTGCAGTCATCTGAGGTTTTGATCTTAGCCATTCTGATTGGTGTACCATGGTAGGTATCTCACGGTCATTTCGATTTACATTTCCCTGATGACTAAGGACTTTGAATATTTCTTTAATTGCTTCTCAGCCATCCAAGATTCCTCTGTTGTGAATTCTCTGTTTAACTCTGTGCCCTAGTTTTTGCTTGGGTTGTTTGGGTTTTTGGAGGTTTGTTTCTTAAGTTCTTTATATATTTTGGGTATTAGCTCTCTATCAGATGTGCCATTAGTGAAGATATTTTCCTAATCTGTCGGTTGCCAATTTGTCTTATTGACTATGTCCTTTGCCTTTCAGAAGTTTTCCAGCTTCATGAGGTCCCATTTATCAATTCTTGATCTTAAAGCCTGAGCCATTGGAGTTCTGTTTAGGAAATTACCACCACCACCACTACCACCCACTTTGTTCCAATGAATTGGTGGATCTTTCCCAATTTCTCTTCTATTAGATTCATTATATCTGGCTTTGAGGTCCTTGATCCACTTGTACTTGAGCTTTGTGCAACGTGACAAATATGGATCTATTTTTATTTTTCTACATACAGATTGCCAGTTAGATCACCACCATTTACTGAAGAAACTTTCTCTTTTTCATTGCATATTTTGGGCTTCTTTCTCAAATATCAAGTGTGCATAAGTGTATGGGTTTATTTCTTGATCTTCAGTTCTATTTCATTGATTGACCTGTCTGTCTCTATGCCAGTACCATGCAGTTTTTATCACTATTGCTCTGTAATACAGCTTGAGGTCAGGAATGGTGATTCCCCCAGGAGTTCTTTTATTGTTAAGAATTGTTTTCACTATCCTGGTTTTTTTTCCATATGAAATTGGGAATTTCTCTTTGCATGTCTGTGGAGATGTGTGTTGGAATTTTGATAGGGATTACATTAAATCTGTAGATTGCTTTTGGTAGGATGGCCATTTTACTATGTTAATCCTACCAATTCATGAGCATGTGAGATCTCTCCATTTTCTGAGGACTTCTTCAATTTCTTTCTTGAGATACTTGAAGTTCTTGTCATACAGATCTTTCACTTGTTTGGTTAGAGTCACAACAAGCTATTTTATATTATTTGTGACTATTGTGAAGGGTGTTATTTACCTATTTTCGTTTTCAGCCCATTTATCATTTGTATAAAGGAAGGCTGCTGATCTGTTTGAGTTAATATTTATCCAGCCACTTTGCTGAAGTTGTTTTTCAGCTGTAGAAGTTCTCTGGTAGAATATTTGGGATTGCTTATGTATACTATCATATCATCTGCAAATAGTGATACCTTGTCCTCCTCTTTGCCAATGTGTATCCCCTAGATCTCCTTTTGTTGTTGAATTGCTCTAGCTAGCACTTTGAGTACTATATTAAATAGATAGGGAGAGAGTGGGCAGCCTTGTCTACTACCTGATTTTAGTGGGATTGCTTCTTGTTTCTGTCCATTTAATTTGATGTTGGCTGTTGGTTTATTGTATATTGCTTTTATTATGTTTAGGTATGGGCTTTGAATACTTGATCTCTCCAATACGTTTAATGTGAAGGGGTGTCATATGTTGTCAAATGCTTTTTCGTTATCTAATGAAATAATCATGTGATTTTTTTTCTTTGAGTTTTTATATAGTAGATTATGTTAATGGATTTTCATATATTGAATCAATCTTTCATCCCTGGGATGAAGCCTACTTGATTATGGTGAATGATGGTTTTAATGTGTTCTTGGATTCAGTTTGTGAGAATTAGATTGAGTATTTTTGCATTGATATTTATAAGTGAAATTGGTCTGAAGTTTATTCTTTGTTAGGTCTTTATGTGGTGTAAAGATCAGCATAAATATCACTTCATAGAACAAATTAGGTAGTGTTCCTTCTGTTTCTATTGTGTGGAATAGTTTGAAGAATATTGGTATTAGGTCTTCTTTGAAGGTCTGATAGAATTCTGCACTAAACCTCTCTGGTCCTGGGCTTTTTTTTTTTTTTTTTTTTTTTTTTGGTTGGGAAACTTTTAGGTTTATGAGACTGTTTAGATGGTTTATCTGATCCTGATTTAACTTTGGTACCTGGTATCTACCTAGAAAATCTTCCATTTCTTTCAGATTTTCCAGTTTTGTTGAGTATAGGCTTTTGTAGTAGGATCTGATGATTTTTTGAATTTTCTTGGTTTCTGTTGTTATAGCTGCCCTTTCATTTCTGATTTTGTCAATTTGGATACTGTCTCTGTGCCCTCTAATTAGTCTGCCTTAAGGGTTTATCTATCTTCTTGTTTCTCTCAAAGAACCAGCTTTTAATTTTGTTGATTCTTTGTATAGTTCTCTTTGTTTCTATTTGGTTGATTTTTGGCCCTGAATTTGATTATTTACTGCCCTTTGCTCCTCTTGGGTGTGTTTGCTTCTTTTTGTTCTAGAGTTTCTGGATGTGCTGTTAGGTTGCTAGTGTAAAATCTCTCCAGTTTCTTTAAGAGGGCACTTAGTGCTGTGAATTTTCCTCTTAGGACTGCTTTCATTGTGTCCCATAAGTTTGGGTATGGTATGTCATCATTTTCATAGAATGCCAGGAAGTCTTTAGTTTCTTTCTTTATTTCTTCCCTGATCAACTTATCATTGAGTAGATAGTTGTTCAGCTTCCATGTGTGTGTGGGCTTTCTGTTGTTCTTGGTGGTGGTGGTGGTGAAGACCAGCCTCAGTCCATGGTGGTCAGATAGAATACATGGGATTAATTCAATATACTTGAATCTGTTGAGTTTTATTTTGTGTCCAATTATATGGTCAATTTTGGAGAAGGTACCCTGAGGTGCTGAGAAGAAGGTGTAGTATTTTGTTTTAGAGTAATACCTGTCCTGGTAACCTCTATTAGTTTCACTGTGTCTCTGTTTAGTTTCTGTTTCATTGACTTGTTCATTGGAGAGAGCAGGGTGTTGAAGTTTCTCACTATTATTGTGTGGGGTTCTATATGCGTTTTGAGCTTTAGTAGTTTCTTTTATGAATGTGTGTGCCCTTGCATTTGGGGCATAGATGTTTGGAATTGAGAGTTCATCTCGGTGGATTTTTCCTTTGATGAATATGAAGTGTCCTTCCCCATTTCTCTGAATAACTTTTAGCTGAAAATCTCTTTAATTGGATATTAGGATGACGATCCCCACTTGTTTCTTGGAATCATTTGCTTGGAAGACTCTTTTCCATCCTTTTACTCTGAGATAGTGTTTGTCTTTGTTATTGTGGTGTGTTTCTCGTATACAGCAAAAGGCTGGATCCTGTTTGTGTATCCAGTCTGTTAGCCTATGTCTTTTTATAGGGGAATTGAGTCTGTTAATATTGAGAGATATTAAAGACAGATGATTGTTAGTTTCTGTTATCTTTGTTGTTGTAGGTGGCATTATGTGCATATGATTCTCCTTTTGGTTTTGTTGTGAGATAATTAATATCTTGTGTTTTCTTTGGTGTAGGTACCCTCCTTCTGTTGGAATTTTCCTTCTAGAATCCTCTGTAGGGCTGGATTGGTGGATAGATATTGTTTAAATCTGATTTTTGTCTTGGAATATTTTTATCTCTCTGTCTATAATTGAGAGTTTTGCTGGGTACAGTAGTCTGGGCTGGCATTTGTGTTCTCTTAGGGTTTCTATTATATCTGCCCAGGATCTTCTGGCTTTCATAGTCTCTGGGGAGAAGTTAGGTGTAATTCTGATAGGCTTGCCTTTATTTGTTACTTGACCTTTTTCCCTTACTGCTTTTAATATTCTTTCTTTGTTTTATGCATTTGGAGTTTTGATTATTATGTGACTGGAGGAATTTCATTTTTGGTCCAATCTATTTGGAGTTCTGTAGGCATTTATGTCTATGGGCATGCCTTTCTTTAGGTTAGGGAAGTTTTCTTCTATAATTTTGTTGATATTTACTGGCCCTTTAAGTTGGAAATCTTCTTCTTCTATACTTGTTATCTTTAGGTTTGGTCTTCTCATTGTGTCCTGGATTTCCTGGATGGTTTGGGTTAGAGCTTTTTGCTTTTTGCATTTTCTTTGATTGTTGTGTCAATGTTTTCTATGGTATCTTCTATACCTGAGATTCTCTCTTCTATCTCTTTGTATTCTGTTGTTGATGCTTGCATGTGTATCTCCTGATCTCTTTCCTAGGTTTTCCATTTCCAGGTTTGCCTCCATTTGTGCTTTCTTTATTGTTTCTACTTCCACTTTTAGGTCTTGGACCGATTTGTTCAATTCTTTCACCGGTTTGATTATGTTTTCCTGTATTTCTTTAAGGGATTTATTTGTTTCCTCTTTAAGAGCTTCTACCTTGTTTTCCTGTATTTCTTTCAGTGAGTTTTTTTTTTTATATCCTCCTTAAAGGACTCTATTATCTTCATGAGATAAGATTTTAAGTCAGCTTCCTGATTTTCAAGTGTCTTGGTGTATCCAGAGCTTGCTGTGGTGGGAGAACTGGGTTTTGATGGTGCCAAAGTATATTGGCTTTTGTTGCTTATGGTCTTGTGCTTACCTCTCACCATCTGGTTATTTCTGGTGTTAACTGACCTGGGTGTCTCTGTCTGGAGCCTGCCTCCTGTGTCCCTGGGTTGCTGCAGGTTTCCTGGGAGACCTGTGGCCCTGGCTACAGCAGATTGCCTGGGAGGCCTTCAGATGGGCAGACAAGCTGATGAGCTTCCCTGGCAGAAGGCACAGACTGGAAGGGCTGTGTGTTTGTTTGTGTATGTACGTTGGGGGGGGGGGTGGTGTATGTACAGGACAGAGGACAACATAATGTATCATTTTTCAAATGCTGCCTGCAGTTTTTGAGACAGTTTTTTTTTTTTTTTTTTTTTTTTTTGTCCTGAAATTGACCGCATAGGTTAGGCTGGTTGGTCAGAGAGTCGCGGGGATCTGTCTGTCTCCCCCTCCTCAGCGGGGTGATTTCACACATATGCTTCCCCCGTCCCCCAGCCTCGGTTCTTGAATGTTTTAGTTCTGAGATGGAACTCAGGTCATTTCTGCTTATAAGGCAGTCCCTATGCTGAACTTTTGTCTAATTCCATAAATATATATTTCTGGCAAAACATCCCATGCCTGTTTTCCCAACACGTAGGAAGCAGAGGCAGAAGGGCTACTTGGGCTACATAATGAGCTTCTATTTAAAAAGAAAACAAGCCCAGCTTAAATACAGTAGTGAGTTTACAGGTGCCAGAGATGTTTTCAGCATTGACTAAAGTGGCCCATTGTTGTTTTCTAAACAGTTTAGTTATAAATAATCAACAAATATGTGAAAAATGTCCAGTATCATTAGCCATAGGGAAATACATATCACTACTAAAAGATAGTGTCTCATCAAAGTTGGAATGACTATTATCAACCCTTCCCACCCACAAATCAATTGCTCGTGTGAATAATGGGGACTGGTTTTGCTCATTTGTTTGAAATTCTTTAAAAATCACATTTCTTCTATATTTATTTATTTAGTTATTTGTATGGGGTGGGTGTAGATGTACACACGTGGGCGCTACATGCCATAGCTCACATGTGGAGGTCAGAAGACACAAGAGTCATTTCCCTCAGTTCTCTCCTTCCACCATGTGGGTCTGAGATGCAAACTCAGATTTTCCAACTTTGCAGGAAATACTTTTTTTTTTTATCTATTTTCTTCCCAGCCCTTTTGGAACTTTTATAATTAATTTTTAAAGTTACTATACAAAATAAGGGGTTTGGTTATGGTATTTTACTATATCATTGTACTATTGCTCTTTTTATTTTCTCCATTACTGGTGATTTCATGTCATATCCGTATGCATATACACATATATGTCCATGCATAGAGAGTTCTTCTACACATTCTATATATTAGAGAAGCATGGAATATTTTGTTTGTCTTCTTCCTCAAATTAACTCTCTTTTCCCCTTATTTTACACATTTGTCCCCTTCATAGGCTTCATTTTAATTTTACATCATGCATATATGTGACATTTAATATGTGTGTATATATGTACACACATACACACCACACCACACCATACCTTTATCTTTTTGAGCCTGGGTCTTTCCATGAAGACCTAGTTCTCTTGAAATGTGCTCTGTAGACCTGGCTGGCCTTAAACTTTTGCCAGTTTTCCTGCCTCTGCCTCTCCAGTGCCGGGAGTACGGGCAGATAATATTGTGGCTGGCTGATATATTTATATTTAATTCTAGATTCTTCACAGAAGCAAAAACATGACATTTCTCTTAGTCTGACTTATTTCATTCATCATGAGCTCTAGTTCATCCATTTTCAAATGATATAAATTTTCTTCTTTATGGGTGAATAAAATGCCATTGTGCATGTTTGTCACATTTTCTTTATCAATTGACCTTTATTAACATCTTAGTTCAATATTTTTAAAAAAATGTAAAATGTATTTATTTTATATGTTTTCCTGTATGTGTGTGTATACCACATGCATGCAGTGCCTACAGAGGCCAGAAGAGGGCAGCAGACCCTAGAATTGGAGTTAACAAACAGCTGTTAACTTCCATGTGAGTAGCCCCTGAGTGTCTCTATAGCCGCTTAGTTATATATTTTTGCTACTGTGAATAGTGCAACAATAAACATGTATGTGCAAGTGTGTGTCTGATACCTGATTTAGCTTCCTTTGGGTATATGCCCGTGAGTGGTATAGCTGATCTGAAGTCAGATCTATTTTTAGTTGAAAAAAAAAAAAAGAAACTCATTTATTATTGGTGGAACTTAAATTAGTACAGCCATTATGAAGAGCATATGGAATCCTGCCCCCCCAAAAAAACCCTAAAAATAGAGCCACCATCCAATGTAGTGTTCTAGGTTCACATGGCAAGCAAATGAAGTCCCTGTAGCAAAGTGGTCCCTGTATTCCTTTACTTATTGTGGCACTTATCGTGGTAAGATACAATCAGCTGAGGTACTTGTCTATAAAGGACTGAATAAAAAGGACATTTTAAATATGTAAAATGGACTATGTTCAGCCATAAAGAGGAATGAAATCTTATTGCAGCAAATTGGATGAAACTAGAAGACATTAAGGATGAACAAAAGGAGCCAGACACAAAGACTAATATCACATGTAGTTGTTAAAAAGTGTCCCTGTTAATATGGACTATTAATATCAATTGAAAGACTATATTAGAGGAATACAGGGAGGTAGGGTTATTGCAATAGTCAACAATGCAATGAAAAATGCAAGCTGTATTAAGCTGTTAATGCTGAATAATGATATTAAATCCAATTAATATTATATGTACATATGATGTTAATAAAAATAAAAGGTTAAGAATAAAAATTTAATAAGTTTTGAGCGGAGGTATAGCTTAGTTGATAGAGTGCTTACTTAGTATGCACAAAGCTCTGAGTTCAAATCCTAGAACCACTTAAAAGTGGACATTATGCGTATACCTGTAATCCTAGCATTTGGGAAGTAGAGACAGACGAATCAGCAGTTTAAGGTCATTTTCAGCTACATAGCAAGTTTGAAGCCAGTCTGGGTTACATGAGTGTCTGTGAGTGGAATAAAGTCATGTTCCATCTCATGTTTTAGTTGACCATATACAGCGGTGTGTACCATAGAGCCTAATTATTTAGCAATAGGCCATCCCATGTAAGGTTAAGTAGATTCTATGAGTATCCTAGTTTCCCTTCTATTGCTGTGATAAAACACCATGACCAAAAGAAACTTCCCACAGAAAGTTTATTAGCTTACAGTTTATATAGTCCATATTGAGGGAAAATTAGGGTAGGAACTGAAGCAGAGGCCATGGAACAATATGGCCTACTACTGGCTTGTTCCCATGGCTTTCTTAGCCTACTTTCTTATACAATCCAGGATGACTCTGCCCATAGTATGGTGGCCCTTCCTACAGCGATCATTAATCAAGAGAATGTCCTATAGACTTGCCTACAGGCAGTCTGATAGAGACATTTCCTTTAAAAACTAATTTTTAAAAATTACTTATGTATATAGATGTTCTGCCAGTATGTATATCTGCACAATGCTCATGGAGTGCCCTGGAGACCTGAAAAGGTGGCAGAGTCCCCGGAGTCCCGTCCGTGCGCCCCCCCCCCCCCCCCCCGCACTGGAGTTACTTATAGTTGTGAACTGTCATGCTGGAAATCAAACTTGGGTCCTCTGGAAGAACAATCAGTGCTAGTTAGCGCTGGAGGCATTTTCTCAATTGCGATTTTTCTCTTCTCAGTCTTTAACACAAGTCTTTAGCTTGTGTTAAATTGATAAAGAACTAACGAGAAGGATGTTCACGCAGTCACGAACTCACTCGCAATTCATTTCTTGTAATACATCCCCATGATTTTTAGGACTACTGTGTTTCTGTTATTTGCTGTCTTACTTTGTATAGTATTCAATTCAGCAAAATTTTAATGTCTTAAAAAGACTTGGTTACTTGCTTAGATTTTAAGTTATATGCTTTTTTTTTTGTAATCTGCTGTATTAAATGTAGGCATCCAGCAGCAATGACTGCTTAAATTGTGAAGTCAGTCTTTGTCTCTGTGTGTGTGCGTGTGCACGTGTGCACGTGTGTGCGTGTGCCATGGCATGCCTATGGAGGTCAGAGGACAACTTGCTATAGTTGGTTTTCTCTTTCTACCGTTCAGGTCCAGGAGTGAACTCATGGCATCAGGCAGTTGTCTTTACCCACTGAGCCATCTTATCAGTCCCTATCTCCCCTTTTTTGAGATAGGACCTCTTCACTAGTCAAACTTGTCAAGTAGGCTAGGCTGGCTGGCAAGTGAGCTGCTGGGCAAGTCACCCCTAGGATCTGCCTGGCTCTGCATAGCACCACACATGACCTTTTCAAACTTGGTGCTGCCTATATAGACCAGGCTGGTTCTGAACCCACGGAGTTCCCACTTGTGTTTGCTGATTGTTGGGAGACGCTTGCCACCATGCCATGCTTTCTTTAGCTTCTTCTTACAGTTCTGCCACATTGTAAAATTGGACTCTAAAGGTTTAGACTTGGCTTACTGTTACCTTTTGTTTAACATAAGCTCTAAGTTTGCATTTGGCCACTGAGTTGAAAAATGAAAAATTCTTACTTTATTTCAGGGAATGCAGCCCCACCTCCAGGCTTTGTTGTCGCTGTATAAGTTCTTCGCTCCTACTTTGATTTCTGTATCTTTGCCTGTAAGGAAGAAGGTAAGGGATTACTGAGGGAGAAGTCCTACAGAGATCCGAACACATTTTTGTTTATTTTGCTTTGTTTGGGAAACGGTTGTGGTGTGGAACCTCAGGCTGGCCTCTAACTCATCTTCCTTTCTTGGTTTCCCAAATGCTGGGACTACAGATTTGCACCACAACTTTGGCAAAATGCATTGTTTTTCATGAAGTTAATTTAAAGATTTGAACTAAAACATTAAATGGATTTATAAGAATATAAAATTTCATAATCAATATGCATTCAGTTAATAATTTTAGACTTAATTGCTCTGATTCATGAGTACCTAATCCTCTTTTCTTTACCTAAATTTATAGATCTTTTTCAATAATTCAAAAAATCTGTGGACTTCAGCTTCCCTTGCTGTGAGGCTAAGGAACCAGGGAGCTTTTCCAGAACCTCTAAACCTTCCATTACGCCCAACTACGGGCCGTTCTCTAAAGAGGGTAAGTAATCTAAAGTACCAAAGGACTTGTGGCTTCAAAAATAGTAAGCATCCAGGTGGCGGTGGTCATAGATATTTAAATAGATTTTGATAATCTAGTATTCTATGCAAACCACATCCAGACTCCCATTAAATGTAACATCTTAATAACCGATTTTACAGATTTATTTACTTTTTACCTATTTATTTTTGAGATTGTATTTTTCTAAATGTAGCCTGGATGGCCTGAAACTTGCTATGTTGACTAGACTTGGCTTCTGCCTCCTGTGTTGGGATTAAGAGAGTGTACCGCCATTTCTGACTGTTGGGATTAGAGTTTACCACCATTTCTGACTGTTGGGATTAGAGTTTACCGCCATTTCTGACTGTTGGGATTAGAGTTTACCACCATTTCTGACTGTTGGGATTAGAGTTTACCACCATTTCTGACTGTTGGGATTAAAAGAGTACACCACTATTTCTGACTGTTGGGATTAAGAGCGTCTACCACCATTTCTGACTTGATTTTACCTTTTTTAATCTGTCTTTTTTGGTACATTGATAAATTGTTGGACTATCTTTTCTCCTTAAGAAATGGAATTCTCACTCAGTTATACCAGCACTAAATTCTGCTAACAAAGAATATGGAGAGAAGACGGCGAGTCTGTTTGATTATCTCAGCAGTGAAAGATCACTTCCACTAGAACAGCTTCAACGTTTCCCTCAGCTTTTAGAGAGCATCCATTGTTTAGAGGTATGTGACTGGTGCAGGTGCTGATGGGATTTTCTGTTTGATCTGGAGAGCCTCTCTTTTCAGTACTTGGCACTGAACTCAGCCTCACACATGCTAGGGAACGACTCTACGCTGAGCCTTATCCCAGACCCCAGACCCTTTATTTTTGTTGTGTGTTTCCTATCTACTGTTTCACTTCTCACTGTAGCATACATTTCCTATCCTAACTGGTAACTTGTTTCATCTTTACAGCTCCCTTCTCAGATGTGCTCAGTGCTAAACAGCCCTCTGCTACTTCACTATATTAATTGTGTCAAAGATGAGTCAATCTTACTGAGGATCTCTTATTGGTTGAGTCAAGCATTACAAGAAGGTAAGAATTGATGCTCTAAAGTATCGGGTAAATTAGAATCGAAGAAGATAGTAAACAGCTTTCTTATGATAAATTAAAAATTCTAGAATTTAATATTTTATATATTTATAGAAATGGTATAATCACTTTTCTAGTAATCATATATCCTGAACATGCATACTTGTCGTGTTATGATTTAAAGACAAGAAAAAAGGAGTGGTATTAAGTACACACTGCTGTATGAGCATCAGAATTGAGCACATGACTGGTCTTAATCTCAGCATCGTTCTTTGCATTCCTAGGAGCTGGCAAGAGTGAGTAGATCAGTAGTAAGCCAACTGAGAGAAAGTCAATTTGCAAGACAGAATATTAGCTTTTTATTGTATAATGGACTTGATTCTTTCTGGTGACTAACCAGCATGGCCATGCGTACCAAATCAAGTCCTGCCTAACAGCACATTGGGGATTAGCAATTTTTTTTTAATTAAAGAGCTAAAGGACGCGACAGCAGAGAGGCTTTCATGCGTGCCCTAGTGAAGCCTGACCCCTTTTTTGCCATTTTTCTCTAGGAATTTTGCTATCACAAGTGTTTATTTCTTGGATAAGCCACGTTTGACTGTTGACATCTTTGCAATCAGTTTTAGTCTCTGATGATTGTTCCTTTGATTGAGAGTCTTACAGGAGATTTGATACAAGTAATTCCAATTTGAATTGGTAACGTCCTCCTACCTGTAGCCTACATTCAACTCCCCCTATCGATTTTCAACCATGTATTTATAGTCCCTTGGATTTCTGTGACATGAAGCTGATATTGCTCATTGTAAGGGAACTTTTCGAGTGTTTTTCCTATAAGCTTTCCCCTATGTTACCATGTTTGCTGACTGTCGCTTCCAAATCCCTGTTGAGATCTACAGGGTCATAGCCAGCTTATTCGAATCTTACAACTTTTCAATTTGTCATTTCTCTGTCACTAGAGAGTAGTCATACATTTATTCTGTATCATTTTAATTATTGTCTGACCAGATGCTTATATTTATGATTTCTTCTCTAGAATGTGTGTGGTATAATATAAATAATTATGAACAAGAAAAGGAATTTATAAACTTTCTGGACCTGGTCATCAGGGTACAGTGCTTCTTACAAGTAAGATTCAGTTTGCTTTCTAGTGATTCCATCTTTCCTAAGATTTATTTGGCTGTCGCTTGTAAGTACGCGACATTCTTCTTTCTTGGAGATACAGTTTTACGTATCACAGACACAGACCTGACATTTTGCAGTATCGGGGTCACACCAAGGGCATTGATCATACTAAGCCAGCGGCCTACCAACTGCACCGTACCTGAAGCCCCGGTACCTGCTGTCATCAAGTTTTATTTTTATTTACTAATTTTCCTTATTCTTGGCATCTTTTAAAAATAATATTTGTTCAAATTAAAATTTAGAGAGCCAAGTTGGACTGACATTTATTTCTGTATGATTACATTTGAAGAGGGAATAAGTTTAAATTTTTAGATGCAATGGAAATTTTTATAATTTTAAGGAAATGAATTATTTGATGCATTCAATTAATTGAATTATCCAGGCCTATAGATCTTATAGGGTTACTAGTTGTATTCATTTTGGGGAGGTTGGGGCAAGGACTTGCAATCCAACCAAGGGCCTTGTGCGTGCTAGGTGAGCCCTTATTCTACTACTGCTCCATATCCTCAGCCCATGGCTTGTATTCTTTTTAGTTAATTAATTAATCCTTTGACGGGGCCTCATTAGCCCAGGCTGGCCTTGACTTTAATAAGCAGCTGAGAATGGATCAGAACACCTTGAATGTTGGGGTTACAGGCGTGCATGAGCACATCCAGTTTAGGTGGTTCTGGACGTTCGGCAAGCACCCCGGCTGAGCACCTCCGGCCCAGGATTTATGTTCTTTATAGCTACAAACGTTTTCGAGCATGACATATGTCCTAGCAGGTGTAATTTTGTCCTGGGGATCTCCGAGTTGCACTTAAAGCTGGAACTCTTGTATCGACATTATCTAGACGCCTTCGTGCATCTGAAACAACTGTAGCACAAAGTAAAATGGTTGTTAGAGGCTTTGTGATTCTATACAAGGTTTTAAGATCCTCGTGTATTTCAGGAGGGATTTTACTCCTGTGAGGCATTCCTGTATAAAAGCCTGCCTCTCTGGGATGGCTCCTCTTGTCGGTCACAGTACCTTCAGCTTCTGGCCTGGATTCCATTCAGTAGCTTCTCTGGTATGTACCCTGTTACTTTCCTTCTGCTGTGATTTAACACCATGCCTGAGACAACCTCGATTGATTTTGCTTTACAGTTCCTAAGCGTTAGAATTCATGACAGCAGGCATGAAGATAGGGCCAGGGATCTAAGCGCTTGCATCATAAAGCACAGGATGAGACAGAGATTAAGTGGACTAAGAATGGCACTAGGTTTTGAAGCCTTAAAGCCCACCTCCACTGACATAAAGATTTCTAAACCTACTTGAATAGTGCCACCATTTGGGGACCAAGCATTTAAGCCTCAGCTTATGGGGGACATTTTTATTGAAACCACCACAATTTGAACTTATTTGATTCAATGTAATATAAGAAAGTTAAAGATTTTTGAATCCTCTTTTATTTTCTATTTCCTAGAGGTGAAGCCACTTCTTTCTGATCATCTAGCACCTCTCTTCTTTACATCAAGTATTTATTTCAAGGTAAACAGACAAACAAACAAACAAACACCACATCTGACTCATACTCAGGAAAGAACATACTTCTGTTAACTGGTTAAATGATGTTATATAATCCCAAACTGGAATTCTGGCAGTGATCTGTTTTCTTCTCATTTGTAATTTTGTAACAGTAGTTTGTGTGTGTGTGTATGTGTGTGTGTTTGTGTGTGTTCATGCACACCACAGTGCATGTATCATGACATGGAATTTTACCTGCCCTCTCCTCCCTCCCTTCCTTCCTTCCTTCCTTTCTTCTTCCTTCCTTTCAGTACAAGGGTTTGCTAGGTATTATAGCTTAGACTTGCCTGGAACTTGTTCCATAGCCAAGGCTAGAATAGCAGCAGTCCTTCTGGCTCTTGATAGTACAGGTATGTCTTACCACACATTACCCCTGCTTTGACTTTGGAACTATATTGTATTATGGAATTTAAAATGCATAGAGCTTTCCGGTTTGAAAGCTTGGCCACACAAAATTGTTCTGAACTTTTTACACTAGTAAGCAGCAAATGATATCATGAGAAACATGTCAAGTGCATATGAACAATGAGCAAACCCAGCTGTACTTGGAGTTTTGTATTTATGCTTTTGTGCCTGGGTTAAATGCATTGTTATTAATTCCGCATCACCAACGCATCAGAATCACATTGAAGAAGTAAGAGCCCTTCCTCCTGGAATCAGTTACCCACTAGCACGGGCATGATACTTTTCCAAAACTTTTAACAGAGTTTTAGAAGGGATTAAGCCACTGCTTCCAACTGACCCTAATTGGCCCCGGCAATAAAACAGAACTACAAATGTTATTGTTTATATCAACTGATATCCATAAGTGCTGTGTTCAATAATTATGGTGGATATTCATTTTAGAAGGTCGTTTTCAACCTCTATATTTGCTGCTTTGAACAAATAATACACAAGCATTGTTCTGGGTCAGGGGCATAGAAAAATTCATAATTTAAGATGACAGCTATGCTCTAGCTTAGGTTTGCAAAGCTGATTCCATGGGAAATACAAGGTAAACAGGTTGTTACATTGTTCTCCCAAAGGCAGGTTAAACAAACAGGTCAGATAGACAGTAGCTAGCGGTCTTAAGTGACCTCAAGGTATGGTATTAACGCCGGCTGTGAAATCCAGTCAAACTTCCAGGCTCTTAGAATGTAAAGATCATTTTATCACAATGCATTGCCAGAGTTTTGAACATAATGCTTATGTTAGTATATTTCATAAATATACTCGTTTTTGGGAGTTAGGGATGTGAGGTTGAAACAGGGTCCAGCTATGGGACTCAGGAGAACCTTTAACCTGAATCTGTCTTCTTGCCTCAGTTTTCCAGGCATTAGGATTAGGGATGCAAGCCACGGTGCTCTAATTATTTTTCACAACCATGGGAGTGCAATAGTGACCAAAGCCAACAAAACTCCTTGAACCACTTGAATACCTGTTTTGTTTGTTTGTTTTTGAGAGCAGTGATGATAGAATACTTCTTTTACAAATGTTTTGCCTCTTACATGGCTCACTGTTGGCTACATTTACAGGAAAAGCAGGTTATTCTGGTTAGTATTTCTCATAATTCATTGCATATTACTTTATTGCCTATCACATTAACTTGAATTTACTAATTATATTACTTGTAACTTACTACTATATGAATACTGTTATTCAAGTGAAAATACCAGTTATCCCAGCTAATAAATTTTCAGCGACTCAATTTTGAAAAAAAAAATTCTTTCGCAATTCTCTCCTAATGTTCCAGTTGAGTTCTTTTCAAACTGTTCACCCGTGCCAGCAGTTTAAAGAGCTGCTTAGCTGTGGACGCTCGGGCGAGGTGTAGGCACTTGTTATTTCTGTGGATTAGGGTGGTTGCTAGTTAGCAGTTGCTTTTGATTCGACCTACTACGCATGTATCCATTCATTTTCCTTATATCGATTTTTGTCTGAGAGTGGAGGAAGGAGGAAAGGAAACAGAAAATGAGGCAAGAAGAGAGAGCACTTTTTCATTTTCAGGCCCCCAATGGGACTCAGTGAGCATAGTTAGGGAATTGTAAATGAGGCCCTGGGAAGGCAGAGTAAAAATTCTGAGAACTCGGAGATTAGAACTGTTTCTTTTCCAGAGCTACAGAAGAGTAATCGTTATATAACCAGCAAAAAAGGAGGCAGCTTGTGCTTAGAGACCACGGAGAAAAAGGGTGGAAAGCTCTTACTGGGAGCAACTTGAGATGATCTCTGAGAGGACAATAGGGATGGTTTTGTCTCTGCAATTGTCTTCTGCGGCTCAGGCTGGCATCAAACGTGCCGTGTACTACTCTGTTCCAACGCCTTAGCTCCCTCCCTCTGCCTCCTGAAGGCTGCCAGTACAGATTTCTGCCACCATGCATGGCCAAGAGTGATGGTTTATTTGATGATAGAAATGACGTTATAAAGGGGTGTGGTTTTCAGAAACCTCTGTTCCTAGGCTAAGCCACAAGTCTTGTTGGCAACATAAGCTTGCATTCATCTCTGCTTTGGAGAGTGAGCATGTTGGAGTGGTAACTGTTTGAGTTCTAAGTGGGGCACTGCCCTCTTCACAGTCCCTTCCACTTCTAGTCTCCTTTAGGTCTAACTACTATTTGCTTTGAATGATTTTGTTTTGTTTTGTTTTCCCTCTTCAGTGTAGTGTTCTTCAAAGTCTGCAAGAATTACTGCAGAATTGGCTGCTTTGGCTCTCTACGGATGCGCATGTGCAGCCCACGACAGACAGTCCTCTGTGAGTTAATCCTGTGGCCGGCCACAGAAGTGTTCTACACAAAACTGTTTGCATATGGAATCTAATATTATGTCATGCAACTTAATTATCTTGTGTAGAAGTCTTCTGGAAATATTTTAGTTACTCTTCATATTTTATTCCCATAATCCTGAGAGAAAAGTCAAAAATTTCCAAGTTACTATTTAGATAAACCAGAAAGCCAACCCTTTTGAGTTACTTGGCACTAGGTAATTTAGCAAAAAGGAATATTGAACCTATACTGCAGCTCTGACTTCTATGTACTTTAATTTACTTTATATAATGCATTTTTATATGTTGACTCAACTTTAATGGTGGATTTTGTTTCTGGGGTGTATTTTGGTTACACACTAATTTATTGGGGCTTTGGAGTTAAAAATGAATTTCAATTTCCATTTATATGCTTTCAAGGAATTACATAATCATAATCATAATTACATAATCAGGTTTTTGATTCTTTCTGCCTATTTGGATTCTCTTTTAAATTTTATTTTTAATTTATTTTTTACACTCCATATTCCATTCCCCCCATCCACCCTCCAACTGTTCCACATCCCACACCTTCTCTTCACCCCCTGTCTCTACTTGGATGTCCCCACCCCCACCCAATCTGACCTCTAGACTCCCTGGGGCCTCCAGTCTCTTGAGAGTTAGGTGCATCATCTCTGAATGAGCACAGACCCGGAAGTCCTCTGCTGTATGTGTGTTGGGGGCCTCATATCAGCTGGTGTATGCTGTCTGTTTGGTGGTCCAGTGTTTGAGAGATCTCAGGGGTCCAGATTTATTGAGACTGCTGGTCCTCCTACATGGTTGCCCTTCTCTTCAGCTTCGTTCAGCCTGCCCTAATTCAACAACAGGGGTCAGCTGCTTCTGTCCATAGGTTGGGTGCAAATATCTACATCTGACTCTTTCAGCTGCTTGTTAGGTCTTTCAGAGGACAAACTTGATAAATCCCTTTTCATGAGCACTCCATAGCCTCAATAATAGTTGCGGACTATTACTGGGCCTGTTGCTAGACCTTCTTTTCCTCAGGCTATTTGGATTCTCTTATCTTCTGCCAGCCACATTATTCATTAGTGCTTTTAAAATCTCATATTTTAGAAAATTGTAAGCATAATCAAAGGTAGAGCTAAGAGGGACTATCCCTGAAGAGAGGTGGAAAGATTGGAAAAGCTAGAGTTCTTTGTAACTTTAATTTTTAACCCTTATTTTTAATGATGGTTTTTAAGCACTTTAACCTCCCTGGTAGCCCACCACCCACTAACGGTAGTGGAAAGGAGAGGCTATGGGGGAAGTGGACCTGCTTAGAAAGGTTTTTTGGAGCAGCTCCCATCTGTGTTGTCTGGAAATTAGCAGTTTAGTTTCTAAGTTAGTAGCAGAGGCAGCTCAGTCCACTAGCAAACACTTAACAGATATACCAGCAGTCCAGTTTGGTAGAGTCTGGATAGCAAACACGAATCAGTAGTGGTGGCACTATAGCAGAGCAGCCAGGCCCAGCCTTGGCACGAGTCAGCAGGAAGGACCAGACCCTGAGGGACACCAGGAAAAATTTTGTGCTGTGTCTCTCTCAGGGAAGCAAAGATCAGTGAGTTTGTGAGACTCACAAGTTTTGTATATCTAGGTGTATAAGTAAGCTTAGCTCAACCTCCGTCAGTGTCCATTGAGACCTATTTATACATCATGTATCCTCCATGGGTCTTGTCTCAGCATGTGTCTTACCTTAGCACATGTCTTGTAGTAGCATGTGTCTTGTGTTAGTACTGTGTGTCTGTCTCAGTTGATCGCACTCTGCCAGTCAGCCCAAGTCTGTGGAAGCAACAGGAAACTGCAGTACACCACCAGAATTGTGTGTGTGTGTGTGTGTGTGTGTTTCTCTCTATGGAGTCCCGACAAATGTAGCTCGACTACACATGTAAGACAGATCAATATATGTGTGTTGTTAGTAAAGAATTTTTTTATTACATGTCCTTTCATGTGTTTGTTTTAGCAAAATATCCTCTCTTCTGTGTCTGTTTCAGTGAAATGTTCCTTCATGAGTCTGCCTTAGCCTTTCACCTGTGTCCACTTTGACAAAATGTTCCTTCACATGTTTGCCCCAGGAAAACACCATCCAACCGACTTTCCAAAGATCCCTTAAGTTTCCACTTGAGGTCTGGGTGGGCTGGAATGAAACAGTGTCTTCTGGACATCACAGGACCCCTGCACTCACGCACTGTATAAGACCTGCCTAAGAGCAAGCTGGTCAATATGCTAGCAGGCCAGAAGACTCCACTCCTGAGTAGCTAAGGATTCTTTATAGCTTCTGGGATAAACTCACTTTCCTTCAGGTAGGGTGACCATGCTTCAGTGAGTAACCCTCAGAAATACATGGATAACACAAATTTGGACTTGATGGCTTATTAAATTGGAAAAAAGGACATAAAGTTGAGTGGGCATAGGGAGGTTGGAGAAGTTAAAGGGAAGAGTTGGGGTGAATATGATCAAAATACATTGCATGAAATTCCCATGGAGTAAAAACCACTTTTAAAATCATGAATGGACAATAAAATTCCAAAGATAGAAGTGCACACACATACACACACACATACACACACATGGAAGCACAGAGTACAATGTTACCAACCCCTAGTATATTTTTTGTTGTATCCGGCAAAAGGCAAGGAAGGAGGGGTTTCTTTCGGCTCCCGGTTGAGAGTGTGTAGTCCATCGGCTGGGGAATTGATGCTTGCAGGACCATGAGGCAGCTGTTCGCATTCTATTGACATTCAGGAAACAGAACGAGTCATGCTTGTCCTCAGGACCCCAGCCCATGGAATAGTAGCACCACCTACATTTAGGGTGAGTGTTGTACACCCCAGTTAAGCTAATCTCACAAAAATGACTAGAGCTTAGTTTCCATGCTGATTCTAGATCCTATCAAGTTATGACTCAAGATTAACCACTACGCTTATGTCATCTAATTTCAATAGTTATTAACCCAATAGCTTTTCTCTTTAAGAACGTTTATTTTTTATTAGTTTTTTACTAAGTGTGTATGTATGATGTGTACAGGTGAGTGCAGGTGCCCTTGGAGGCCAAAGGTGTTGTATCCCCTAGAGCTAAAGTTTACTGTGATCGGGAGACACCCACTGGAATGGAACTTAGAATCCCTGGAAGGGCAGTGCATTCTCTCAACTGCTGATCTCTCTGGCCTCAAACTGCTCTTCACGGTTCATTTTGTGCTCCTTGGACTATTCCTAGGAATCATTCCTAGGAAACCTAGATACCATATCAGCTGTTAAAATGGTACCAATATGATATCCAGAGTTAACAGTTTCTAAAATGTTGTAGTGCTTATTATTAGTCTGACAGTGTGTTAAACGTTACAGATAAACATGATGCCCTGGTGAGTGGGAGGTCAGAGGACAATGCTGTGGAATTGACTCTCCTTCCACTGTCCATGGGTTCTGGGGATAGAATTCATGTTGTCAGGGTTACATGACAAATGCTTTACCTTCCTAGCCATCTCTCCAGTCCCACATATATCATTTGCATTTGATTTCCTTTTTTTTTTTTTGAGTCAGGGTGCATGTATTTCTGGTGGCCCTCAAACTTAGCATTTGAACTCTTGACCTTCCTTAAGTGCCTTCCAAGTGCTAAAATTGAATTGCTCTTAATGGATCCTTAGAAGACTAGAGTGCTGGGACTTGGTGGTACATGCCTTTAATCCCAGCTCTTAGGAGGCAGATGCAAGAATCTGTTGAGTTCTGCATTGTAGTAGTGAGTTCCAAGACAGCCAGAGCTATGTAGTGAGGCCATATCTCAAAAAAGAAGAAGAGGAGAAGGAGAAAGAAGAGGAAGATGACAACAACCACCACCAAGAATAATATGTGGTTAATCACTGTGCTTTTATTTTTTTAAAAAAGTAAATTGTCCATTGAAGAACTTAGAGTTTTTGAATTCCCTATCCGTCTATTGCTTTATATCGCCTACCTTTAACTTGGAAGCTGAGCGCTTTTACTGGTGTATCTCTAAGTCTTATGGTTTCTTATTGCAGGGAGACAACTCTGGGTGGATCCATGAGTTCTGTGTCTCAATTGATTGAGTACACAGGCTGGCTGTGCGTGGTTGCAATGCGCTTGGAGAGCAGCAGTACATTGTTGTTGCACTTTATTTTGGACTTCTATGAGAAGGTAGTGCACAAATTGTATGTTTATGACAGTTAGTCACCTTATTAGCCTAGGATTTAGATTTCATGTATAATCATTAAGGTATGCTACAATCTTTCCAAGTAGTTAAAATAACCATATTTTGAGATTAATGGTTTGTTTTTACCTGAGTAACTTAACTAACTTTAATAGAGCAAGTGTTGTTTTATCTGAACAACTGACTTTGATAAAACAGGTATAGAAGAAAATCTGGTTGGTTTTAGTTCAGATGCCATATATTGACCTTATAAGCAAGCTGGTCCTGGGTCGAAGTCTGTGTCTAGCATCATGTTCTTGTTCATCTATGTTCATTCCTGTCCCCTGGCATACTAAAAGGAAATGTTATCTTGCTTCTTCAGATTTGTACTCCTGACTCTGAAATGCTTGATTTTTTTTTCTAGTAACTAGTAGTTTTATAATTTTAGTCCTTTTGTTGTTTTATAGGATTTGACATGGATAAAACTCTCACCACCACAAAGTCCCCATTATATAGTCTTCCTTTCCACAGTTTTCTATTTTCACTCACTAATACCTAGTTGGTTTTTCTTCCTTTTTGAGGTAGGGCTCACGTGGCCTAGGGTAGCCACAAATTTGATGTGTAACCAAGTGTCTTAGGGTTTCTATTTCTATAATAAAACACCATAACCAAAAGCATCTTGAAGAGCAGGGATTTATTTCAGTTTCTATATCCTAGTTACAGTCCATCATAAAGAAATAGGGCAGGAAACTCAAGGTAGGACCTGAAACAAAGGCCGTGGAGGAGCCGTGCTTGCTGCCTTGTCCTCCGGACTTGCTCAGCCTGTTTTTTTTTTTTTTTTTTTTTTAATAGCATCCAAGACCACAGTGTCACCAGCCACAGGGTTGCCAGTTTGGTGGGACTCTTTTTTTCTCATTCGAGGTTCACTATTTGCAAATGACTCTAGCCTATATCATGTTGATGTCAAACTAGCCAGTACACAGGACCATCTGATCCTCTCACTCGGTGTACCAGGATTAAAGGCTTGCACCACCATTCCTAGTTTATATGATACTGCGGATCGAAACCAGGGCCTTGTTTGTGCTAGGCAAACATTCTGCCTCCTGACACATATCACCAGCCTTAACTACATATCTGTTTAGAATGTGTTCCTTTGTTTCTCAGGTTGTCAGGTAACTGATTATGGCAAATAAATATTGGCGAAACTTGGGGCGAAAGAAATGCTTCCTTATTCTAACATAGTTTTCCAGTGCTAAGATGAATTTTAAGATGTATTTTTATTTATATGGGTGTTTTGCCTACACTAACATTTGTACATTATGTGAATACTTGCTGCCACAGAGGCAAGAAGAGGGCATCAGATCTCCTGGAACTGGAATTAGAGATGATTGTGAGCCACCATGTGGGTGCTGAGTCCTCTGGAAGACCAGACAGTGCTCTTAACCACTGAGCTACTCCCCCAGCCCCGTAATAATACTTTTTGAGGCAGGACCTCACTGTAAAGCCTTGGCTGACCTTAAACTCATAAAGAACTACCTGCCTCTGTTTCCTAAGTGCTGGGATTTAAGGTGGGCACCACTTGGGCCCACCTAAATTAATAATGGTCTTTAGAAATAATTTTGAGTAAAGGTTGGTGTTTGGTGAGTTGTATTTTAAACACACAATAGCAACCCTTTTTATTTAGGAATTAGATAGGTTCAAATGTAATTATATACTATTGTTTATCTTACATTGATGTTTCTTTGTATAAACTTTATTAATTAGTGGCCAGTAAGCTATATATTAATATTAACATTCTTTCCAAAAGGTGTGTGATATATATATAAATTATGACCTTCCGATAGTGGTATTGTTTCCTCCTGTGATCTTCCATTCTGCACTCCTAAGCCTGGATGCCACCATCTTGAACCAACTCTGTTACATTATGTACAGGTACAAGCCCCCATCTCCCTTTACATGATTCTCTCTTCATCATTTAATTATAATAAAATTCCTATCAATTTTTTGCCAGGGTCTTTGGAAATAAGAAACATGGCTTTGGGGGTATATGACTTTGTAATATAAGGCTATGGTAGCTATGCTATTGCTTTAATTATTTAAATTTTTATTGAAGTGTAGTTGTTGTGTGTAGTGCTGGTTTTCTAAAGACTGTTCCTTGCAGAGACTCATGTTCCTTGGTTGGATGGGCTCCTGCATACCTTTCCTCTTTTACCCTTCTTGCTAGTCTACTTCCATGCTCCAGTATTGCTTCTGTTTTCTTATCATATGTATATATAAAGGATATTTTCTGCCTATGTAAAAATATTGGATTCACAAATGAGAGAAAACATAGTATTTCTCTTTCGGGGTGCCATATTTAACTTTATATGTGATTTCAAGGAATGTTATGGAGGTATGTTAACACACTAGAGCTGTAGCTGTGCCGGCTTTCCGTTTCCCCTGAGCTTTATTCTTGCCTTATGATCTTCGTAGAGCTTTGTAGAGCTCTGTCAGTGCATGTAGAAATGAATTAGATAGCAGTTCTCAGATAAGGAGAAAGATTACGTTTCTGGACTTTATTGTCTGCTCCGCTATTCCTTTAAACTAACGTTTTGACATTTATTTGTTTTGTGTGCATGTGTGTTTGTGTGTGTATAACAATACGTGTAGCTGTCAAAGGCCAAGTTTCAAGAGTCTGTTTTCTTCTTCCATCCTGTGACGTCATCAGGCTGGGAGTTAAGAGTCTTTGCCTGCTCAGTCATCCCACTGGCCTGCTGTACCTTATTTTACAGAAAGAAAATGTGCTCCACATCAGTGGTTGGCTTCTTTCTTTAATAATGAAATGTCTTCGACTGTTTGTTTTCTTTCTATTGAGTTATGTTTACAGTAAGAGCACATCTGAAATGTCTGACTCAGTTTTTAAAACTTTATCATGATTGTGTCTGCATATGTGTGGGTGTGCATACACCACAGTTTGTGTGTGGAGAGCCGAGAGCAGCTTTGTCCAGTCAGCTCTTTCCTTATACTTGTATGTGGGTTCTGCGTATCAAACGCAGGTCGTCAACACTCACGGCAAGCACTTTACTCACCAAGCCCTCTCGTCATTCTCCAGCTCAGTTTTGAGACTCTTTGTATTTATTTTACTTTTTTTTTTTTTTGCAGTACTTGAGGTGGTGCTCATGCATGCTGCACAAATGGTCTAATGCTGAATTCCACTTGGAAACCCTAACTTTAAAAGTTCTTTATAGAAAATGTACCACAAAAGTGTAAAACCTTTAACTAGGCAACTAGATAATTGTTCTTGTTCGCAGTTATAATTGTTTACAATATACTTGTGTGTGTCTGTGTGTGTCTGTGTGTGTGTGTGTGTGTGTGTGTGTGTGTGTGAGCGCGCATGATTGTGTATGTACACATGCATGTGTATTCACATGGGGGTCAGAGGTGACTGTCAGCTGTCTTCCACTATTGCTTTGCACTTTATTATGTCTAACTGAACCAGGGGCTCCCTGACTCCCTGTACCAGCTAGGTGGTGAGCTCCAGAGATCTACAGTGCTCGGGTTAGGGAGATGTGCAACCAAGTCTGATTTTTATGAGGGTGTTAGAGAGCTAAACTCAGGAACTTGTGCTTCCGTGATGGGTATTCTACCAATGGAACCAAAGAAGTGACTGTATAGTCAGAAGTGTTACGTCCAACAGCATTTTAAAAGTGTTATTATGGTTGCTTTTATTATTAGGTATCGCAATAATTGGACAGCTGCGAAGAAAAACCGCTATTTACAGAAGGTATGAAGGATAAACCTGTGTTAAATGACCATTTTTGTGAATAATCAAGTATAGATATGTGGGACTTGTTAAGAATAAAGTGGACAAGAATAATAGATGTTAATGACTATGTTGTCTCTTTCTCATTAGGCCAAACCAGAGTTCAGTCTCAGCAGCAAGATCTGTAAAGAGTATAATTACTATTTGACAGCTATGGTTTGTTGTCTATGGACGTCCAGACCATTTAAAGCAGGAGTGTACACTGACCCCGAAACCATAGAAAATACTGGAGGAACACAGTATAAAAGCACCTTAAATATTGTCTACCATCCTTCTCTACTGAGCTATGCAGCTTCCTTCTTGCTACAGGTAAGTGTATTTAAGGGGTCTTTAGATCTCACGTGGTAACACTGACTGTGAAAATAGGAAATGTCATATCTGAGCTGCAATGTATGTTCAGATTTTTCAGTGCTAACAAAATTTTGGTAGTGATGCTAGGCTTCAAGGACCTTAACTATTTATCTCTTCTGTAAGAGAGCTTGACCTTGTTACCGAGACCGACTTGTTAGCACACCGCGGGGAAGTGAGGGAAGGGCCGACATAAGAGAGTTCCAGGAGTCATTCAGTCCTGCTGCAGTTGTGTGCTGCCAGGGAAGGGTGGCCTTCATGGAGTACAAAGCTCCTGCGGATCCGCCCTAAGGTTGAAAGTGAAAGCCAGGCAATGTTTTTCTATTCTTCCTTGAAGCCTGTTGAGTCAATGTAGTGAAGCTAAGTGGATGTGACAGGGATGTGTGTCTTCTTAGGTAATTGACACGATTACCATTTTCAACCTTATTAGTGACTTGGGGATTATTCATAAGATATATATATATATATATATATATATATATATTAAATGGGTCCATGATACAATGTGATTATAAATATGCTAGAAGAATTTAGATTCACAAGTTTCTTAACCAGATAGAACAGTGAGAACCCTAACAATGAAAACAGCACACAGTTAGGGCAATGGTCATTGACTAGATGTCTCAAATATCCATGTGATGAGGAAGGTCCATCTGGGTCTGTTCTCAGAGTTCAGTGTGTAGTTGGGGAGGCTGTCAATAAACAACTTAGCATAAATGAGGATCTTCATGGCTGAGGCAGGAAGATCAAGAGTTTCAAGCTGGTTGGACTCAAAACCAAAACCCCAAACAAAAGCAAACGCCAAAATAGGCTTGGTAGTGCACATGGGAGGCAGAGGTTAGGGGTAAGAAGAGTTTAAGTCCAAAACTAGCCTGGGACACACAGTGAGATATCTAAGAAATGAAGAAAAAAGGATGGGAGGAAGGAAAGAAGGAAGAGAAATTAAATGCAAAGAAGTATAAAAAGACAATGTGAAGATTCCATTTTTTATTAAGGATATGAGATAATACTGAATTGTGATATTGATTTGCATTGCCATTATAACTAGATTTTTCCATTTTTCATACTCATTGGCCACTTCTATATTTTCTTTGTAAAAACTATTCAGACCTTTTGTTCCTTTGTTTGTGTGAGGGAGGGAGGGAGGGAGGGAGAGAGAGAGAGAGAGAGAGAGAGAGAGAGAGAGAGAGAGGGAGAGATCAGTCTTATGTAACTCTGGCTGACTTGCTTTGTTTACTATGATGATCTAATTCCATCCATTTTCTTACAAATGATACCATTTCATTTTTTATGGATGAGTAAAACTCTAGTGTATATATAGGTCTCTGTAACTGCTTCCTTCCCTAGAAAAGTCCCTGAGCCACTGTATTAGGCATGGTGTAAGGTAGAAGCTTCTAGTCTTTGGTATACCTCAGCCAGTGTGGACTCTGCCGGGACGAAGATGAACATTCCAGTATTCTTAGGTGGTTGGTTGTGGCTGGAATGTCGCTTTTTTGCTCTACATGGTGTCTTGGAGAAAGAGAGCCTTGAACCCTTAGCCATAGTCTCCAGGAAGGAGGAGGTCTTGGGCTCAGTGTCCCAGACATTTATTGGTCTAATTGAAGTTTAATAGAAATTCTTTAGTTAACTTCTTTGTTAGTTTTTACCTTCTTTTTTGTTTGTTTGTTTGGTTGGTTTTTTTGAGGCAGACACATCAGAATAAACGTTGAGATATCTCAAAACAAACAAACCAAAATATTGGATATCACTACATGGGTCAAATTCTGTGCCTTTGCTTAATAACTCTGATCTAAGACAAACTTTTTATAAAGGTTTTGGCCTTCAATTACCTTGTTGAGATTTTGTTTTGTTTTGTGTTTGGGACAGGGTTGGTTTCCTTAAATAGCCTGGTCTAGTCTTAAACTCTTTTTTTTTAAGAAAAGATTTATTTATTTAATGTATCTGAGTACACTGTAGCTGTACTGATGGTTGTGAGCCATTCGCTCCAGTCGATCCCGCTTGCTCTAGCCTAAAGATTTATTTATATATCTAAGTACACTGTAACTGTCTTCAGACACAGAAAAGGGCATCAGATTTTATTTACAGATGGTTGTGAGCCACCATGTGGTTGTGGAATTTGAACTCAGGACCTTCAGAAGAACAGTCAGTGCTCTTAACCGCTGAGCCATCTCTCCAACCCTATTCTTAAACTCTTAACCCTCCTCCATCAGTCTAGTGAGTTCTGGAATTACGGAGAAGTACTGTCATACCCAGCTCCCCTTATCTGCTAAATGGGAATGGTAATACATACTTAATTGTATTGTAAACAGTATATTTCATGATGTATGTGAATCTCAGTATGCTTGGCATAGAGTGATTGCTTGGTTAGTGGTAGTTATTGTGTATTGATGAATTTGCATCATAATTCAAGAATATTTTGAGAACTTTTCATTGGTAGTCATTGCTCAGTACTTGAAAGCAGTAAATAGTTCAAAGCCAAGGATAACTCCTTCCTCAACAGGGCTTACAATGTCTGGGGGCCAATTTTGGTTTTCACCAATTGGAGAGTAGGCATGCTGACATCTAGTGGCTAGGACCAGAGATGCTGTTTAACATCTTGGTATACAGGATATTCTCTCAAGACAATTTCCTGGTCCTTATTTTAAAAATTTTTAATATAATATCTATCTCCAACATGGCTTTTGTTTTGCCATTAGTGTAAGAAAGGCTGTTTTATTCTTCTTTGGTGTTTGCAATTTTATGAGTTTAATTGCTTATTATTAATGATTTGCTTATAATTTTATTAAGATATGCTCGTGTATGCAACACTTCACATATATACGAGTATTCTGTTGGATAAAGACACGACAAGTGGGATTGGTGTCAGTGGTACATGTTCTAAAAGATTCGTGCGCATTGTTCATTTGCTTTTGAGAAGAAGTTATCTTGTCTTCCATTCCCACTAGCCGTGAGTGGGTGCTCGGCTCTCCGTCCTCTCGATGCCATTGCAGCTGCTGTAAGTCTTAATTGGAAAAGTGTATACTGAACCAGGTCAAATAGATTTCTTTCCTTGAGAGACAGAGTATGAATGAGAGACACTAAGTCCATTCAATCTACAGAGTAGTGAATGGTATGAACTTGAACATAAGTAAACAAATGTAAAGGGTTAGAAATTCCTATTACTTTAAGTCAGAAAATGATTTTCCAAATGTCTAGTGAAGGTTTATTCTGGAAGGTAAGAAGTTTAGCAGCTTAGAGAGTGCATTTGGCAAAACATGAAACCACCATTGTTGTTGGTTCCTGATACTGTTTCTATATAGTTCAGCCAACATGGGTTTAAAAGTAATATAGTAAGCTGGGCACTTAGAGGCTGGGATAAGAAGACTGTGGATTCAAGGGCGGCCTGGACTACATTGTAAGGTTAAGAACAATCTGGGCTATAAAGTAAGACCCTGTCTCACAAACAAAAGTTAAAGGGAATTACATTCATTACCCACCCCCCCCTTTTTAAAGAAAGGGTCTCACTTTGTAGCCCAGGCTAGCATGGAACTTGAGGCAATCCTCTTACCTCAGCCTCTCAAGTGCTGGGGTTATAGATATGAGCCACCATATATGACATTTATCTGTCCTTTTGAAGAGTGTCTTGAGCCCTAGTCACCAGCTGATAACTATCTAAGTACTGTATGGTTCAGGGGTTGCTTATAACCTCTGATACGGGGGTGCATGATCTAATTCTAAAATTTTACCTTACTGATGGGTTCAGTTGTAAAAATTTCAAATCAATAAGATTCTCAGTATTAATAAGCTTAGCCGTTGGAAGTATTTTTTTTATTTTCAAAGCTTACATTTATTCCTGTGTGTGGGGGTGGGGTGGAGTGGAGCTCACGTGTGCCCTGACACTCATGTGGCGACACTTGTGTGGGGGGTCAGGGAAGGAACTGTTGTGGTCAGTTCTCTCCTTTGATCCTGTGGGTTCTAGGAATTGAACAGAGGCCTTTAGGCTTAGCAGGAAGCACTTTTACTCACTAAGGCATCTTGCTGGCCTTCTTGGGTATATTTTAAATGTGTATAGAACCCACATAAAAGAATTGTATTTTTGTTGTTTTGGAGACAGGATTTTTTAGAAGTTTGAAAAGACATAGGTGGCCATCTGTCTTACAGGTCTGTTCAAGAATGCAACAGGAAACAGAGGGGAGCTTTTCCGGCAGAGTCGTAGTCCAGTAAATCAGCATGTACAAGTGATGTCTGCTTTCTTTGTGGAGGGCAGTTTTTATAAGAGGAGGCCTGAGTGGAGAGTAGGAATTGGGGGCCAGGGCATGGCTGGAGTCTACACGAGATCCTGAGGAGGATTTTTTTCTACGGGTGGTTCCAATGGAGACTAATAGAAATGGACTGCTTTGACGTGTGCTTAGTGCAGGCAGGCTGCCGATGATAGTGATTGAAAGTAGGAATGACCAAAGGACTTGTGTTTCGGTTGATGGGATTCTGTACATTAGTAAGGGGAATTCTAATGAGCGAACTGGAGGTGTCACCTTGTTTATGAAGGAGGGCAAGTTGAAACTGTGTTTTGACCTATTTAAGTTTTGGGTGATGATAGATATTCAGGACCAAAGACAGTTTGAAATAGTGACTTGGAGCACAAGAGGAAAGGTTGGAAGTTAGAGAAATGAATGAAGTATGTAGTTAGTCAGCTTGCTCTGTATCTCATCATTTCCTAAACCACACTTGGTCAATCCTGTGTGTATCAGAAGTCAGCATATGGCTTGTGACCCAGGTGCCAACACAAAGTTTTTGTTCTTTGCTGTTTGAGAGTGTAGAGGCCGGCTGCCTTCAGTCTTACTGAATTGCAGTAGCTTGGCAAAATTTTTCTAGAGATACTGTTTAATCCTCCAGAAACAAAATGGAGAAGATGAGAAGCAGAAAAAAAAATTACACATTCCAAATTTGCCTGAAGCAGGAGCCAAAATTCTGCTTGATTCTTTTTTTTAATATTTTTTTATTATTACATATTTTCCTCAATTACATTTCCAATGCTATCCCAAAAGTCCCCCATACCCTCTCCCCCACTTCCCTACCCACCCACTCCTACTTTTTGGCCCTGGCGTTCCCCTGTACTGGGGCATATAAAGTTTGCGTGTCCAATGGGCCTCTCTTTCCAGTGATGGCCGACATCAAGAAGGACTTTAATAACTCACTTAAAGAAATACAGGAGAACACTGCTAAAGAGTTACAAGTCCTTAAAGAAAAACAGGAAAACACAATAAAACAGGTAGAAGTCCTTAAAGAAAAACAAGAAAACACATCGAAACAGGTGATGGAAATGAGCAAAACCATACTAGACCTAAAAAGGGAAGTAGACACAATAAAGAAAACCCAAAGTGAGGCAATGCTTGATTCTTGGTATTGGTAGGCTCTAGGAAAGCTCTGCAGGTGACAAGGTCCATAGATACTGAGCTCTCATCAAGGGAAGTAGCATCTGCATATAACCCATGCACCCCTCGGATATACAGATGCTTTTCCACCTCGAGTGAGATGGCTCTTCTGCTGGGTTCATGATAGTGTTCAAATAAATACCTTTTTTATAATATTTTTATTGGATATTTTATTTATTTACATTTCAAATGTTGTCACCTTTCCTGGTTTCTCCTCCAAAAACCCCCTATCCCATCCCTCACTCCCCCTCCCCCTCCCCCTGCTCACCAACTCACCCACTCCCGCTTCCCTGCCCTGGCATTCCCCTACACTGGGGCATTGAGCCTTCACAGGACCAAGGGCCTCTCCTCCCATTGATGCCTGACTAGGCCATCCTCTGCTACATATGTGGCTGGGGCCACGGGTCCCTCCATGTGTAGTCTATGATTGGTGGTTTAGTCCCTGGGAGCTCTGGGGGTACTGGTTGGTTTATATTCTTGTTCCTCCTATGGATTGCAAATGTATATCTTAAACTGAACCGTCAATAATTTGGAAACTGTCTTTAAGTCACCTCTGAAATGTTTATGTAATACAGTGTTTATTGTAATTACTTAACTAACCATTCCATAATTACTTATTATGTATCCAGTAGAGAGTAAATTCTATGTAAAGAGTTGTTATAAGAGATTGTTTAGGGAACAGTGGTAAGAAAAAGAGCCTGTGCATGTTCAGAACTGACAGTACCATTGTGCCTTGTAACAGTACACAGTTGCTAGGTAAACAGTGCTGAGCCTAAGAGTGCTACGGGGATACAGCAGGGTGTGCCAGCACATCATTCCACGTATGTAGACTCAGCATAGTGCCGAGTAGCAGATTCAAGTTTTGACTGGAGATTCTATAGTATTTGCCCCAATAGTTTTGATTCTAGGTTAATTATCCATAGGTGTGGACTATGTAGCTATGAAGGGTCACCAATCATCACCTTTACATACTTGGGAGGCTGTCATCAGTAGCCGTTAGATCATTTAAGAAGTACTTCATTACTAGCACTATGGCATGTGCGCACGCATGCTTGTGTGTGTGTGTACGTGCGCAAAATGCTTTTGCCAATTTGTAAATACTTACTAACATAAAAATGTTAAAGATATGCCTAAACCTGAAACCACTCATTCAGGATTACAAAGTAAAAATGCTAAGTATGAAAAAGCATCATTGAGGTGAAGATGTAGTCTGGCAGAGAGCACGTACCTAGCATGTACAGGGCCCTGGATTTGATTTCCAGTACTTCAAAAACAAAACGAAGACTGTAGAGCAAACTCATTGCATTGTGACAGTTTAATATGCAGGATTGTCTAGTAGCGATACGCCCACGAATACAGTAATGTTTAAAGCCTAGTAAAGACGTAGTCTCACAGAATCGACTGTAATACTGCTTACCTCGTTAAGATTTCTTTATTCCTTTTTAGTGCTCATTTTTTACTTTTTTATAAACTTGGCTTTCAAACTGTTGGGCTTTCTCATTGCACCTTCCTACCTCTTTTGATGACCTTTCCCCTGCACTTTTCCAACGCCCCTGCTCCCTTACACCTCTCCCATCCTCTCCAGTAGCTCCCGTCTGCTTCGTCTCCCACGAGTTCCACTACTCTTTTCCTTCCCTCTCTCCTTCCTTAACACCCCATGTCCTCATGCTCTCCTTTCTAGTTTTAAACTCCCCTACACACATACATGCATGTGCAGAAATTAAATTTGGGATTTTGGGGGTTAGGGAGATGGCCTAGTCAGTAAAGTGACTGCAGGGCAACAGAATAACTTGAGTTTGATCCTAAGCACCCACATTTTTAAAAACAAGCAAACAAACAAGCCAGGCGTGTACTTGTAAACCAGTGCTGGAGAGGCAGGTGGATCACTGGGGCGCCAGCCAGCCTTCTCTAATGGACAAGCATCAGGTCACTTAAAGAGACGCTGTCCCCAAAACAAGGTGCTTGAGGAGCCATACCGGGTTCCCTCTGATCCTTACATATGTGCACATGAACATATGCACACAAATATACAGAGAATCTAGGATCCACATGGGAGAGAAGAGATACAGTATTTGTCTTTCTGAGTCGGGATTATTCTGCATAAGGTACTACTGATTTAGATTCCCACCCATCTTCCTGCACATGTCATGATTTCCATTTTCTTTATGGCTAAATGAATTCAGTTGTGTGAATGTACCACAGTTTCTTTATGCATTAGTCTCTGGATGGATATAAAGGGTGTCTCTGTTCACTTTTATGAATAGTGCAGTAACAGACACATATATGTTCAAGTATTTCATACTGATGTCCACAGTAGCTACAGCCATTTACTTTCCAACAAGCAGTTAATAAGGGAGCCTCTTTAGCATTTGTGGTTGTCTCTTTTTTGTTAGTTTGTTTGTGATTTCTTTTTATTTTATGTATATGGATGGTTTGCCTGCATGCATGTATGTATGTATTTGTGTGTGTGTGTGTGTGTCTGTCACAGGTATGTTTGGTGCCCCAGGGGTTATAAAAGGTCCGATTCCCTGTAGCTAGAGTTACAAAGGATTGTAAGCTACCAGATGGGTGTGAACTGAATCCTGTGCAAGAGCAGCAGCGAGTGCTCTTAAGTGTTGCGCCATCTCTAGCCCTGAGTGCTCTTAAGTGTTGCGCCATCTCTAGCCCTGTGTTTTCCTAAAGGCCATTCTGACTTGGGTGAAATGGAATATCAAGGCAATGTTAATCTTTATTTTCCTGATGGCTAAGGATGTCAAACCCTTTGTAAAACATTTATTAGCCATTTGTATTTCTTCTTTGGGGAATTTCTTGTTTAGGTTGTTACATTATTGATTGGATACTTCATTTTTGTGGTGTTTAATTTTAGTCCTTTAGATATTCACTGACTGTCTGCAATTTAGCTGACCGAGATTGTGTCTGATTCTGTGGATTATCTGCTGGTAGTCTTCATTGATGTGCAAATGCCTTTTAAATTTATGTAAGCACACTTGTTAATTCTGGGCATTGTTTGATGTGCTATCAGAATCCTTTCCAGAAAGGCTTTGACTATGCTTATATTCTAAATGTTTTCTCTCTAGCAGCTGTAGAATTTCAGGTCTTATATTGAGGTCCTAGGTTCATTTTGGATTAATTTTTGAAGAAAGTGAAAAATGGGGATCTAATTTCATTCTTTTCCATGTATAAATGCAGTTTTCAAGGCAGCTGTGATAAACACCAAAAATTCAAGTAATCCTTTCCAACATATTGAAATAAGACTAGAAACCAACAGTAAGAGAACCTACGCAGATACCCAGAGACTAAAGAATATACTTTTGAATATATGGATTTTAGGAATTTAAAAATTCCTAGAACCAAATGAAATCATAGCATAACCTACCGGAACCTCTGGTATACAGCTGAGCATTTCTAGAGGGAAAGCATATAGCTATAGGTACTTACTTTAAATAAACCATAGTAGGGTCTGGAGCGATGAGTCAATGGTTAAGAGCGCTTACTGATTTTGCAGAGGACCCAGCTTCTGTTCCCAGCAGCAATGTGGTAGGTTACCCCCATTGGTAACTCGAGTTCCAGGGGAACCTTTGTAAGCACCTGACACATGTGCTGCACATATACACTTTCAGGCAAAACACTCATGTGTATTGTAAAAAATCCTCAACAGCAGTTTAAAGACAGTGATCTCAAACTAATGATGTACAAGTTTCTAGAAGCATAGTAAATGGCAAGAAATAATAAAAATTAGGACAAAAATAAATAGAAACTAAAAGAGCAATAGAAAAAAATCAATGCAACAAAATGTTGATTCTCTGAATTGATAAACAAAATTGACAAAGGCCCAGCCAAACTAATTAAAAGTCAATAAACTTAGAGGTGAGCCTTGCTTTATTACAGTGGACTCCAGAGAATCCAGGGAGCATGGAGGTGACTGAACAATATGGAAAAGTGAAAATGGTATTTTTGTCTTTAAGGTGAATTCAAATACCACATTTCATAGGGAAAAAGTCTTCTTTAACACCCATCAGTACTTTAATGATTAAGTACAGAATAAACACAGAATATCATAGATTAGCTAAATTTAGGAGCTCAGCTATCCACTCTGCTTTTATTGCTCATCATTGTGCTTTTGGGGGAAGGAAATGCAGGAGGTCATAGTGAGTGTTTATTCAGGAGTCCCAGGCAGATGGTAGGCCTAGACCCTCGGGAGATGAATCAGAGTGGGAAGAGCCATGATTATTATCTGATGACTTTTGCTAACCTACTGTGCTCACCTCTGATTCCTCATTTCCTTTTTTTTTTTTTTAAAGGAGAGCCCAGAAGAAATGACAGAACACCTGAGCTCTATTCAGGTAAATAAACTTACTCCCCAAACAGAAGGACTTTATGTAGCTTAGAGATTTGTATGCCTTTTCTTTTTTTTCTTGGTCTTACTCCTACTGCCTCCAAAAAGTGAAAATGAAATGGTTGCCTTCATAATGCAGTCAAATAACTTTTATCGAGATTTATCGGCATAGACCTATGTTGTATCTAGGATATAACTCTTCCTAGTTTGACTCTTGCTATTCTGATCATTCATTGTCTCATGGAATAGTAGTTGTATGTATCTAAAACGAACCTGATATAACTACACTGTGTACATACTGTGTTTTCATTATCCTAGAAAATCCTCCTGTGCACACAGCATAGACAGAGAGTGACAAAATATCTTTCGTGTCCTTTTAGAGACTGAATTTCTAGAATATGAGAATATTGGAGCATTTCCATTTCGTAATTCTTTGTTCTGATGAATGTTTTACCAATATAATGAAAGCAATATTTAGCGCTTCGATTGATTTAGTGATTTAGTTCTAATCATGAACTAAGCTGGTTTCAATATGCATCTAGTATGTCTTAAACTTTTCTGGGGAAAGAAAAGGAAGTAGGGAACAAGTATCCATGTTCAATCAGTAATTGTCCCTTTTTTTTGTACCCGCAGGGGAAGAAATGGAACTGGTATTTGGACTATTTATATTCAGAGGGTTTTCAGGGCTTAAAACTTTTCATAAAAAGCAGTGTCCATAGTTCTGTACCCAAACCAGAGGAAAACACAGAGTGAAAATTGGCATAAACAAACGCCATGCTGGACTACATTTCTCACTGCTAGAGAGGCTAAGTAGCTCAGCATGAGTTTCCATTTCCCAAGCCGACTGGCATTTTTAAGGAGCACTAAAAGCCTTCTGTCCA
The DNA here is from genome assembly GCF_000001635.26 of Mus musculus. Lineage (NCBI taxonomy): Eukaryota > Metazoa > Chordata > Mammalia > Rodentia > Muridae > Mus > Mus musculus. Next base: position 134,362,131 of record NC_000086.7, read on the forward strand.
TAGCTCAGGAGAGCCTTGGGGTTGACTAACTTAATTTTAGTATTCAGATTTTAAGGTTACCAATGAAAAACAACCCCTTCATCATCCAATCCTGCCTTCGCTGACATAGACATGAAGAGACACATCTGCTTTCTAGTAGGCAATTTGCTTTGCATTTTCGTCTGCTGTGTTAGTGGAAAAGAACAAGTAATATCTGAAGTTACTCCTCAGACATACTTATGCAGAACCCTCTGCAGTCTCTGAACTCCTGGGGATATTTTGCTTTTCTAAGATACTAATAATAGAATGCAGCACATGTGACTCTTAACAGTCCCGGGTAGCTCATGCTTCCCGGGGCCTGTATTGGCAGTAAGTTTATGAGGGAAGGGAGGTGAAAAGATAAAGAAGTTCCATTTTATTGATTTGATTTCTTGAAAGCACTATATTTGAATGTTTATGTGTATGTATGTATTTATGTATATATTCAGATTTTAAATTGCTGGGCCTAAATAAACATCTTCAGCTTCAGGGGTATTTCCGAATTTTTTTTTTTTAATTTATACCAGGAAAGATCCATTTTCACTAAAAATTTGTTCTAAAATGTTGTTTCACTACTGAACAACTTCTATTTAATACATCTACATTGGTAATAACACCTGACTTTTCAGTGGAGACTGTGAAAGCCGAAAGGGACTGAACAGATGTTCTATAAGCTTCCAGAGACTACAGATGCCAGCATAGACTACTATACCCAGCAAAACTATGATCCCAGTCTCCAGCGAGAGAAAACCATTTCACAAGAAAGCACATTTAAGCAACTCCTGTTCACCCATCCATCTCTACAGATGGCACTAGAAGCAATTCTTCACCCTGAAGAGAAGCATACAATTGAGAGGACACAAGGAGTAAATACCCCTAGAGCACTTAGTCGAAATGGGTGGGGGTGCAGGTCCCTTACGACAACAACAACAACAATAAATGAAATTAATAAGCACTACTCATTAATAATTTAATATTAATGGCCTCAGTTCTCCAATAACATGACTTAGAGACTGGATTAAAAAAACAGGATTCGTCTTTCTGCTGAATTCAAGAAACATACCTTACCACCAAGGCCAAACATCACCTTATCATAAAAGAATGGGGGGGGAAAAAGGTATTTCAAGCAAATGAATCAAGCAGCAAGCAGGTATAGCTGTTCTAATGTCTGACAAAACAGACTTCAAGCCAAAGTAATTAGAAGAGGTACAGATAAAGGAAAAATCCATCAAGAGGATATTCCAATTACAGTTAATGTACTGTATTAGTTAGGGTTCTCTAGAGAAACAGACCTGATAAGACAAATCTATTTGGAGTTTATTAGAGTGGTTTACAGGTCATGGATCCAGGAGTTCAATCCACAAGGCTGAATGTCTCAACAGGTCTTTAGTATACACCAGAATCCTGAAGAAGTAGGCTCTAATACTGGTGAAGGAATGAACTTGTCAGTGAGAGTGAGGGCAAAACGTTTTCTTCCTTGTCTTCTAGTGATATTGGCTTCCATGAGAAGGTGTGATACATAGTTGAGGTGAGTCTTCCTAGCCCTGGTGATCTGACTAGCTAAAAAGCACGCCTAGGTATGTCTAGCTCCTGGGCTTTTAGTTAATTCCAGTAGTCAAGATGACAATTAGGACTAGCCACCACATACACCAAGTTCAGGTCCCAGCACCCACACAGAGGGTCACGGTCACCTGCAACTGCACTTACAGGAGATCCAATGTCCTCTTCTGTCCTCCTTGGTCACTGAGTATACATGAGGTACACATACATACACGCAGGCAAACATTCACCCATATATAAGTAAATATATATTTTAAAGAGGACAGAAAAGGAAAGAAGAAAATATTTTAAATTATAGCAGTGCCCTAAGCTTGATGCAGATCTACATCCAAGAGGCTCGAGAAATGTTAGCAAATCAAATTTAGTAATATACTGTACAAGAAAGAATTAATTATATTCCATGGCAAACTGTGATTCATTCAGGGATGCCAGGCTAATTTAACATTGCAAAATCAGTTAATATGTCAAGTCCAAATGTTCTTTTCAAAAGTAAAGACAATCTAATAAATGCAGAGACATTCCATGTTCATCTAAAAGACTGAATATAGTTGAGGCAATATTCACCATGTTTTTTTTTAAATCCCAGCTGGCTTTTATAGAAACCAACAAATTGGTTTTAAAATTCAAATAGGAGATCAAATAAAGGGAGCAAGAAGGGTTGAGGGAGGGGGGCAAGAGATCACATGTAAAGTGAGTGTAGGAAGAAGTCCCAGCAGATTGGGGGATGTAAGAGGGATAAGAGAAGAAGGTGGAGAAAAGTAAAGATTTATTTGAAAAATGTTGTCTGCATGCTGAGTTTTATAGCCTGAATAGTACTTCCTTTATGGAGTCAGTTGGGTTAAGATCTGGGGGTCTATTAAAATCACAGTGTGGTGATGAGGGATAAAGAGATGACTTAGCAGTTAAGAGCACTTGCTCTTGCAAAGCACCTGGGTTTGGTTCCCAGCACCCATATCAAGTGTCTCACAACTGCCTGTAACTCCAGCTCCTGAGTATCTGACACCCTCTTCTGACCTCTGTGGGCATTTGAATGTGCATGTGCATACACACATAAGCAAACACACACACACACACACAAAGGAATAGATATAGATTAATGAAGTAGAACTGAGAATTCTGAAATAAATATAGACCTTTTGGATAATATGACTTGAGGCATGGTTGCCAAGAATTCTCCGTGGGGTTAAGTCATAATCTTTTCAATAAATGGTGCTGGAATAACTGCATATCCCAATTCAAAAGTTTCTGGCTTGATTTCTGTAGCCTGCCATATGCAAAAATTTGCACAGAATAAATCTGAATGTAAGGTCTTTGTGTGTGTATGCAGGGAGGAATACAGATGTTATTTTTGTAATGTAAGATCTTAAACTATTAGATTCCTAGACAAAACAGGAGTAAATCTTTATGATCTTACATTAGGTGGTGATTTTTTTAGCTTCAGAACCAAGTACACAGAATAAATGAAAAACGAATGTCAAAATTAAGAATTTCCTAGAAGACACCCAGAACCCTCAACCCTCTGCCATGCAGACGAATGAGCATGACTGTGATGAGCAACTGTGGTGGAGAGATGAGAGAAGGTGAATGGTTTGTGCAATATGAAGAGACAACTGGAGAGGCGAGGGTAGTGAGGGTCAGCCTGATGTGCTACCCGAGGCCATGGTAAAGTCCCAGCCAGTAATAACACTGGGGGTCCTGTCTAGGTCCATGGCCCTGCAGCAGAAGGGATCTATGGCCCATATCACCACCAAAGGCTGTGTGGATGTCCCTGGGCTGGGCTGCCAACTGGGGCCATGTTAATGTCTGAGGGCTGGGCAGAGTTGGCCAGTCCACTCACCTGAGTAAAGTGGGATAGGTAGACATGGTGGCATAGGAGAGCTGGACCTGGTAGGACAGGAGAGCTGGTGGGCTGACTAGCTCAGCAACCACGTGGGCCTAGATCCAGGGCTATGAGTTGGCCCACCCCAACATCTAAGAACTGCTGGAGCTTGTGAAGGGCCAGTCTTGCAGAACCAAAGCTGCAGGATCTCCATGGCACAGGGCAACAACAGGATATCCAGGGGGTGTCCTAGTGAGGATCCAGTATTGATAGTGTGGCAAAAGCCAGAGGCCTTGAACCAAACCAGTGATTCACTACAATGAACATTGCAAGTAAAACAGTGCAAAAGGGTTTACAAACTGTGTAACACAGTACAGCTTTCATGATGAGATGGTTTTTTATTTTTTGTGGGAGAGGTTACAAGGCTGGAGGGCAGATATGGAGAGACAGGGGGATGGGGATTGGGGGTGCATAATGTGAAATTCACACAAAAAAATAAAGTTTCTTTTGATAAAACATTAACAAAATTAAGAATTTCTATGCTTCAGGATGGGTGTCCTGGCGCATGTCTTCAATCCCAGCACTCAGGAGACAGAGGCAAAAGGATCTCTGAGTTTGAGGCCAGCCTGGTCTATAGAGAGAGTTCCAGGACAGCCAGGGCAACATGGAAAAGTCCTATCTTGAAAAACCAACAAGAAAGAATTTCCATCCTTCTTATAACACCATTGTGATAGTGAAATTGAGCAGGACCATGTCTAAAAACAACAACAACACACACATACAACTGCTATGAAATGAACACAAAATGGAAAATGCTTGGAAATCTCTTGATAATCTATTTAGAATATATCAAAGAACTATATCACAGCTCAGTGATTGAAAACCACGCAAAGTAGGATGAAAATCTGGGAAACCATTTCCAAAAAGGATGTGAGTCAATAGAGTTTGAAAAGGTTGTCTTTCGCTCAGAGTTTTAGGGTTTCAGTCTTTAGTCCCAGGCTCTTTTGATGCTGCACAGGTGGTGAGGCAGAACCTGGAGGTGAGAACATTAAAGCGAGGGCTGCTCACCTTGTGGTCTATGGGAAGCAAGAAGGAGAAGGGGACATAGGCTGTAACTTTCAGTGGTGTGATCAGTCACCTACTCCGTCCAATTGCTCACCCCCACCCCCAGCCCTGTTCTGCCACCTAAAGTTTCCATTATCTCAAGGTGAGAGTACTCAACTGAACACCAAATATTCAGTGCATGTACTGGAGGGGGACAGGCATTTCATGCTCAATTAAGAGCACTGCCTGACCCTTGGCTACAGGCCAAGGATCTTTAAGCCCCGTCATCACAATTTATTTCCAGCCATGAGGAAATTAGTCTGAATTTGTGAGAAGCAAGAAATTAGAATTGTACTCAAGTTCTCCACTTGAGATCTTTCCTAAGGTATTTTGTCACAGTAATGACAAAGCGGCCCTAGGCAGTAGCTGGGCCCAAGACAGAACACTGATCCTGTAAGGCACTTTATTTAAGAAGAGCCTTATTCTGTAATAGTGATGGTATCATATTTTTGTTTTAGAGATCTCCTTTATCCCAGGCTGGTCTCGAACTATGCAACTGAGGATGACACTAAGCTAACCCTCCTGCCCCCATCTACAAAGCGCTAGGATTATAGCTGTTGCACCAAGCACAGTTTCTGTGCTTCTGTGGATGGAAAGCCTAGCCTTGCATCCTGGCAAGCCGTTTACCAAGTGAGCTCCATCTCCAGCCCTTTGCCTAGAAATGGAGATATTTTCCTTGCCATCCATGAACATTAAGTTGGTTTGAGTTTTTGGCAGAACAAGTTTTCCAACCCCTCTGGCTGCCTTTTCCTCCTCCCCCCTCTTCCAATTTTCTGGGGAATCGTTAGTGGAATCCTTTTTTGTCCCCAAACTTTTCCTTAGACTGACATCGAGCAGAACTCCCCTTGTCCTTTAGCATTTTAATGATGTGTGGCTGATTTTCATCGTTGGACTGTTTTACTGTAGCTTCTAGCGCTTCTGCAAGTCTTCCACAAAGACTCCAGGGTTTTATGGGTTTGACCCTGAGGAGTAGTTCTTAGCACAGTGAAGGGAATTAATTTGGTCTCTGAGGGGTTTTAGAGCCCTCTCTCTTCGTACCTCCTTAGCTTCTACATGGTAGATAAAAATGTAAGCGTTAGTGGGCAGGAGGTGCCATTTCTATGTGGTCTTCATCTGTGTTTGTTTAATGACAAATGATGTCAAGCATTTCCTCGTGCCCTTCTGAATATTTGTGATGCAAAATAGGGAAAAGAATATGAGAGTGAGAGTCTGCCTAGGTTAGGATACTTGATGAAAAGAAATACCCCAGGGACATGAATTTTACCCAGGGGTAAAGAAAGTCTCGACCTTTTGCATTTAAGCTTAAGATTCCTGAAATTCACAACTAAAGCATCTGTGTAAGTCAATTGGAGTAATTCTGTTTTATAAGGATATGGTGATAAATCGAGGAACTTTTAGTACTCCTTGAATTTAATTTCAGATATTTTATTTTCATTGAATATAAATGCCAATCTAAAGTGTTCTCATGTATTACTATACACCATTATTTGACAGGATAATGTTTACAGGATTAAAATGGATTGATGTTTGCTGAATCACTTCCATTCTTTGAAAGTTAGTCTTAAGTTAATAAAGACTAGAAGTCTACAGTTAATTGATTTTTCAATTGCTTTTAAAATTGCTTTCATTTTCTAATATAAAAATAATAGCTTTATTGACAGTAGGATCTTATATGAATTTCATTTGCCTTTTTATTGAAAAAAAGATTTTTCATAAGTATATTCTGATTATAGTTTCTCTCCCTCTTCTCCTTCCACACCCTCACTTATGTACCCACTCAAATCCACATCCTTTTTAGCTATCTAAAATAGCAATAAAATTAGATAAAATATAAACAAGCCAAAACAGAACCAACCAACCAATTCAAAGAAAAAGAACCAAAGAAAAGGCTGAAGAAACACATACAGATACAGAGACACACACTTTTCCACACACAGAAACCCCATAAAAACACAAAACTAGAAACCATAGTATATACATAAAGGACCTGTGAGGGAAAGGTAAAAAGCCTTCACAAAGCATCATGAGACAAAAATCCTCTAAAAATGCCACTCACAAAGTGAATTTGTTTTGTGTTCATTAGTCATCTACTATGGGTACGGAGCCTGGCCTTAAGAATGGAATGGTTCTCCTGGGCATCTACCCAGAAGATGTGCCAACATGTAATAAGGACACATGCTCCACTATGTTCATAGCAGCCTTATTTATAATAGCCAGAAGCTGGAAAGAACTCAGATGTCCCTCAACAGAGGAATGGATACAGAAAAGGTGGTACATTTACACAATGGAGTACTACTCAGCTATTAAAAACAATGAATTCATGAAATTCTTAGACAAATGGGTGGAACGAGAAAATATCATCCTGAATGAGGTAACCCAATCACAAAAGAACACACATGGTATGTACTCACCGATAAGTGGATATTAGCCCAAAAGTTTGGAATACCCACGATTCAATTCACAGACCATATGAAGTCTAAGAAGAAGGAAGAGCAAAGCCTGTATGCTTCAGTGCTTCTTAGAAGGGAGAACAAAATATACACAGGAGGAAATATCAAGACAAAGTGTGGGGTAGAGACTGAAGGAAAGGCCATTCAGAGACTGCTCCACCTGGGGATCCATCCAATATACAGCCAACAAACCCAGATGCTATTGTGGATGCTGCGAAGTGCTTGCTGATAGAAGCCTGATATGGCTTTCTTCTGAGAGGTTCTGCCAGTGCCTGACAAATACAGAGGCAGCCATCCATTGGACTGAGCGTGGGGTCCCAGATGGAGGAAGTGGAAAAGGGACTGAAGGAGCTGAGGGGGTTTGCAACCCCGTGGAGAGCAACAGTGTCAACCAACCAGATGCCCCGGAGCTCCTGGGGACTGGACCACCAACCAAAGAATACACATGGAGGGACCCATGGTGCTGGCTGCATATGTGACAGAGGATGGCCTTGTTGGACATCAGTGGAAGGAGAGGCCCCTGGGCCTGAGGGTGGTCAATGCCCCAGTGTAGAGGAATGCCAGGGCAGGAGGATGTAGGGGGGTGGTTTCAGAAGGGAAGACCTGGAAAGGGGAAAACATTTGAAATGTAAATAAAGAAAAAAATCCAAAAAAAAAAAAAAAAAAAGAATGGAGTGGTTTGTATCCCTGGTTACACTTCATTGGAGAGATTACTTATTCATGTCCGGATCTGGGTTCACCCTATGAATGCTGCCTCAGTCTCTGAGTTCACGTGCATTGATCCTGCTGATTCCGAGGGTCTTGTTTCATGTGTGTCTTCCATTCCCTCCGGCTCTTACAATCTTTCCACCTCTTCTGCAGGGTTTCCTGAGGCATGAGGGGAGGGATTTGATGGAAACGTTCCATTTAGGGATGCGTGCTCCAATGTCTCCATTTGTAATGTCTGCCCATGGGTCTCTTATTTTTGTTCCCAGAGAAGCTGCAGGAGGAAGCTTCTCTGATGATGGCTGAGCAAGAGGCTTGTCTATGAGTCTTGCAGATTGCTTGTTATTAGCAGGCACTGCTATGTTGTATTAGTAGACCAGTGGTTTTTGGTTTTACCCTGGGTCCCTGGCCTTTCTCGACTCAGGTTCTTGGCCATGTGAGCAGTGTTGGGAATGGAGTGGGCCTTAACTATAGTTATATTGGTTGAGAGGTTTTTAAGTCCAATTGAATTGTTGCTGGTTATCACTCAGGTCTGCACTATGGTTCTTGTACCATGCTGTTAGTTGGTGTGGTTCATAGGCATCAAAGCTGGGTAGGATTGTTGATTTGCTGCCCTCCTTTGGAAGCCTACATAGTGCCTTCTGGTTCCTTGAGAGCTAGTTGTCAGGAAGATGATTTTGAGTTAGTTTCAAGGACAGTTTGTATTTATTCTTTTCATCCCATGCATTTGATTACGCGTTCTTGTTTATTGCCTCGCCATTTTTTAGTTGAAAAGTGGACTTTGTGTGCCCAGGCTGCTTTGCAACTGCTTCTGTGGCCCATCCTGCCTTGGAACTCTTGATCCTCCTGAGGCTCTGATGTAGGCATGCCACACCCAGAATTTTGGTTTGTCTTGATTTTTTTAGTGCCAGGAGTGGAACCCAGGGCCTTGCACAAGTCCGTCAAGGACTTTATTGCTCAGCTGCAGCAGTGGATAGACATTTGCATAATGAGTTTTGGCAATTCTAGAAATAATATCCTTACCCACTGTGGATGTTCTTTCTGCTTCTTTAGACTGTAGTTACTCGTTTAGTTACTTTCCTCAACTAATCTTTAACATTTGTAGTTTTTTGTCCTGTGGCCACTGGATGGTCTAGTTGGTTAGTTTGAGTGTCAGCTCAGGATTAGACAGTGTTTCTTAAATAAATCGACTGTGGGTGGAGAAGTATTAAGGTGCATTTTGGGCCCCTAGCCCTGCCACTGACAGTGCTGCCTTACTTCTTGTGGAGCCTCTCAAGATTAGACAGGTAAGAGGGAGGGCCTTTGTCGGGCAGGCCCAAAGTCATCTGCATGTATATGTCCTTCAGGATTCCCTGGAAAATGTGAGACTTTTTTCGCTACTGCTGTTTTTGAAACAGGATGTCACTGTGTCACTCTGTCTGGCCTGGAACCTCAGACCATGCAGACTTGAAACACCACAGATCTGCCTGCCTCTCTTCTCAAGTACTGGCATTAAAGGTGTGCACTACCATGGCCAGTTTCAGGACCTTTTAAAATGAGTATATGTCACTTAAATTTTTCTCCCCCGACCCCCCCCCCCCCACCCGACTTAAAATCTGATGTGTATATTAAGGCTTCTTTTGCCTCAGCTAAAAAGCTGAAACAGTTGCTGTGTATTGGGTTTTGACAAATGCTCCCCCTAGAGGATGCATTTTATACTGCATTAGGCCTGAATCACTCAGGTACATCCAGCCTTTACTTAAAAGTAGTGTCTGCCAGGGAACCACTGAGACTCTGCAACAGTAGCAGTGTCTGCCAGGGAACCATTGAGACTCTGCAACAGTAGCAGTGTCTGCCAGGGAACCACTGAGACTCTGCAACAGTAGCAGTGTCTGCCAGGGAACCACTGAGACTCTGCAACAGTAGCAGTGTCTGCCAGGGAACCACTGAGACTCTGCAACAGTAGCAGTGTCTGCCAGGGAACCACTGAGACTCTGCAACAGTAGCAGTGTCTGCCAGGGAACCACTGAGACTCTGCAACAGTAGCAGTGTCTGCCAGGGAACCACTGAGACTCTGCAACAGTAGCAGTGTCTGCCAGGGAACCACTGAGACTCTGCAACAGTAGCAGTGTCTGCCAGGGAACCACTGAGACTCTGCAACAGTAGCAGTGTCTGCCAGGGAACCACTGAGACTCTGCAACAGTAGCAGTAGTCTGGGATAGAGGTTCGGAAGAGCACCAGCTCCATTCTTCCTCCTCGGGTATTTACCACACCAATGCTTTCCTTCATAAATGTGCCCTGCAAATGTTTTAAAAGACTTTCGAAGAGCTGGAAAGTAGAAAATACAAGTAGAATAGGCTGAAACGACACTAATAATGTCATCATTTTGTTTTGACATTTTCATCTATTTATACACTGTGTAGTAATTATGTATCTAGATATGATCTGGACCTTCTGACCGTGCTGCCTCTACCTCCCAAATATTGAGATCACAGTCATGCAATACCACACTGGTTTCTGTGGTGTTTCAGATGGAACCCAGGGCTTCATGCATTTTAGACAAGCATTCATTAACCGAGGTTCATCCAAAATCCCCCTTTTCTTCTTTTTTATTCTACAGTTCATTTGTTGAAGAAACTGGTTATTTCCCCTCTTGAGTTTCCCACAGTCTAGATTTTCTGATTCAGTTTCCATGGTATTATTTAACACATTCTGCCACCCGCTTTCAGTCTTAATTAAAGGCAATTGAACCTTATGGCAAGAGTAGTTCACGGCTGGTGCTGTTTCCTTCTCATTGTCTTTGTAGTGGAAGAATATCATTTGGTTCCCATCTTAGGCTTTTACAGATGGCATAGAGCCTAAAGGTGTAATGATAATCTCCAATTTCTGTGAATTCTTTCTTCCAAAAGTCACTCATACGCATCTTCACAATAATAAAGTATTTTATTCCATGAAACTTGAAAAATACCCCTTTTCCCATTAAAGTACACATTTTTATTACCGTCACAATGAAAATTTTTATAATGAGCCTTTGAATACAGTATTTTTTGAAACCAGAATCTGGGTCTTTGTAACCTCTAATTTTACTGTAATTTAAAGAATAGTGCCATATCCATTTCATAGTTTAAGATATTATATGGCTGATTTCATTTCTTCAGTATGGCAGCCATTATGCTAATAGTCTCATTTCACAGGTGAAGAAATGGTGAGCTTTGAAAGACGCAGCAATTCTCACTCATTCATAATGGAGTCAAGTCTAGCCTTTTCACATCTAGTGACACAGATTCTCCACTTTCTATTATACCTTGTGCAGAATACAATCATATGACATTGCAAACTACTCCATGCGTTTTCTTCAGAAAAATACCTCCTTTCAAAGACTAGTAGTATCATAAAAAGCTAATCCTGTAATAGGGGGGATAGATATTGTAAGGATGAGCCATGCCATAATAAATCATACAAGTGCAAAGAAATTGAATTTCTTTTCTATTTAACACTTTAACAATACTAAGTTAATGTCATCCTCGGTTACTCACATGGAGAATTAAAACCAAGTGCTTTACATAATTCAGACATTTTGAATTGTAGCCCCGTGCCAAATCCTGGTGGAAAACAATCAAAACACAGCAAAACTTCCTTCAAAGAAACCTATATTTGAAAACTCTGGGAAAAAAAAACCGTAGAGGGCTCCTGGATCCTTTCTCTGCCAAGCTGTGAAGCCTGCAGGGACCCCCAACCCCTATTCCTGGCATGGCTTTAGTAGAACACATGCTTTTAAGCACAAGAACCTAAGTAAAATGCCAGGAGTGGTAACTAACAGTTGTCATCTCAGGCCTGGGTTAGAGGGGACAAGAAGGTCCGTAACTTGCTGTTGAGCTCTAGGCCTGTGAGAGACTCTATCTCAAAAGACATAGATGGTGTTCCTAAAGACGTACCCTCAACAGCCACACGCATAAAACACTTACTGAAGCAGAAAATGACCACTTTTGATACTGATGCTTTAGGCCCTGTGGACTTCTCTCCCCTCTAATTGAGTACTCGCTCCAGGAAAAAACATAAAGGCCAAATACTGTTCATGATTAAAGAGAAGATATTAGGATTGTAATTTCTTTGGGGGGTTGAAACAGACTCTTGCTGTGTAGCCTTGGCTCCCCCAGAACTCACTGCGTAGACCAGCCTGGCCTGGAACTAAAACCAAAGGAGTGTCCTTCACGCCAAGCCAGGGTTCTAATTTTATCACCTAGATGTATGTTTACTCATCTCTCTCTCTCTCTCTCTCTCTCTCTCTCTCTCTCTCTCACACACACACACACACACACACACACACACACACACACATACACACACACACAAGGACATTGGTTCCTTTGAGCACTTCAGGGATTTCCCTGCCTATTAGTTATTGAAGGGACTCTGGCCAGCCCAAGCATGGCAAACATGGCTCTGGCAGGTCTTGCCCTTCTCCCTGATTGCCTCTACCTTGAGGAAAAACCTTTAGATTACCTTCCTAAAGCTAGCCCCCAAGGTCTGTTTCCTTATTTGCTCACTTCCTCCTCCTGAGACTGACTGCCACGGGCTAGCTATCAAAGTACTGAAGCCCAGAAATGAAAGCCCTCCACTTGTGGCTGCCCCAATGAATCTGTCAAGTCAAAATGAAACACCTCATCCCCACATGGGGTTTTCCCATTTACCTTTATAAATGGCCATTTTCCTGTGTGCCCTGTCTGTCTCCTCTCTATCCAGAAGCAGTCCTTTGTCCTCTAGGACAAGTTTTCCTTCCCCCAATTCCTCACCCCCTTTCCCCTCTTTCCTTTGTTCCCTTCCCCTTCTCCCTGTATCTCCGATATTTCTCCATTATCCCTGTCCTCTGTCCCTCTGGGGCAAATAATCCTCCTTTGTGCAGGAAACTTGCTCTTGGGCTGTCTTGAGCTGGCTCTTAGATTCCCTATAGTTATCATGATTGGATCAGCTGCTCAAAGGCACACTGGGGATGAGCAGCCCTAGGTGAATATAAAACCAGACGATAGTGAGAGTGAAACTAATTTGCCAAAACGCAGAATACTGAATTCTGCTAGAGCAAGTCTGAAGAACAGGTCATGAGTGTATGACGTAGTCATAGAATTTGGAAAAAGGAACAAAATTCTCACTGTATCTTACTTAGATATCACATTCAAAGCAGAAACTTTTTAGACATGAATATTTGCTCTTCTTGCAACTGTCTGTTAGAGGGAGAAGCCATAAGTTATTGCTTAAATCCTGGCATAATGATATATCTATATTCTCCTTAAATTGATAATATCTTTTCTCTTTTTCAAATAGTTGCGTCTCACACATTCAAGTTCCCAGATTGTAAGTTTAGGACACTTAATTTACATCCACACTAAGACATGTGCACAATCACCACACAGATGAAGATGCAGACCATTTCTGGAACATCAGAAGACTTCATTTCTCCTCCCAACCAGTAATCTGAAGGGGATCACCATTTTAGGGTCTCTCAACACAGGTGTTTTATTTTATTAATATATTTTTAAGTTAATGTATATATGTATATGCCTAGTGTATGTAGGTGCACTGCATACATGTAGCACTACGGAGATCAGAGAAGAACATAGATCCCCTGGGACTGGGGTTCCAGACAATTGTCAGGTCCTGTGTTGGTCCTAGGAAGAGCTAGCTAAGGTGCTCTTAAAAGGTGACCCATCTCTGCAGCCCATAACACAGATATTTTAATGTGGCTGTCTTTAGTGAAATCAAACTGTGTACTTGTGTAGTTAATATTTACTCAACATTACACTTACATGATCTGACTACATCACTGTGAATATTTCTAGTTCTGTTCTAGTTAGAGCAGCTGTGCACTGATATAACTATGTGAATTTACCACAGTTGGCTTTATGGATTCGAGAGAACATTTGCCTTTCTGGTTTCTGAGTCTTGAACAAAAAAAAAATGCTATGAGTAACCTTGTATTTATCTATCAGGGAACATGAGCATCCATATTGACACAAAGGGTGGGATTCCCTGGTTATAGGATAGATGTGTGTCTAACTTCAGTAAAAACTTCAGGAGTATAGAGGCTTATGTGCCTAACAGAAATGTATGACAGCCTTAAAAACTCTGTGTTCTACAGCAACATTCCTGGGAGAGCCAAAGAGATCTGCAATGGCTACAAAGCTGGAGGGCTAGCACTATCAGAGACTTGCCCTAACACTACAGCAATTGTAGTGGTGTGGTATTTGTTCCAGGATCGTCCAGAAGACCAAAGGAACAGGATAGAGAGTGTAGAAACAGAACGACCTCTATCCTTTGGTCAGGTGACAATAAGAGTACCTATGTTTCATTTTAACCACTATGATGGACATAGGATGCTATCACATACCACTTTTAAAAGCTTTAAGAGGCCTGATATAGCTGTCTCCTGAGAGGCTTTGCCAGAGCCTAACAAATACAAAGGTGGATGCTCACCACCAACCATTGGACTGAGTGCGGGGTCCCCAGTGAAGGAGTTAGAGAAAGGACTGAAGGATCTGAAGGGCTTTGCAACCCATAGGAAGAACAACAATATCAACCAACCAGTACTCCCAGCGCTCCCAGGGACTAAACCACCAACCAAAGAGTACACATGGAGAGACCTGTGCCTCCAGCCACATATATAGCAGAGGATGGTCTTGCCTGGCATCAATGGGAGGAGAGGCCTTGATCCTGTGAAGGATCAATGCCCCAATGTAGGGGAATGCCAGGGCAGGGAGATGGGAGTGGGTGGGGGAGCACCCTCATAGATGCAGGGATGTGTTAGGGGGTTCCCAGAGGGGAAACTGGGAAAGGGGATAACATTTGAAATGTAAATAAAGAAAATATCCAATAAAAAAGTAAAAGCTTTAAGAGTCTCTGCCTGGCAGTGGTGGCGCACGCCTTTAATCCCAGCACTTGGGAGGCAGAGGCAGACGGATTTCTGAGTTCAAGGCCAGCCTGGTCTACAAAGTGAGTTCTAGGACAGCCAGGGCTACACAGAGAAACCCTGTCTCGAAAACACACACACACACACACACACACACACACACACACACACACACACACACACACACACACAAAGAGTCTCTTTGTGCACATGTCTGTGTAAGGGGTATGCGTGCATGTATGTGTGTGTGTGTGTGTGTGTGTGTGTGTGTGTGTGTGTGTGTGTGTGTGTGTGTGTATGCAAGTGGAAGAAAGAAGTCAATGTCATGTCTTGTATCTTCCTCAGGCTTCACCTTCTTCTTTTTTCTCTTTCTTTCTTTCTTTCTTTCTTTCTTTCTTTCTTTCTTTCTTTCTTTCTTTCTTTCTTTCTTTCTTCCTTTCTTCCTTCCTTCCTTCCTTCCTTCCTTCCTTCCTTCCTTCCTTTCTTTCTTTCTTTCTTTCTTTCTTTCTTTCTTTCTTTCTTTCTTTCTTTCTTTCTTTCTTTCTTTCTTTTTTGAGACAGGGTCTCTGTAGCTCTGTTTTGGAACTCACTGACCAGGCTGGCTTTGAACTCACAGAGAACCTATGTCTCTGCCTCCTGAGTGTTTAGATTAAAGGCATGAGTGACCATGTTATTTTCATGTTTTTAATAGGAACTTTGATTACAAGTTGTAAATTACTGTTGTATTTTGAGTTTTGGAGACAGCATGTTACTCTGGCTTCACCCACATTGTCCTATTTCTGTCTTCTAAGTATTGGCATGAACTATCACATCTGGCAGGACGTTCTTAATATTAATGATGTTTAATTCATTTATTTTGTGAGCTTAATGCCCTTGATTTCCTACATGGAGAAATCTTTTGCCTGTTCCTAAGAATAAGAAGGTGTTCTCCTATGTGGGTCTGTAGAACAAGAGTGATGCATCGCAGTCTGAGAGCCACATCTGGCCTACATAATGTTTGTTTGGAATGTATTTATGTCTCTTCATTTCCATATTATCTATGGCTGATTTCATACTATAACCAGTGTGCTATGACAGAGATAGTATGACCCACAAAGCCTAAAATATTTTGGCCCTTGATGCAAAAAATTTGCAGATCACCGTTCTACGTTAAGGATTTGTGATCCATTTCAAATTAATTTTGTGTGTGTTGAGATAGTTTGGTTTTTCTTCTACATAGATGTCTAGTGGGCACTCTGTATTTATTAGAAGGCTGACCTTTCCTATTAAGTCTTATGGTACCCTCATTGTCACCTGACCAACAGATAGAGGCATTCTGTTTCTGCACTCTCTTCCTGGACAATCCTCGCACAAATACCACACCACCACAATTGCTGTAGTATTAGGGCAAGTTTTTGATAGTGCAAGCCCTCTGGCTTTGTTGTTGCTTCAGAATTGCCTTGGTTCTAGAGTCTTTGCATCTCTGTGTGCATTAAAGACTTTTTTCCATCGGGGAAAAACATGATTTTTGTATTTGTAGGATATAATGTAATATTTGATAATATGTATGAAATCTAAGATGATTAAAATAAGCAAACATCTTGTTGATTTCCACAACAGACCTGTCATTTTAATTGAGAGTGTGGTGAATTTAAACATCAGTTTGGATAAAATTGACACATTACATGAATTTTCTAGCCAATGCACATATTCATCTATTTAGATTTTTTTAAATTGCATCACCAATTTTCTTCTACATCTGTAAAAACATATTAAAATCTCTATACTATCTTCATTTCCTCTAGTCTCAAAAAATTCTAACACAACTACTTTTTGTTAAATGGGATATTTTTCTTAAATAGTGTGTTACTGTTACTTCTGACTCTACCTCCCACAGAATCACAATGTATCTATAATTCATCGTGCTATATTTAATAGCAAATTGAGGAGTGTATAATGGAAATCCTTATACATTGCAAACTTCTTACCAAAATGTTAAGATAGAATTTGGAGCTGTAGTCGACCTTCTTATTCCCACCGTTTACTGTGGGCGATATGAGACTGGGATAATATGAGACTCCATGCCTTTTTCTTGAATGTGCTTAGAAATTTTAGCAAAGCCAATTTTGATTATCAGTCATCTCCGCAATTACCACATGCAAGCTCTTTAGTGTGTTGGCAGGCTTATAAAAGGCACGCCTCTGGCATTGCACTCAAAGAGGTTGAAAACCAGAAAAGGCATTTTCAGAGCAAAAATTTGTTCCAAGGATCTAAAACGTACCAGTATCCTTTTTAATGTTTGTTCATTATTCATAAAATCAACTCCAAATTCACCAGATGTTAAAAAAAAACTTTTTTGTCTTTAATTCTCAAGAATTTTAGTAGTAAATTTTTCAGAACTTTATTTCTTAAAAATTGGGCTATCTAGTGGCTAGAGATATTGGCTCAACAGTTAGGAATGCTTGATGCTTTTGCAGAGGACCAGGGTTCAGTTCCCAGCATCTTGGTTCACAACCATCTGTAACTGCAGCTCTGAAGGTTCTGATGCTGCCTCCTGGCCTCTACAGCATGTAGGCACACACATATATGTAGGCAAAACACTCTTAAATATGAAATGATCTTTTAAAATATGTTTAAAAATCATGCCACCTAAGTAGACACTGGTTTGAAAACTGAGAGTGGTTACTCTCGCGATTCTTTGAAACCCTAATCTTAACCCCCATTTATCCTCTCATGTAATGCATTACACTTAGGGCAGGTTTAGGAAGTGTCTTAAGTTTTCCTTACCTTGTTTGAACTTTATAATTGATCAGAAAACAGCATGTGCACAGAAACTCCTTGCACATCTGCCGACCCACTGACAGGCTCTCAGAAAGTTCAGCTGTTTTATCTGCTAATTTTATATACTCAGGTCACATTTGACGTAGAATGATTTACAGCATGATCTAGGAAATTATTTTTCAAATTAGTGTCAAACTTAAATGGCATCTGAATTTGTTAATTCAGTGGCCTCAATATTACACAGTTTTCATGATTCATATACATGAGCCAGTAGACTAGGAACTTAGAGTATTCTGTTGATTTGCCTAAGTTTCCCTAACACATACATAGTCTCTCTCTCTCTCTCTCTCTCCCCCTCCCCTCCCCTCCCTCCCTCTGTCTCTCAGTCTCTGTGTCTCTCTTTCTCTGTCTCCCTCTCTCTGTGCATCTCTCTCTGTGCATCTCTCTGTGTCTGTGTCTGTCTCTGTCTGTCTGTCTGTCTGTCTCTCTCTCTCTCTCTCTCTCTCTCTTTCACACACACACACACACACTGACCTTGAGTTCTTTATAAATTTTGGATATTAGCCCTCTGTCAGATGTAGGATTGGTAAAGATTTTTTTTTTCCAATCTGTTGATTGCCGTTTTGTCCTATTGACAGTGTCCTTTGCCTTACAGAAGCTTTGTAATTTTATGAGGTCCCATTTGTCAATTCTTGATCTTAAAGCCTGAGCCATGGGTGTTATTATGTTCAGGAGTTTGTCTCATGTACCAATGTGTTCAAGACTGTTCCCCACAGTCTCCTCTTTTAGATTTTGTGTGTCCAGGTTTATGTTGAGGTCTTTTATCCACTTGAGCTTTGTGCAGGGTTATAGATATGGATCTATTTGCATTCTTTGACAGGCACACATCCAGTTAGACCCTCACCATTTGTTGAAGGTACTTTTTTTCCATTGTATGGTTTTGGCTTCTTTGTCAAAAATCGAGTGTTCCTAGATAAGAGGGTTTATTTCTGAGTCTTGGATTGGATACCGTTGATCAACCTCTCTATTTTTATGTCATTACCATGGAGTTTTTAAATGACTATTTGTCTGTAGTACAGCTTGAAATCAGGGCTGATGATACCTCCAGAAGTTCATTTGTTGTTCAGGATTGTTTTAGCTATCCTGAGTTTGTGTTTTTCCATATGAAGTTGAAAATTGCTCTTTTAAGGTCTGTAAATAATTGTGTTGGAATTTTGATGGGAATTGAATTGAATGTGTAGATTACTTTTGGTAAAATGGCTATTTTTACTATGTTTATCCTACCAATATAGAAGGTTCAGTGAGGTGCTGTTGGGTAAAATGTTCTATAGATATCTCTTAGGTCCGTTTGATTCATAACCACTGTTGGTTTCATTATGTCTGTTTAGTTTCTGTCTCAATGGCCTGTCCATTGATCAGAGTGGGGTGAGGAAGTCCACTACTATTAATGTATGGGGTTCAATGTGCAGTTTAATCTTTAGTAATGTTTCTTTTATGAATATGTGTGCTCTTGCATTTGGGGGCAATTCAGAATTGACATGTCATCTTGCTGGATATTTCCTTTGATGAGCAAGAAGTGTCCTTCCTTGTCTCTTTTGATTATTTTTGGTTGAAATCCTATTGTATTAGATATTAGAATGGCTACTTCAGCTTGCTTCTTGGATCCATTTGCTTGGAAAACCTTTTTCCAGCCCTTTGCTCTGAGGTAATGTCTATTTTTGTTGCTGAGGTATGTTTCTTGTATGCAGCAGAATGATAGATTCTATTTTTGTAACCATTCTGTTAGCCTATGCCTCTGTTGGAGAATTGAGTCCATCAATGTTGAGAGATAGGACCAGTGATTCTTGTTTCCTGTTATTTTGGTATTGTTGTTGGGTGTCTGTCTGTCTGTCTGTCTGTCGGTCTGTCTGTGGGTCTCTCTCTCTCTCTCTCTGTGTGTGTGTGTGTGTGTGTGTGTGTGATCTGTCTTAGGATTTTGTTGCTGTGCAGAGACACCATGACCAAGGCAACTCTTCTAAGGAAAACATTTAATTGGGGCTGGCTTACAGGTTCAGAGGTTCAGTCCATTATCATCAAGGTGTGATCATAGAGGCATCCAGGCAGACATGGTACAGGAGGAGCTGAGAGTTCTACATCTTCATCTGAAGGCTGCTAGAAGTCTGTCTTCCAGGCAGATAGGTTGAGGATCTCATTGCCCACACTCACAGTGACACACTTCCCAAGACAAGGCCACACCTCTTAATTGTGGCACTCCCTTGTCCAATCATATTCAAACCATCACGGTGTACTTCCCTTCCTTTAATTTGCTGGTGTGGGGTTATTTATTTTCTCTTTTTGTAGGTTTAGTTAGCTTCTGTAGGGATGGGTTTGTTTGAATTTGGTTTTGTCATGGAATATCTTATTTTCTCCATCTATGTTGATTAGACGTTTTGCTGGATATAATAGTCTGCACTGACATCTGTAGTCTCATAGAATCTGCAAGACATCTGCACATGCCCTCTGGCTTTCAGTTTCTCTGTTGAAAAGTCAGGTATAATTCTAATAAGTCTGTCTTTATATGTTACTTGGCCCCTTTCCCTTGCAGATTTTAATGCTCTTTCTTTGTTCTGTACATTTAGTGCTTTGATTATTTTGTGGTGGGAGGATTTTCTGTTCTTTTCCAATATATTTGGTGCTCTGTAAACGTCTTGTATGTTTCTAGGCATATCTTTAAGTTGGGGAAATTTTCTTTTAAGCTTTATTGAAAATATTTCCTGGGTCTTATAGGTCAGAATCTTCACCTTCTTCTAGTCCTGTTATTCTTAGGTTTGGTCTTTTCATTGTGTCATGGATTTCTTCAATGCTTTGTGTCAGGTACATTTTAGGCTTAGCATTTTATTTGACTGATGTATAATTTCTTCTATTGTATGTTATATGTCTGAGATTCTCGCTCCCATCTCCCGTATTCTGTTGGTGATGCTTGTGTCTGTAGTTACTGTTCTCTTCCCTAGATTTTCCAGCTCTAGGATTCACTCAGTTTGTGGTTTCTTTTTTTGTTTCTATTTCCATTTTCAGTTCTTGAACAGTTTTATTCCTTTCCTTCATCTGTTTAATTGTATTTTCCTGTATTTCTTTAAGGGATTTATTCATTTCCTCTTTAAAGGCCTCTATCATTTTTATAAGACTGAATTAAAGAGCCTTTTCTTGTGTTTTCATGCCATTAGGAAAGGGCTTGCTGTCGTAGGGCTCTGGTGGGGGGACCCTATTGCCCTGGCTTTTGTTGATTCTCTTCTTATGTCCTTCAGCCATCTAGTGGTCCCTGGTGTTGGCTGGGTGTTCCTGATGCCAGCAGGACTCCTTGGGGTGGCAGTGGGCCTGGAGCCCTGACAGTGGATCTCGGGGAACAGCATGGTGTTCTCCTCTGCTGGCTGCAACTCAGGTGGACCCTGCAGGCCTCTCCTGCCATCTGATCTCCTGCCAGTGCTTCTCATTGGCAGACCTTAACAGGAAGTGTAGTCATCAAGGTAGCCCAAGAAATCTACACATTAAAGAATAGAAGGTGGGAGGCAGAGATGAGGGACAATGGGTAAATTACTAGTTTCTGCTTTTAGAATATAATTCTTAGTTTTGGTTTGATGGTGCGCATCTGTAATCCTAACGTTCAGGAGGCTGAGACAAGAGAATGGCAAGTTCCTGGCCTGCACAGGGTATATAGCAAATTCAAGGTGAAAAACCAAAAGAGATAGTGAAAGTGTAGAACCTTTACACGATGGATTATACTTAGCACTGAAGAAAAAATGAAATTATGGAATTTGAAGGAAAATAGAAGGAACTGGGAAAAGTTATACTAAATGAGACAACCCCCCTCAAAGAAAAATAGCTCTTCTTCTGCCTTTCATGTGGATCATAGCTTCAAATTTGTTTTTGTATTTAGCTTGGAATGTCTGTAGAGTCCATGAAGCTAGAGAGAAGCCATGAAGAGGGTGTCTTAGAACTAATGTAAAATGGCAGTAGATGGAAGGAATACTGCGGTGATAAGGCTTAGCCAGGGAAATGGATGGCGGATAGGAGAGAAGAAGAAGGGCTAACTCAAACTAAAGATGTAAGAAGACATATGGAAACCTATCCGGTCAGCTAATTGAAAATATTTTTTCAAGATTTATTTATTTATTATATGTGAGTACACTGTAGCTGTCTTCAGACACACCAGAAGAGGGTGTCAGATCTCATTATGGATGGTTGTGAGCCACCACCATGTGGTTGCTGTGATTTGAATTCGGGACCTTTGGAAAAGCAGTCAGTGCTTATAACAGTAAAGGCGAGTTTGAGAGCTGACTCAACAGTTAAGAGCTCTTGGTGTTCTTTCAGAGAACCCTAGTTTGGTTCCGTGCATCCATGTTAAGTTACTTACAACCATCTGTAACTCCAGGTCCCGGAAAGTGAAATGCTCTTCTGGCTTCTGATGGCACCCATCTCCACTCACCCCCGCCCCACCCATCTCTACACAAATGGAAATAGAAGTATAGTTGAAGAAAAATATCTTGCTTCCATCCATTTGCCAATGATGTCATTGTTTTTAACAGCTGAGTAGTACTCCACCCGAGTACTGGCTTTACAGGAATGCTCCAGGATATTAGACTTTTATATTATATTCAATGTCAAAGAAGAGAATGGCAGGTAGAAATTTCACCGTAAATCCCCATCTGTGCTAAATAAAATTGGAAGGAGGAGCTGCTGACAGGTATCACCTGAGTCCAATTGGGTTTTCAGAAATGATGAAGTGTATATCCAGCAGGGTGTATGTTGGAAGGGATTACACTAGAGATAATGAGATTAATTTAGGTACTTTTGTTATAATTAAGCTGAGATAAGGGCCCAAGTCAAGACAGCAACAATAAGAATAGGGAGACAGTGTAAAAAGATTTAGGAAATTGAAGCCATGCTGAACTTTCTGACTTAATACATAGAGGCATATAGGTTCCACTCTTTAACCTAAGCTACTGGTAAAGGAAATGGTAGCATCACCGAGTTTGATTTAATTAGTTAGAGTCCACAAACAGTTTTTAAAAAAGACTCTAAATGAGCCTGACCTATGTGAAATTTATTGAAAGTACATGAAATATGTCATGCCTGAAATGAGAGAGAGCTACCAGAATTTAGAAAGGCTAGGAACAGACTACCAGTGGACTTCTTTTGTTAATTTTGTGTCTAATATGGGTAGAGCAGATTGGGGCAGAAGAGAGGGAGTGTGGATATAGGTAGGATATGTCTTAGGTGGAATTAAGTCTGGTGGACTGTTCCGGTCCGGCTGGTACGATGTTGAACAGTCCTCTGAGTGGGGGTGGGGGTGGGGGGGAGCAAGCCTGATAGAAAATGATGCAAGAGGCAGGTACGGTAGGTCTGCTTGGTGAATACAAGCCAGCAACAAGTTTTTGTTTTACAAGACAAAATACACTTGTTTTTTGTTTTTTGTTTTTTGTTTTTTGTTTTTTGTTTTTTCTCATAGCCTTCTTATACTACAGTGCCGTGGGAAGCAAAGCCACAAGCTAGCAGAAACAATTTTACTAAAATGTACACAAGACGTTTGTTCCCATCCCAGAAACCTCCCTGTTTCTTCCACCAAGGTCAATAGAATCTTCAGCTGTTAGCGTCGAGCCTTTATCGTTCCGTACCTCAGCAGGCTGGGAAATCTGCCAACAGACCCTGACCTGCCTTGACTCTGCCTGCCAGGCAGACTTCTCTCTCTCTCTTTTTCCTCTGCTTCAGAGAAGTGGCAAAATGGCTCCTGACAGTGGACACCTAGTATGCAGGATGTGAGCCCTGGTCCAGGCTTGGAGTTTGGTTGTATATGGAAATGAAGATCAGACAATTTCACCTTCCTCTAGGTCTTGATGAAGGATGTACAGGCTGGGTGAAGAGACTGAATGTTGTGTGGAAGGTCAGGGGCAGGTAGCACAGGTCCTAGTGGAAGCCTGGAAGTTTATTATGTTGCAGGCAAGGGTGGCCAGACTAGACTGGGTAAATGAATGGACCATGCTAGATCTGGGGAACTGAGAAGGATATGTGGAGGGGAGGATGCGATGGACTCACCTGACTAGATCCTGGCGAAAGATGTGCAGGATTTCAGGGACCCAATTTTAAGCCTGTTCTGTTTGAGATGACTGTAAAACACCCACAGATTTAACCTTAGGAAGAAATTTTACCTGCATGATACCTACACAAGATCAAGCCAGCCAAAATTCTATTATAGATGCAGTAGATCATCTCTAGACCCTACCACACACCAAGGCCCTCTGGATTGTGGATCATTGCTAGAGTGGGGAAAATCGTTCTTTATTGAGAATATGGCCATTGGTGGCTTTCCCATGTGTCAGTGGATGGTCCTATATCCACACACATCACTAACTGGACTTAGTGAATTATAAAAATAGATATGGAGTTAGGAATGGGTGTGTTAAAGGGCATATGTGGAACTTGTGGGGGATGAGATGTAGATATGATCATATGTCATGTGAAATTTAAACACAAAAATTCAAATGTATTAAAAATAATGGTGCACTCTTTTAATCCCAGCACTCGGAAGGCAGAGGCAGGTGGATTTCTGAGTTCGAGGCCAGCCTGATCTAAAAAGTGAGTTCCAGGACAGCCAGGGCTATACGGAGAAACCCTGTCTTTAAAAAAAAAAAGTCACTGTCTTGTATTGTAGAAATAAATTAGTTAATGCATGAAATGAGTTTAGAATGGATGTGGATCCACTGAATACTAAATGAGAGTTACTGACTAATAGTCATTCTTTCAAACATAGTTAGTGAATACTACATGCTGGACAATACAGTACATGCCTAGGGCTGTGATGAGAATGAGAAAAGAAAAATCATATAAACTATTCATCCTGATAGTTTCCTGTGGAAATAAGTCAATACCAAGACAGAGAGATGATCTACTGAGCAAAGGATGCACACTGCTGCTTGGTAGGGGTACAAGCGAGATGTTTACTTTATCTTATTTTCATATGTATCATTTAAAAGACAGACATTTAAATTTGTAATATCACCTACAAGATGAATAGCCTCTTGGAGCTAGGATGCCCTAAATCCTGAGTACAACCCTCAGAACCACATATAATGGGCTTGTTGGCAATACCTATATTCCCAGTGCCCAGGTAGAAACGGCAGTTAGATAAAGAGTTCAATGTTATCCTTGTTTACCTGAGGCCAGCCTGGGATCCAGCAGACCTTATCTCACACAAATAAAAAGATGGATATTCTCAAATTGATTTTTAAAAGGAAATAACAGAAATAATAAAACTGGGAGATTGTGTGTGTGTGTGTGTGTGTGTGTGTGTATACATATGGAGAAATGGCTCCTTTGGAGAAGTGCTTGCTGCATAAACATGGGGATCTGAGATCGCATTGCCAAGATGGAGACAAGAGAATCCCTGGGAGCAGGGGATGGAGCAGCCGATCAGTCTAGCAGAATCAGGGAGCTCTAGGTTCACCGAGCAATCCCTCAGAAAATAAGGTGGAGACTGGTGAAAAAGTCCACAGGCCTACACACACACACCAACATGTACACACAAAATAAATAAGCCACTGGGGAGGTAGCAGATCAGCTAGTACGAAGTTGTTGCATTAGTAGTTTTCTAACTCTCTTTTCACACTTCTAATTTTGTAGGTAACTCAGTAATGGGAAAGCAGAGTGTTATCCCCAGGAAAAGTTATTTTGGAAGGTTGGCTAGCGATACAACTATAATCCCTAGCTGGAAAACTCTCAGTGTCACTGCCCCCATAGAAAAATCCTCTAATAGAGGTCTCTCCTTTTTATTCCTGTTCATCCTTTATGCCTTACTAGGTCTCACCTCTGAAAAATTGAAATCCCGGTATAAACATTCAGACTGACCCTCACTCATTCAACAGATGTTATATAATACTATACTATGTATATTAATATACTAAGAGGCTACAACAAAACACCACAGAATAAGTGTTTAAACAGCAAATAAAACAATTTCGCAGAGACTTGGAGGCTGAGAAGATCCTCCACAGTTGAGATGGCTGTGCCCTGGTGAGGTCTCTTTTCCTGCCTTGCTCCCAGCTGCTTCTCTGTGACATCGTGGGTATATTTTTTTCCTCTGTGTAATTGGAAATAGAGTACTTTGAATTGCTTTTCCTCACAAATATATGACTCCCATTAGATTAGGGGACTGCCTCTTATGACCTCAACCCAGCTCTAATGGCTTGATAAAGACCCACTCCTTAGCATACAGTCACATTGAATGTTAGACCTTCAGCATACCACTGTGTGTAGTATTATGATCCAGTAGGGTTAGATGAATAAAGAAGGTGTTCATGTCTGGGATGAGCTAGTAACCTAGGACAATGGAAACTCCTAAGGAATCTATGGGTGACCCTAACTCCTAGCAATAGGGGATATGAAACCTGAAACAGCTACCTCCTGTAACCAGGCAAGACTTCCAATAGAGGGATGGGAACACCAACCCAACCACAAAGCCTTAAACCCATAATTTTTCCTGCCTACAAGATGTGCAGGGGTAGAGATGGAGCATAAATTGAGGAATAGACAACCAGTGACCCACCCAGCTTGAGATTCAGCCATGAGAGAGAGAGAGAGAGAGAGAGAGAGAGAGAGAGAGAGAGAGGGAGGGGGAGAGAGAGACAGAGAGACAGAGAGACAGAGAGACAGAGAGACAGAGAGAGAGAGAGAGCCCAGCCCAGACACTATTAGTGATACTCTGCTAGACTTGCCGGCAGGAGCCTAACATAACTGCCCTCTGAGAGGCTTCACCCAGCAGCTGATGGAAACAGATACAGAGACCACACCAAACAGATGGAGTACACTGAATCTTGTGGAAGAGGAGGAGGAAAGATTGAAGGAGCTAGAGAGGTCAAGGAGACCACAGGAAAATCTGCAGAATCAAGTAACCTGGGCCCATAGGAGCTCACAGAGTCCGAATCACCATGGACAGACCTAGGCCCTCTGCACATATGTAATAGATAAGCAGCTTGGTCTTCATGTGGGTCTCCTTAGCAGCAGGAGTAAAGGCTGTCTCTGACTCTGCTGCCTGCCTTTGGATCCCTTTTTCCTAACTGCCTTGTTTAGCCTTGATAGGAGAAGATGCAATTTGTCTTATTGCAACTTGATATGCCTATGTTGGTTGAGGCCTCCCCTTCTCTGAAGAGAAAGGGATGGAGGGGAGGTAAGAGAGAGAGACTGAGAGGAGAGGAAGGAGGGAAAGTTGCTATAGAGATGTAAAGTAAATAAATTAATTGATGGAAAAAAAAGAAAAAGAAAAAAGGAGAAGGAGGAAGAGGAGGAGGAAGAAGAGAACCGTTGAATTGGGTTTCATCTGCTTAGAAGGCTCTGTGTCTTAGAGATACCCCTTTACCTCAACATGGCATTCCATGTCCTTCAGAATCTGCCACATCTTATTTTATTCCTTGCTCCGGAAGCCTCAACTATACTTCCTGAGCTATTCACACTTAGAATTTGTGAACAATGCCCTTGGATACGTCCTCTGCCTCCTTGCTTGCTACTTGCTCCCCAGAAATGCCCTTCTTAGCCAGGTGACAAATAATTATCAACTCCTCTTAGAAGTCGCATAGATGCTCTCTTTGAGGTCACAATACATATCTCTGTCCATGTGCCATCAGGCAGAACTACCTCCAAAGCAAGGGATGGTGTTAAAATGCAATAGTTATAGTGGTAGCTCCAAGCTTTCAACAATCAGAGATCTGCCGTCAAGTTTGGACCCTGCTAAATTGAAACAGATTGAAGACTAGACAGCAAAGCTGTAAATCTGGCTCATCTTGGATGGAAACGAGATGTATATGTAACTATAGATGCACATGCCTACAAGAGGCTATTTCTTTGCTTTCAGGTAGAACTGCACCTGACCCACCCCAACTAGTGATGGAGAATATTTTCAGTGTCTTGCAAAGGGCAAAAATAAGCTTAGTACATTGCTTCCCTCTGTTTACCTCCCCGTCACCATGAATCTTCTGGGAGGTACAAGTGACTCTGACCAAGGAATCTGGAGGAATGTAGCAAGACTGTAGTGATGAATGTGTTGCTAGCTCCCTGGTGCTTAAGGTTCATTCTGCTAAGTCTGCCATTGCCCTGGCTCCTGCACAATTAGATTGCTCACAAAGGGTTGCCTGCCGCCCGCCCCCACCTCTGCTCCCCCTCCCCCCAGCCTCCTGTTTCTGAAGAGTAACCTGTGGGGTCTGGAAAACAGGAACAGAATCTCAAGATGACAAAGTGACTTAAAAGGAACGGCAGAGCTGTCCTAGAAGTGTTCTGTGATGCTAACCCATTGGTTACTGCTTGGAGACCATGGATTGCCAGCTCAATGAAGGACTGGTGCAGTAGAGAGCATAAACATGGAATTTTATTTAGTTCTGGCTGCAATCCTATAACAAACAGAAGTGCCCACACATGGTTTTATGTCAGTGTGTGAATTGAGTTCAAGAGGCCCCCAACTCCAAGCACTGTATGCAAAATAAAAGCAATTAGTGCAGCTGTTGCCATTGTATTCGCCAATCTGGAATTACATTATGGGCACAAAATGCAGAATATTTTTCCCACTTCAATTTAATCACAGTTGGGAGATGGGAAGCTCATTTGTTGCTTGTTTTGTACTCCTTGCAATACTTGCCAGTAATGTGCACAGAGGAGGCACACATATGCATAAAAGCCAGAAATTGGGTTAAAGATTCCTGTTTGGCTGCCATAAGTATAATCAAAACAAAATTCTGCCTCCCCCACCTATATTTATTTTGAACTATGTATTCCAGTAAACTGGATCTGTACTCTTGGGCTAGTCTTAAACCACTTTTCCCAGTAAGCTCATCAACTGGCTTTTCTCTCTGCTACTTGTTTACCTTTTCTTGGTGTCAGTATGTGTGATGGTTTGTATATTCTTGGACCAGGGAGTGGCACCATCTGGAGGTGTGGCCTTGTTGGAATATGTGTGTCACTGTGGGTGTGGTCATAAGATCCTCACCCTAGTTTCCTGGAAGTCAGTCTTCCACCTTGATGATAATGAACTGAACCTCTGAACCTGTAAGCTAGCCCCAATTAAATGTTGTGTTTTATAAGACTTACCTTGGTCGTGGTATGTTCACAGCCGTAAAACCCTAACTAAGACAGTATGATTCACACAAAATGTTGCTTGGAAAAATTGACCTCCTATGTTTTAAGTTCTGGGCTTTGCATTTATGAACCACTGCCTTTGAAAAGCATTGTGTTGTAGATGTATCCATTGGGACTGGTTACCTCAAGATCGGTTGTCCACTGCATTTTGAACACTTAGAGTTTTCTGTAATGGTCTTTGCCTATCGCAGAGAAAAAACTTCTTAGACAAAGGGTGAGAGCTGCATTTACCCTTGGGTATGAAGATACACATTTAGAACGCAGATAATACATTTGTTTGTAAAGTTTTGGAAGAAGGTTTTTTAAGTTCCTTACTAGCCCCAGGAAGTTGGGGAGGTTTCCAGTACCAGGCATGTTTTCTTTCCTGTTGACCGAGTCTTAAGCCCAATCGGAGAACAGCTCAGAAGAGAAGGTGAAAGGTTATAAAAGCCAGGGGACCAGGAAATCTGCCAAGAGACTGACCATGCCTTCTAGCAATGACAGGGATCCTTCAGTCATGAAGTCTCAGCAATGTGGTTGCTTAAATAAAACCTGCGCAATAACAACATCAATAGACATGTTTACATGGAAGAGGAAATGCTCAATGGGCCCTGCCCCTAGACAAAGGTATCTAAGAAGTGCTGGGAGCAGGAAAAATAGTCTCCCCCAAAGATGATCCCCCTAATTGGTTATTCAATACCACGTGGTCAGCCCTGAAATCATATACATGGGAGGAACACTAAACAGACCCCACACAGTTTGTATATCTATATTTGTGTGTGTATTTGTGTGTGTGTGTGTGTGTGTGTGTGTGTGTGTGTGTGTGTGTGTGTGTGTGTGTAAAACAATAACAAAGAAAAAAAGGCCATGACTTTGAGAGGGAGAAAGCAAGGTACCAGTAGGGCACATGAGAGTGGCTGTAGAGAGGAAAAGGAAGCAGGGAAAGGACATGACTATGTTTTAATTTCAGAAAATAAAAAAAGGAAAAAAGATAAAAACGCATTGCATTCTTTGTCCTGTGGTAGAATGTAGAGATGCCACAGGACCTTGGCTGTGTTGACAGGAATCAGTTAGCTTGGGAAGGATGTATGGGTATTTCATAATGTTCTCCGTGGTGCTGATGCTCTTCTGAAACTTAAGTAGCTCAACAAATCATTCTCTGACATTTAAGTGATACTTCTCCTTAACTGCCACCAGTCATGACACCTTTGCCAGCACTCTTCTCAGCCCGTGACTTTCCCAGAGCACACCGGGTAGTGAATGGCTCCATGAAGCTCCATAAAGAGCTGCGAAAATTTTTATTCCACCAACTATTGGCCATTGCCCAGGGAGCCATGACAGATTTGCTCCAATTCAGCCCAAATTGCATTAGCAGATAATGTCCATTGAGCGCTTATCGTGCCTGGCAATGTGCTTGATGTGTTATATGTGGATGTCATTTCATCCTCTGACCTCCGCTCTTCAGTGAATAACTTCAGTCTTCTAATTTTCCCAAGGAGGCCTTCAGATCCTATGCTGATAACGAGGAAGCTAGTACCACTCTGAAGGATGAAAGTTAGCAAGAGCTCAACAAATATTTGAGCAAGATATCTCTGATTGCCAAAGGGTTCCTCGAGGCTCTATCTAGGAGAACCACACAGTTGGGTTCCATTATTTGGAGGAGACTTGGGACAGTGGTGAAGGGCAGTTAGGTTGTACTTGATATTTCTTTAAGAACAATTGAGCCCCACTTCAGGAAAGTAGAGAGTTCAAAACTGGAATTACCTTCTCTAGCCTGTTGAATATGAGTTAGCTGTCCTCTGCTGCACTGCTTGAAGAAAGGCTGAGGAGTAAGGAATAAGTACCCTAAGCCTATAGTTTTATATTTATTTATATTTGCTGTTTTTTCTTTTACTGTGCTGAGGTCCAAACCTAGGGAGGACCTTCATGTTCTAGGCAAGCACTCTACCAATCAGCTACAACCCCATTTGTTGTTTTGTTGAGATAGACTCCTACTTTACAGCTCGGGTTGGCCTCAAATTTGTGATTCTCCTGCCTCAGCCTCTTGCCTGCTAGAATTATAGGTGTGTGCTACCACACCCAACTTAAAAACATTAATAACTTCTTCTAGGTAGGAATAAGAAATAAAGGACATATAGAAATCTTATCTGGCAGTAATTTCCTTTAAGTTATTGAATCATCAATCTGTATGTTCCTCAGTGCCTCTGTTTATAGAATGAATCTTCTATAGTGTGGGCCTTCTGCATTAGGCTCTTGACAATCCTTCAGAATTTCATGTGTTAAAAGCACCCAGGACTACCTTATCTGGCTCCAGTGGAAGGGGAAGCGCTTGGTCCTGTGGAGGCTCGGTGTCCCCGAGAAGGGGAATGCTTGTGGGGTGAGGTAGGAGTGGGTGAGTCAGTGGGGAAGCACCATCTGAGAGGCAAAAGGGAAGAGGGATTGGATGGGGTGCTTCTGGAGGGGGTACCGGGAAGGGGGGAACAGGATTTGAAATGTAAATAAATAAAATAATTAATAAAAAAATCTCTAGCTGCATATGTATCTGAGGATGGCCTGGTCGGCCATCAGTGGAAAGAGAGGCCCATTGGTCATGCAGACTTTATATGCCTCAGTGCAGGGGAACGCCAGGGCCGGGAAGTGGGAATAGGGTGGGCGAGTGTGTGTGTGTGTGTGGCGGGGGAGTGTGGGGGACTTTTGGGATACACTGGAGATGTGAATGAAGAAAGTACCTAATAAAAAAATAAAATTAAATTTAAAAAAAGAAAAAAATCTTCAAGGATGGCCTAGTCGATCATCAATAGGAAGAGAGGCCCTTAGTCCTGTGGAGGTTCTATGCCCAGTATAGGGGAATGCCAGGACCAGGAATGGGAGTGGATGGGTTGGGGAACAGGGGAAGGGGGAAGGAGATAGGGGATTTTCGGAGGGGAAACCAGGAAAGGGGATAACATTTGAAATGTAAATAAAGAAAATATCTAATAAAAATATCTTCAATCTTATCTCCTCCTGCCCCCCCCCCAAAGCATCTAGAGTAGTGTACTTGGAGGTGCTAGAAAGCTTGAAAGAAAGTTCTAGTGGGAGGCCCTTATTCACTGGAGATGTGCCCTTGAAAGTGACTTTGAGATCTGAGTCTCTTTCTCCTCTCCTTTGCTTCCTGTCCATAAGCGGGGGAGGGGGATTAGCAGACGATGTGATCCCATCAGGCTTTGCTACCTCACCATAAACCCAAAGAAACTGGGCCAATTGATCATGGCCTGAAGCCCCCCCCCCTCCAAGCTGCGGAAGTGGTGTGCCCATTAAGGTGACTTCTAAATAACTGTATGTATGCCTATTGAAGGGTGCTGTGCTCAGTTTTGATTAGAGGATCCTGTCTGAAGTGGTAAGCAGTAACTATAGACACTTATAACTGGCCCGAGTTTTGAGAGCCACTATTACATGCCCAGGCACAGTGGGACATCTATTATTAACTTCCCCTCCCTTGCTGAGGCTCAGGAAACACGGTGGAAGAAAAAGTAGGAAAAAAAAGAACCTAAGAGCCAGAGGAAGCCAGCGGGGAGCTGTGCACATCACTACTCTGCTCGTGACCCAACAACTGTTGGGGTATTGAACTCACAGCAGCTCTGGTTACCTGCATCAGATCTGCACTAGACTAGGCCGGTCATCATCCTGGCATGGAGTGTGGATCTCATGGAGCCCCACCTACCTGTGGCAGCCAATGGCTGATGGGGAGGAAAGAAATCCTTTGCTTTTGTAAACATGCCCTCACCCATGTTACTTACTGTAAGCAACCTTAATGACACTCATCAAGGGTCACACAGACACACAAAGAAGACATGAAAGGAGAAGTGGAGCTAGTTGAAAAGAGAAGAGGGATTGGCCAAGGTGAAAGAAGGACAAGGGGTAACACAGGTGTGTGGGTGTGATTGGAATGCATCCTATACATAAATGAAAATGTTATAATGAAACCTGTTATTATGTATAACTAATATATTCTAATGGAAACATTAAAATCTGTGAGTCCAAACAACTTTTTCTCTTTATAAGTGTCTTAGTCAGGGTTTCTATTCCTGCACAAACATCAGGACCAAGAAGCAAGTTGGGGAGGAAAGGGTTTATTCAGCTTACACTTCCATACTGCTGTTCATCACCAAAGGAAGTCAGGACTGGAACTCAAGCAGGTCAGGAAGCAGGAGCTGATGCAGAGGTCATGGAGGGATGTTCTTTACTGGCTTGCTTCCCCTGGCTTGCTCAGCCTGCTATCTTATAGGACCAAGACTACCAGCCCAGGGATGGTCCCACCCACAAGGGGCCTTTCCCCCTTGATCACTAACTGAGAAAATGCCTTACAGCTGGATCTCATGGAGGCATTTCCTCAACTGAAGCTCCTTTCTCTGTGATAACTCCAGCTGTGTCAAGCTGACACAAAACTAGCCAGTACAATAAGTTAATGATCTCGAGCAATTTGTTATAGTAATGCAAAGCTGACTAGCACAGAAGCAGCCTCCCTGGTCTGCTTTTTATTTTTAAAGCAAAATACAAAGTGGTTCTAAGACTGTAAAGGGTCTCTGAAGGCACATGATATTATCAGCGTTGTCTCTGGCTGCTAGGGTATATAGATTGCAAAGAGGTGTAGTGGGAATGAGTCAGGTAAAAGAGATTAGAAAGCGGCCGTTGAGGAGCTGCTGAAGTAAGATTTGCCTGGTTTTTTCTTTGTGTGTGTGTGTTTTTTGTTTTTTGTTTTTTGTTTTTTTGGTTTTTTGGTTTTTTTTTTTTTTTTTGGTAAAAAAGCTACATTGAAGGTTTATTAGCTATAATGTACTTTAAAATTACAAGGCACTTTGTAGCCAATTTTCAGTGTAGCTGTACAAATTGACATGGACTAAAAGTAATGAGAGCAGGCTGGAAAGTGAGTCGAAAGCCTGGAGAGTCATTGAAATGAGAAAATGACAAATAAACCTTGTAGCCCCGTACACTATTTTTCTAAGTGCCTCATTTCCTGCTCTTCTAGCTATTATCCAGAAGACCTTGGTTTCCTAGGAGAGCTGAGTAGAAATCACAAAAATCTGAGCTGTTTTGTGGCCCTTTGGGGGCTGCTTTGAAGGGCACTGTTGAGTTGTGTCTGATGTACCCCAGCTCTCCTTGGTTCTGCCATAACCTTGCTGGAGGAGATTTTTGCATTCCCCTTTGTGCTGTAGTTCTTTGAATGGGTTCTTCTCCCCCTGTTAGTCAAGAACTGTATTATCTACCTTTAAATCTTGAGGCTGTATAGATGGCTTATATAGAGGACCCTGGTTTGGATCCCAGCACCTACAACTGTCTATAACTTCAGTTCTAGAGGATCAGATGTCCACTTCTGGTCTATACTGTCACCACATGTACATCTGGTGCACAGACATACATTGAGGCAAAATACCCATACTCATAATAAATAAAATAAACTTTGACTCGCTGTTGGCAATGTTTTACACAAATGTATCCTTCCTGGTGTGCTATCCAGCCCCACTATTGCAATCAACTCATCTAGCCCATGTCCTGGATGGCCTAGTAGGCATATGGCCAGGAATCCATCTATATACTGTAATTAACGATTACCCCTTCAGAGAAAGAGAGAGAGAGAGAGAGAGAGAGAGAGAGAGAGAGAGAGAGAGAATTGCTATTTGGTACCTAAAAAAGGAGTTAGCTGTACTGTAAAAGATAGACAACTATAATCATTGTACTTGCTGGTGAGCATTTTAAATGGTACAAGCATCTTGCTAAATAGCCTAGTGGTTCTCAATATGTTGAATATAGAGTTACTACCATATAACACAGAAATTCTTGTCTTGCTTTTTTTTTTCATTTCCTTTATTAAGGGCTGTTGATGGAACCCAGGGTCTTGCATGATAGGCAAATGCTCTATCATTAAGCTGTATCTCTAGCCCTCATCTGGTCTTCTTATTTATTTTTTAAGGTGGGGTCTCACTGTGTAGCTTGGGTTGGTGTGGAACTGGCTGCATAGACCAGGCTGCCTCAAATTCACAGAAATCCATCTGCCTGCCCTGCTGAGGTTAATAATGGTGTGCACTAACAGCTAACTGATCATTTTGAAATTCTTTTTTTTTAAATGTATATACTTGAAAGAAATTAAAGCAGGCTGAGTTTGATGGCCCAAATCTATATTCTCAGCGCTCAGGAGACCGTAGCAGGAAAACGGTGAGTTCAAGGCCAACCTAATTTATATAGCAAAACCCTGCTTAAAAACAAAAGTGGAAATGTGTCCATGTGAAAAACGTAAACACAGATGTTTGTCATATTTATAGTAATGAAAGAATGGAAGTAACCCAAATGTCTAGAATGGATGAATAAAGTGTTGTCTGCTCAGGCTATTGCTATTGGTGTTGGGTGCCCACCAGAAAGAAATGGTAAGACCCTGTTGCTGAAGTCAGTGTTCAGTTTTTGTTACAGGACATGGAGAGATCAAACTGTACTGATCTGGAGGCTTCCTCCCGGATGACTAGTTTCATACTGTAAGGTACTGTAGGATGCAGGGGGAAGAAAGTAACCAAAAGTTTTATCCCCTGTGAACTACAATAACAACCAGCCTGGCAAACTATACTCCTGGATAAAAGAGTTCCACAAATGTAGGACCAATCAACAGCTTTCTGGTTGTATTTAAAGCTTGCCCCACAATAGGGAACCTGTGTTTGGTATGATAAATCTGGAAGGTCAGACCCTAGGTGAGAACTTACTACTGTTGTTTTGATAAGTAGACATAGTATCAAACTGCTTTGTAATTAACTTTTTAAATTCTTACTTTTATTACTTCAGGGACGGGGAGCATGCCACAGCATGTGTGTAGAGGTCAGAGGACAACTTGGGGCAGACAGTTCCTTCCACCATGTGGCTCAAACTCCCATCACCAGCCTTGGCAGCAAGTGCCTTTCCCCACTGGGTCATTTTACCTGCTCCCCAAACTTATATTTAAATCATTCTTCCACCCAAGGTTCAAAGAACATCAAGGAAGAGGGGACAGAAAGAATGTAGAAACCAGAGGTTGGGGTAGACTGATACGAAATAGTGTCTTCTGGATGTTGACATGGCCAATGAACTCAAGAAAGTACTACAGCTCTGGTTACACGAACAAGATTGGGCTAGTAAACATTCATCAAGGAAGAGCTCGTTGAGATTATTGGCAGTTAATGGTGGCTGGGGTGAAGGCTGTCCCTTTCTCGAGTGGTGTAGCTACTTGTACATTGCCTATGCTCCTGTAAATAACCTCCCATTGGCTCATGCAGGCAAACCTGTTTAAACTCAGTGGGGTACATGTGGAAAAAGATGTGAAAGCAGGGGGTGGCTAGTTGGGAAGAAGGAAGGTTCCATGGGATAAGAGCAAAGTGATGGGAAAGGAAAAAGATCAAAGCTCAGTGCAGGTCACATGAGACTGTCAAAGAATAAAAAGAAAGAAAGACCGTGGTGTGCCCC
Source organism: Mus musculus (assembly GCF_000001635.26). Lineage (NCBI taxonomy): Eukaryota > Metazoa > Chordata > Mammalia > Rodentia > Muridae > Mus > Mus musculus. The sequence goes on from NC_000086.7 coordinate 134,398,015, forward strand.
CACAAAGGAATATTATACAGCATTAGAAGGAATGAAATACTGAAACCTGGTACAACATGGCAAAGTGTTGATAAAATTATGCTAAGTGAAATTCTGGAAACACAATATGGAGGATTGCATGTGTGTGAAATGTCTGTAATAGCATTCTCTATTGAGACATAAATTGAGTTAGTGCTTTCCCAGAGCTTCAAGGGCTGTGGAGGAAATGAGAAATAATGGATACTAGGTTTGGAAGTTTTGGAGACAGCCATGGATGAAATATTTAAAAATCCTTCAAACTAGAGCAAAAGAGGTGTTTCTTTCCCAGTGCGATATGCAGAATCTAGATTAATATATAAAGACACAGTGCTGACTTAAAATAAAATTTTCCTAACACATGCTTTAAAAAAAAAGTACCAAATGTGTTTTTAGAGAAATTTGACTTTATTCTTAGACTCAGTGCCATTACTCATTTGTATGCAGTATACTTCAGTATAACTTTGATCCTGTTTGTGCTGTGTTATGTGTCACATGACCCCTTACAGAATGACTGCCCAGCCAGGTAGATGCACACATGGGAAAGGGTACTGGGGAGTGTGCATATGTCTAAAGGTCTAGGCAGGAAGGTGGATAGTATGAAGGATGGTCTAAACTGAATGGTTAGCCCATCTAGCTAAAGGACTATAGTATCTGGTTCATGGTAGAAACAGGGAGCTAACTGCATCCCTAGTATGCTTTCTCAGCTGTGGTAATCTACTGTAGGTCTTTGTGTCCTCTTTAACAGATGGAAACCACAAGGACCTTGAAGCAATGGAAATAATAACCTCTTACATTTAGAGAGCACTTTACAATTTCAATATATCCGCTATGTATTCACACCGACTTTTCTATTGGATTGTCCACTCAATAAAGTGAACCAGACAGGAAAGCTATTACCTACTTTTTGGTGAAGGAAAAAAAAAAAAACCAAGGCTCAGAAAGATTAACAGTAATTTTGTAATGAAATTGGGGTTAGAACCTTTGTCCTTTGACTCCTAATTCAGTGTTCTTTCCACCACTTTAACTGCAGATTGAGTGGTTTGGGTCTAAGTGGAATATATTTGAGAACATAAATAGAACATACTATTTGGTTATGTAACACCACAGCTGCTGGGTCTGGTTTAGCAGAAGCTTGAAGAACAGGAGAAGGGGGTGGGAGGTAGTCAAGTGTGTAAAATGAATTCTGCATCTTGAGATGTTCAGACGACCTCACCAGAGTGCTCAAAGTGCTGACTGGAACCTTAGTGTATCTCAGCGCTTTACATCAGTCCTCAACTCCAGTGACAAAAGCCAGCTTCCTCTGCCTTGTGGCTTTATCTTCCTAATATTACATCCTATCTCCCAACTTGTTGCTTTCTTCATCTATGTCATGCACACTTGATGGAAATCTCTCCCTCCTGTGGGTCTCACACCTTGTCCCATTTCAATCCCTATTAAGATATTTTCCCTCTGTATCATTTTGACTGCATGCAATTTCCATTCCTTGGGAATACCTTCTATACAAATGGAATGGTATGTCAGGAGGCACTGTACAGATAATAAATGACAATTTACAATTATTTTTGTCTTCTCCAGTTTTTTTTTTCTTTTTGTCCTGCTTCTCACTTTTCAGCCTTGCCTGAAATCTGGGAGTTCTCTTCTTTGATTAGGTTTCTTCACTCCAGCTTGTAAGTAACATAGTATTAGCATGGCTGTGTGTGAAGTACATGGGATGTTTTGGGGGACTTCCTCTAGTAGATAGATGTGATTTCTACTTCCCAGATCACAAGAGTCCTCACAAGACCCTCTCATGTTTTTAGGCAACAAGGAGAGAGTTAAAGGCAGTGAAGGGATTGAAGATAATGAAAGAAAATGGAGACAGAGAAAGGAACAGGGAGAGGAAATATGAGAATTCTGAGAGTGATGTTTAGATGTGAGAGTCACCTAAGAGACAAACCTCTGGATATGTACGTGAGAGACATTCTAATGGGCTTACCTGAAGAGGGTCAATCTTAAATGGACACAGTGCCATTTCATGGACTGGACTCCATGAAAGTGAGTTGAGCATCAGTCCTCATTGCTCTGTTTCCTGATTGTGCACACAAGAGGACCGACTGTTTCACAGTCCTGCTGCCCATGTCATCCTTGCCATAATGGACCATATCCTTAAACTGTGGGCCAACATTAAGGCTTCCTTTGTTACATTTATTTATTTATTTATTTATTTATTTAGTGTGTAAGGGGGTACACACAAACTACAGCACACATATGGTGGTCAGAGGACAATTTGAGGGAGTCAGTTCTCCCTTCACATTGTGTGGGTCTGTTATGTGACAAAACTTTCTCTGAAGAGATACAACACACACATCTATTCACCCCAGATAGAGAATCCACAACAGACCAAAGTACAGATATCACCAGAATCTAACCGAGTGAACCGATAAATTTTACTGGGGTTACTTAGAGAACTATGGGTGAGGTTGCTTACAGGAGCAGAAATGACTCAAAGACAGCTGTGTCACAGAGCCGGGCATGGGGGGGGGGGACAGTTCACAAATTTGGGAACCTGGCAGCACATTGCACAGCTTGCAGGCGGCTCTACAGGGGACCTCAGAGGTCTAAACCTCTTCCAGAGTCTTCTTTGCAGCTCAGCTGATCTGAGATTTTTTTTTTTTTGGCAACTTGCCTCTGCTTGCCCTGGCAGGGAGGGTTCTAGTCACTCTGTTCAGTTTCAGGGACTTCCTGAAGCTATTTTGAGTCGTTTACCTTCCTGTTTGAAGAGTTTTGCTGCAAGCTGGAATGGTTTGATCTCAGAGGAAACTGTAACACAACAGGGTCTCCAAACTGAATTTAGGTTTGCTAAGCTTGGCTGCAAATACCTTCACTTGCTGAGCCATCTCCCTAGGCCCCTTCCATCCTTAAATTGCTTTTGTCAAAAGTTCTGTCACAGCAGTGAGAAAAAGAAGACACCAGCCATTGGCTGTTTAATGTTTTCTGTCTCAAAGGAACCCTCAGAAGCCTTAATCTAAAAAGCAAGGAAGAAAGATCCCTTCTGCTATACTAGTCTGTGAGAAAGGAATTTTGAGAAGCATTTTGTTGCACCCACAGGATAAACTCTATGGGTTTTCTTTTCACTGAGACCGGCACAGTATTTTTTGCATCTGCAGTCTGAATGCTTGCACTAGGAACAGAAAAGAGAAATGCAAAGGATTATTACAAGGGCTTCTTGCGACCTAGATGAGTCCAAGTGCCATTGAAGTAAAGATCTCGTACCCCACCAGGCTGCCCCATCTTCCTCCTTCTAGACCTTGGCTGTGGTTCTCCGGGGTGTGCTAGTGAGGTTGGTGCCGAGGGTTAGCAGTGAATCAGGCTCCCTTACTGTGTTTCTGTGTTTTTATTCTATGACCATGCCAGCCCAAACACAGTCTCAGAACGTTCCCTCTGGTCTTCTTTCTGGTTATCACTTCTTCAAAGTCATTCTTAGTCAGTTGTAAAGAACTCCTGAGGCACCTGGTCTGAAGGTCGTGGAAAAACCATGACCACGCGCACAATCAGGCCTGGGCAGTGCTGGCTGGTTAGTAAAAGTTTGGTTGACGGTATCCTTGTTGAAATCAGACAGGTTCTCAAAAGCTCCCCTGGAAACCAGCCACGCCTTTTTTTTTTTTTTTTTTTTGGTGGTGGTGGTGGTGGTGGTGGTGTCTGTCTGTTCTGGTTTGCTTTCTATTACTGTGGTAAAAGATCATGACCTAAAGCCACTTGGGAAGGGAAGGGTTTATCTGACTTCCGTGTTGCAGTCCTTTGTCAAAGAAGCCAAGGCTGGAACCTGGAAGCAAGACCTAAAGTGGAGACTATGAACAGATGTTGCTTACAAGCTTGTTCTCCGTGGCTTACATGGCTTGCTTTTTAAATCTAACTCAGCTTCACCTTCGTAGAGATGGCACTTCCCACTGTGGGTTCAGCCCTCCCACGTCAATAATTAATTAAGAAAATGTCCCATAGATTCCCCTACAGGCCAGTGTGATGGAGGCAATTCCTTTACCGACTGTAATTCCCCTTTTCTAGGATGACTCTAGCTTGTACCAAGTTGACAAACAAACCAGTAACAACAACAACAACAACAAACCTAATCCACACAGTGTGAGTGTGAGTGTATCTCTGCATGTTTGGGTGGGGGGGATAGGGATGGGTCCTTGTGTGGAGGTCAAAGGACAATCACAAGGGTTCTGTGCCTTCCACTTTTTGTTTCAGACAGGGTCATTCATTGTCTTGGAACTTTGCCAAGTGCCCAGGTTAGCTGGCCAACAAGCTCTATGGATCTGACTGTCTCTGCCACCTGTTTTCCCATGGCTTTGTTTCCTGGAGCTTGTTACCTCCTGGGTCTGTTTTACGCGGATTTTGAAAAATCCAACTCTGGTCCTGATGCTCTCAACAAGCACTTTACCAACCAAGCCATCTCTCCAGCCAGAAACCAGTGACCTTTCTTGTACCTGGCAAGGGGCCCGATATCTCTATGGTTAAGGGGCATTTACCACTCTTGCAGAGGACCAGATTCAGTTCCCAGCATCCACAAAATAGCTCATGACCATTCCTAATTCCAGTTCTAGGGAATCTGTCACCTTCCTCTGACCTCCACTGGTACCAGACAAACATGTGCTGCACACACATATATGTAGACAAACTTCTCTCACACACAGGATAAGAATTAAATAGCTAGCTTTGGGGAAGGACAGCTAGCTCCCATTTTGTTTGCTTTGAAGAGATCAGGCATTTTATTTCTAGCCATTTTTGAAGCCAGTAACTTTCAGGGCTTTTTCTTTGCAGGGGGTTGGAGAGCGATTGTTAGTTTATTAGTTGTTGGTTTGGTTTGGTTTGGTTTGGTTTTGCTTTTGGTTTTGCTTTTGGTTTTTTTGAGACTGTTTTATTTTTCTGTGTAGTCCTGGCTGTCCTGGAGTTCACTCTGTAGAATAAGCTGGCCTCATAACTGTGCCCCAATAACTGGTGCAACCCCAGCTTTTTAAATCTCATCCTGAAACACACACACACACACACACACACACACACACACACACACACACACCACTTTTTCTTAACAGAGACTTTAAATAATGATCATATTGAAAACGTTAATGATGATATTAATAATAATAATAATAATATGAGCACAGATAATGTACTTTGTTCCAAAGTGCTAAAAGGCCTTTACCAAGAAAAAATGGTAAGTTGGTGACATGGTACTATATTAGTTAGCAGGAGTGGCTCTACAATATAAACATACACCTCCCCCCACTGAATATGAACAATTATTATTTTTCAATTAAAATTATTTAAAATTATTTTTCTCAGGGCTTGGAATACAGTGATGTGCTTGCCTAGCAAAGACAGAGTCCTGGATTTGTCTCAGCCCAACATGAACCACCACAGTGCTGCATGCCTATGTCAGCGCCAGGAGGCAAAGGCAGGTCAGAAATTCAATGTCACCCTTAACTGACCCAAGTTTGAGGTCAGCCTGGGATACATAATATCCTGTCTCAAACAAACAAACAAACAAACAAACAAACACAAAAATTGTCATTTAATAAATCACAAAATAAAGGAATTGCAACTCTAAAATAGTAATAATAATCTTAATAATGATAATCTTTGAAATAATTCTCAGTACTTTAGACATATTAATACCAGACCCAGATCCCACAAATCCAGAAGCATTTTCTGTTTTAAGTTCTCGTGCCATCAGAACATACAGAGTTTCCATCCTCAGAGGAGTTCAGTGACACCCCAAAGCAGCCCCTTACGCCCTCCCATACACACCCAATTCTCAGAAGCAGAGCGGGGAAAGAATGAGCCCTTTGCCAAGGTCTGGAGCTCTAGGGCTTCAAGCTTTAGTCTCCTTTTGGGTAGGAGGATGACGGTGAGGGTTTTCTGACAGCCTTTACCTCTTCCCCACCCCCCCCCCCCCGCCCCCATTCACTCTTCATTCACTCCACACGTGTATGTTAAGTGGCCTGCTGTGTGCTGAACCCTCGGTAAAGGGATCTAATATCCTGCGTCCAGATCTGTTGGAGCTGTTTGGAACTTAAACAATTGAAAGAGCGAGAGCTGGTGTGGACGAAATCTGTGACAGTAAGGGAGTCAGTGAGGGGAGCCAGGAACTAGCTTCATTTTCTCAAATCATTCTACGTCCCTTTTCTTTCTTTTACTTGTTGAGTCTCACACACTGAAGGTCTAGGAGGGAGTGACTACAGGAGCTCACAGGTCACTGGCAGACTGCGCTGTGCCCAACCAAGACTGTACCTTGGGTACCAATGACAATTGTTAGAGCCGTGTGTTTCAGCTCCCGGCACAGAAATTGAATCCTGGACGGGCTACTGAGGGGCCCCTGCCAGCTGCTGGCTTCAAAGTTGGTTTTGGCTCTGGACTGGGTATGTGCAAGTCGGGGGGCCAGACACTTTGCTCAGCTTAGCAGTTTGTATTGATCTCCGTGGCTCTTTTGTCTCCTCCTCCCAGTGGAAGCCTCTCCTCCTTCTCCCCCTCTCTCCCTCTGCTTTTCAGGCTCTTCCGCTTTGCTCTTCTGCTTCGAATGAATTGAAATCTCCGCGAGCCGCCACGGCTCTGGTACTTTTATAAAACTGTCCTTGCTCTCTCTGCGTTCGTCCAGTCAAGGGTATCTTTGCCTGAGGTCGGAATGGTGCTGTTAGTCCCGGTGATGATTGCATAGCAACACAGAGCAGCTCGGAGAGGGCGGAGGAGGAGGAGGAGGAGGAGGAGGAGGAGGAGGAGGAGGAGGAGGAGGAGGAGGAGGAGGGAGAGACAGGGAGAGTGTGCACACAGCAGCTGTCGGCATCCCTGTCTGAGGGACTTCTTTGCTGATTCACAGAGGCAGCCTAGCCTGGGCCTCCCAGCTTCCCAGCTACTGCCTGCTTCGCAGACCTGACGGAATCAGAAGGTAGGCCACAGAGAAATTCTTTCCAAGCCTTGTCCTCGTTCAGCCGGCTGATATAGGGGAAGCTTCAAGGGTACTGTCTAAGGGGGTTGTCTGTCCGCCTGCTCTTGTCTGCCTGCGTGTGCCTTTGGGGGGAAACTTGCATTTAAAATGTGTCTAATGAAGTAGCCACTGATTGGATTCATAAAGAAGGGAAAAATATACCCGGGAATAGTAACTCAAGACAATTTGAGTGATTGTGATCTAAAGGATGGATAAGAGGAAAGAGGTCTGTTTCTCTCATAGAAATGGGGTGTTTCTTTATCTTAGATTTTTCAATGACATGCTTTTTGTCCAAGGGTAGATTTACTGGTGAGAGGGAAGGGGTGTGTGGGGTGTGTGTGTGTGTGTGTGTGTGTGTGTGTGTGTGTGTGTGTGTTAAGCATTTGCTGAAAAGAGAAGAGAGGCAACAGCAGACCTCCAATTTTCTGAGCAAATGAGTATTCTGGCCAGGAGACAGGACACAGGAGTTCTTCCCTGAAGTAAACTGGGCTGAGGCCTCAAAGCCCCTGCTGAAGGGCTCCTGGCAAGCCCGCACTGACTTCCTGACCCCCTTCATTTTCCCTGAGGTACTTTCCCCATTGTTCTGTTCTGTCTTCCCATTGCCTTTCTGCCTCCTGTACCTGGGAGGCACCTTTTACCTCTCCAGAGCATAGTTTGGAGTGATTTGAAATAGAGCTTACTTCTCTTAAGTCCAATACCCCATTTCCTTCTACACCCCCTGCCTCTCCTAGCCTCAGGCTAAGTGCCCCAACCTGGTACATGGGCCTGAGACTGGAAGGGTAAATATGGTTTATCCTTCTTTTGATAGGTAGATAAAGACAGACCTCATGGCTTCCAAGCAGGTGAGGTGGCAGCGAGTGGGGAGAAGCTCTTAGCAAAGGAGAGCTAGTGTTCTCTTTTATCAAGAACGTGGCACATACTGTCAGGAAACGAACATACCTTTCTGCTTCCCTTTCCATTGTTCAAAAGAACAAAGGCATTGAAAATCTCCACCTATAGACTTTTCCAAAGGAATCTTTATTTTTTAAATTCAAGACTCCCAAGTCAATCACCTGCCCGAGAAGTCTAGAGGAAGCTACAAACCTCGGCAGATTCTTCTTCTGAGATTCGGGGGGTGGGGGTGGGGGCAGGAGGGGCAGGGAGATGGTTCCAAGGAATCTCGGGGTTAGAAGTTGAAGTAAATGTCCTGTCTCTGAAAGAAGATGGAGCTGTTCCTTCCCTGCCTCAAAGTGCTGCTTCTTGCCAACTCTGGCTATGGGATAAAGGCATGAAGGAAGAGACTTGGACCGTCTGGATTATTAGGCCCTAGCTGTGTGGCTCTGAGCTCCCACCAGGAACAGCTTTCAGCTCTGCTGTCACCTAAAGGAGGGGAGCTTGGCTTGAAGCAGCAAACTTAGGATAGGCCCAAAATGTAGATGTAAAGAAGCCATCTAGGGCACAGCCTATCCATCGCACATGCTTCGATCTGCCACAATGCCTGTGAGGAGCTTAGATGTATTAATGAAGCTGAGAAGAGAGTCTTATAGACTGAGAAGGCACTCCCTGAGAGAAAGCCCACTCAGTGGGTGTTATAGTATGGAACCACAGTCTTCCCTTCCAGAGGAGTCTATATCCTTTATTACATTTTAATTTATTTCATGTACATGTGTGGGGGAGAGAGAGGCATGTGCCATGACTCTCATGTGGAGATGAGAGGACAGCTTGCAAAAATCTATTCTACCCCTTCCACCATGTGGGTCCCAGGAATCAAACTTGGACCCTTAGGCTTGGCAGTAGGTGTCTTTACCCACTGGGCCATCTTGCCAGTCCTTCCAAAGGATTCCAAACACTGGCAGCTACAATAGTATAGAAATTTTTCTAGGACAATAGTTTTAGGAGAATGTTAATATATTCTGTTTAAAGTGTGTGCATGTGTGTGGGGTGGGGGATTGCAAATGCTTTTTACTCACTTGTCTTCTTAAAGAGTGACAATGTGCATAAAGGATGCTAAGGGCTCCGAGAAGTACTGTTGTGCATAACTCGGAATTATGTTTTGACATGGGAAACACTTGAGCATTTTACAGGAATGGGTTGAGCAGTTGCTGCTAACTAACAAATTAACCAACCAGACAAACAAACAAACAGTCATGTGAAAACAAACATCTCTAAGACAAGCTGCTCCACCATTGTATTTTTAAATGTGCAAACCCAAGAGATTAATAAAATTGCTCTCCTTCCTATAGTTAGTGACTGGCTGAAAGATTTTCCCCTGATTCCCGGCTGACTACGCCCAACTGCTAGATCTCTAGTAGGTCCCCTCCTGTGGAAGTAGTCCTGGGAAAATGAAGATTTGAGGAACAATCTTTTCTATTTTGAGTGCAACCCCGGTATTTATTATATTGCATTTAGTGTCTTGTTATATCCAAAAATGATCAGCTTTTCATTTGCCATGGGATTTGTTGCAATTTTAAAAAAGCACTATGTTATGAAATGTTTTGTGCATTCAAAGCAGCATAAAGCACATAAGAGAGATAATATGATCTGGACATAATATGATGTTCAGGTATAAAAAGATATTACCAATAGAGTCTATTTTTCCATATTTAAAGCTTCCCCACTCCACAGTATCCTGGATGTAGTGTTTGCTATTCCCTTTCATTTATTCATACTTTAATCTTTACCATATGTGTGTGTATGTGTTTAAAGAACATATGCTGATGCTTCATATATTTTAAAAGTTTATACCAATGGTGTTCCATGTATTATACTGTAACTTGGTTTTTATTTAAATAATCAATATTATATTTCTGAAATACATCCTTGTTGAAATATGTGGCTGTAATTCACTCATTTTTCAATAATGCATGTATGAACATAAGCACAATTTATTCATCCATTCTGTACTAGTGGATGTGTAGATCTCCTGCTTGTAGCTATGACCATTAGGGCTTCTATGTTAGCTCTTAGTTACTTGAGTTTGGGTGAAAGCTTCTGTCAAGAAGATTATTTGGAGTGGAATTGTTCACTCACAAAATCTGAGCAGCGGCATTGTTAAAAGACCTTGTCAATCCCCTCTCCAAAATGGCTTACCAACTTCCATTCTGACTAGTAGTGTAGGAAAGTTCCAGGTTTAATGTGTTATTTATCTCTTAGAATAAAGTTATCACCCATGGGAGTGTATCTTTAGGCTTTTTTTTTCAAGATTTATTTCTTTATTATATGTAAGTACACTGTAGTTGCCTTCAGACACCCAGAAGAGGGCATCAGATCCCATTACGAATGATTGTGAGCCACCATGTAGTTGCTGGAATTTGAACTCAGGACCTTCGGAAGAGCAGTCAGTGCTCTTACCCGATGAGCCATCTCTCCAGCCCCATCTTTAGTCTTTTGAGTGGGAAATAAATTTTATTCCCCAAAAATGCTTTATAGGTCTTACCTCAGGAACACATTTCCTTGTTTCCATTTGCCAATTAAGGGATTGCTTTAATCTCGCAGGTCTCTTCCAGTTTGACAGTTGGAGTTTCTCTGATTTATTAATTGAATTATATCTGAAGTAGAAACTTGGCTTTGGCTATAGACTACAGGAAATTCTTTTAGGAAGATACATAGAATGTGTGCCTCCTCTCTTCCTACCATGCTGTCTAGTAGACAAGCCCCATCGTGAGAGGGGAGGTGATCGTGCAGCCTCACTGTTGTCTGCTTTGTTCCTTCACATGTCCACCTTAAAACCCCATGTTTTTTTTTTAATCCTGAGAATAATAAGTGGTTTGTCAAAAAAACATGGTTAACACAAAAAGAGAATTTCATTTTTTTGCAGCTCCCTAAAAGTGTCAATAAACAGTTTGGAATATATTTGTCTAGGCTTTCTTTCTGCACGTATTCACACATGGATTTGTAAAGGCATTTACAAAATTTGACTTTTATCAAGCATACTATTTTAACAGCTGCTTTCTTTAACTTAAATATATACGTTTGGCATCTGTAGTGGTTAGCTTTTTGTCAGCTTGACACAAACTAGAGTTACCTTGGAGGAGGAAATGTTTGCTGAGAAAGTGCCTTGGCAAGCAAGATTGGTCTTAAACAAGTCCATGAGGGCATTTTGGGCACAGAGGGCCCAACCCACTGTCGGCAGTGCACCCCTGGGCAGAGGGTTCTGTCCAAGAAGGCAAGATTAGGAAGCTAGTGGAAACAAGCCAAAAAGCAGCATTTCTTCATGGCTCCTGCCTCAGTTCCTGCCTCCAGGTTCCTCCTTTGAGTCCCCGCCCTGACTTCCTTTCATAAGAACCTGTTCTTGTGATTCTTATGTTCTTTTGGTTATAATGTTTATTACGACAGCAGAAAGCAAATCAAGACAGTGTCTGATAAGTCAGTGCATATAAAGCTACATCCTTTTAGCTACTGCATAACAATCTCCTATGAGCCGGCCCTTGAGTGTTTGCTAAACAGCAGAAAGCATGAATTAACTGCTGGCAACATGGCAATGAATGAGGCGGTTTTCCATGACTACAGACTTCGCTCCTCCGTCCACGGTGAGACTGCATGGCCACATTCCCTCTCCCAGTGTGGTGTTGCTACTGACAGTGTGGCAGTGAAAGAGAAGGCCCACATGCTAAGCCTTTTTGTTAGGCCCATTTTATAGATACAGCAGCTGAAGTACAATAAGGTTAGAGAGCTTGTGCAGATTTTTGCTAGTAAGTGGCAGAGGCAGCTGCAGAGGCAAACACTGTGGTTCTGGGTCTGTGCCCTTAACCATCATACTGTGCTTCCTCTCTGGCACAGTCCACTGACCAGTGCCCTGGTGATGGACATCTGAGTCAATTGCACATTTTTTGCTCTTTCACGCTCCACTACAGTGGACATCCTTGTCCATTTCTGTAACTCTCTCCATAGTGTCAGTTTCTAACTGCAGGGTTGTAGGTGAAAAGAGTTTATTTGTTCATTTTAAAGTATTGATTGAGCTCCGGATACTGAGGAAGCTCTGGACTCAAACTGAGTAGCTTGTCAGTCCAGAAATTTATTTCTCAGATGGCCTGCAAAGGGCATTTAAGTGCGTTTCTGGGTTTCTCAGCCTGATACTGCCCCAGACAGAGTCACTGCATTCTGCCTTTGCTTGTGTGCGTGTCCGTGTGTGTGTGCGTGTGCGTGTGCGTGTGCGTGTGTGTGTGTGTGTGTGTGTGTGTGTTTATTTGTCTGCCAGTTGTGATTTTCTATAATGGTCTCCATTTGCTGTAAAGAGATGCTTCTGTGATGAAGCCTACTCAATGGGAGGGAAGCATGCCCTGTTTTGGAAACCTAGCCAGCTTCCTGGGTGCGGCTGGCTAGTGAGGTCATGGACCTTAGAAAAAAGAATCCCCCATTGCCACTTTGCTAGACCAGCATGATTCCTTACTACATTCTAAAACTATCCTTACACTCACAAATAAAGGTAGATACCACCCCTAGACAAAGTACTACTGGCAACTAATGGCTGCCAGGAGAAGAAAAATTAGCATCTCCCAGGATGGGTCCCTGTATTTGTTGTCCAACACAGAGTGGTCAGCCCTGAAACCATAGTCACATTAACAACAAAAACAGACTCAGCAGGTTGCATTTATATGTCTGTCCATACGCATATACACACTATGTAAAACAAATATACGCTAATAAAACATTAGAAGCAACACCAGCCCTTTGGAAAGTGATTGGTTTAGATCATTAAGGTGGATCCGTGATGACCGAAGCCTACTGGCCTTATTAGGAGGAGAGAAGAATGAGGAGGGTGAGGAAGGCATAAACACATGGAGAGATGCAAGGGCCCCACCATGATGTGACCTAGCCTGGACCAGGGTAGTGATGCCTGTTTCACCGCATAGCTTCTAAAACTGTGAGCTAAATAAAATGTAAAAGTATTTCAAATAATGGTTTTGTTTTTAGTTTTTTAAGATGGTATTTCTCCGTGTAGCCCTAGCTGTCCTGGAACTCACTCTATAGAGCAGGCTGGCCTCAAACTCACAGAGCCTGCCTCTACCTCTTGAGTTCTGGGGTTAAAGTCACGCAGGGTCACACCCAGCCTAAAATAATGCTTTTTTAAATTAGATATTTTCTTCATTTACATTTCAAATGCTATCCCGAAAGTCCCCTATACTCTCCCCATATCCTGCTTGTCTCTTGTGAGGCTATGCCAGTGCCTGGCAAATACAGAAGTGGATGCTCACAGTCATCTAGTGGATGGAACACAGGGCCCCCAATGGAGGAGCTAGAGAAAGCACCCAAGGAGCTAAAGGGGTCTGCAGTGCTATAGGAGGAACAACAATATGAACTAACCAGTACCCTCCCAGAACTGTCTCTAGCTGCATATGTAGCAGAGGATGGCCTAGTCAGCCATCAATGGGAGGAGAGGCCCTTGGTCTTGTGAAAATCATAAAATAATGTTTTAATTGAAATAGAATGATTTCATTTTCCTTCCTCCCTTTCCTTCCTCCAGCCCCTCCTAGCTACTCTCCCTGGAATCCACCATCGCCCCCGACCTCTAATGATAGCCTCATTTTCTTTATTATTGTTACATGCGAGTCTGTGTTTAATTTATGGAATTTCCATACATGTGCATATTGTACTTGAACCACACACACACACACACACACACACACACACACATGCTACCACATATGTTATTCTCTTCTCATCGTCCCAACAAGCTCCCTCCTCTGCTTGCTCAGGGACCAGTGACAATAGTGCCTCACACTGTGGGCTCTAGAGTTTACAGAGACAACATCATGTAATGAGGACAAACTTGCATTCTGGAACAGAATGGCTTCAGCCCTTTGCCACATGGTTTTCAGTATGACCAAACAAGCTACTTTCTCTCTGTGTACCTGTTGTTTTCATTGCATGTTGAAGACAATAATGACTCTTTTATTATAGGATTGTTTTGAGGATTTTATATTAACATTTACTTAACTCTTTAGAATGTGTATATATATACATATATGTGTGTATATATATATACACACACACATATATACATACATACCCACATATGTATATATACACATATGTGTATATATATATACACACACATATATATATGTGTGTGTATATATGGAATTTGGTAGTTTTTTTCTTGAGACAGGGTCTCTCTGTGTCACCAAGGATGTCCTCAGACCCACAACACTCCTGTTGCAGACTCCTGAGTTTCCCAGGAATGCATCACCAGGCCTAGTTAGAAGACTGTAACTACTGTTGTTCATTTGGGTGTAGAAAAGTTACCGAATCATTCTTTCCACAAAACAACTGAAGACCTTGTCTTACTTCCTTTTCCTGTTGGAGGTGATAAAATAAGTTGGGTAGAGGCCAGAGAGATGGCTCAGTGGTTAAGAGCACTTGCTCCTCTTCCAAAAGATCCAAGTTCAATTCCCAGCAGCCACACCAAGTAACTCACAACTACCTGTAACTCCAACTCCAGGGGATCCAGTCCCTGTGGCCTCCACATGCCTACAGACAGACAGACACAGACACATAGTGAAAAAAAAAAGAATCTTTTAACAAACACTTGGGGGGAAAGTAACTGAAAGAGAAATGGTTTGTTTTATCTCACAGTTCAGGTATTACATTATGGTAAGAGTGCTGGCAATTTCCTAAACACATGAAACTCAAGAAAAATGAAGACTGAAGTGTGGACACTATGCCCCTCCTTAGAAGTGGGAACAAAACACCCATGGAAGGAGTTACAGAAACAAAGTATGGAGCTGAGATGAAAGGATGGACCATGTAGAGACTGCCATATCCAGGGATCCACCCCATAATCAGCTTCCAAATGCTGACACCATTGCATACACTAGCAAGATTTTACTGAAAGGACCCAGATGTAGCTGTCTCTTGTGAGACTATGCCGGGGCCTAGCAAACACAGAAGTGGATGCTCACAGTCAGCTAATGGATGGATCACAGGGCTCCCAATGGAGGAGCTAGAGAAAGTACCCAAGGAGCTAAAGGGATCTTCAACCCTATAGGTGGAACAACATTATGAACTAACCAGTACCCCTGAGCTCTTGACTCTAGCTGCATATGTATCAAAAGATGGCCTAGTCGGCCATCACTGGAAAGAGAGGCCCATTGGACACGCAGACTTTGTGTGCCCCGGTACAGGGGAACGCCAGGGCCAAAGGGGGGGAGTGGGTGGGTAGGGGAGTGGGGGTGGGTGGGTAAGGGGGACTTTTGGTATAGCATTGGAAATGTAAATGAGCTAAATACCTAATAAAAAATGGAGAAAAAAAAAAAAAGAGTGCTGGCTGGTTTTTGTCAACTGGACACAAACCTAGGTGTATCTGGAAAGAAAGACTCTTAACTGAGAAAATTTTCTTCATCAAATTGCCTACCTATAGAAAGTCTGTAGGGCATTTCCTTAATTAGTGATCTGATGTAAGAGGGCCCAACTCATGGTAGGTGGTGGCACCCCTGCGGTGGTAGTCCCATGTTCTATAAGAAAGCAGGTGGATCAAGCCATAGGGAGCAAGGCAGAAGGCAGCATCCATCCATGGCCTCTGCCTGTGTTCCTGCCTTGGCTTCCTTCGGCAGATATGTAGCCTAAATGAACCCTTTCCTTCCCATATTGCTTTTGGTCATGGCATTTTATCACAGCAATAGAGACACTAAGGCAGCGGGTAAGTTAAGGCCACAGGGGCTTTAAAGTGCTTGCGTTATCACATCAGTAGTCAGCAAATAGAGAGGGATGAATGCAGGCTCCACTCCCTTTGTCCACTTGATTCATTGCAAGGTTTGCCACATAGGGAATGGGCTCTCCCCCGGTTAAAATGGGTCTTTAAAAAAACATGGATTAACACAATGAAGGCAATCGCTCACAGACATTCTCAGCCTACTCTTACTCTAGATAATCCCTCGCCGCCTACCAGGTGATTCTAGCTTCCGCCAAGTTGACAGTTCATACCAGCTTTCACAGGCTCCCGTGGCATCTTGGAGGAAAGTGAGGAGAAGGGAGAAAGTCGCTGCTCTGTAATATATTTACATTGCTAAAATTCAAAAAGCATAAAAGGATATTGAGTTTAAAGGCGATATTTCTAAGCTGGAGAGGTGGCTCATCAGTTAAGAACACTCACTGACCTTGCAGAGGACCCACGTTCAGTTCCCCATACCTACATGGAGCTCATAGCTGTCTGGAACTTCAGTTCCGGGGGATCTCATGCCCTCTTCTGACCTCCACGGTCATCAGGCACACACATGGTACAAATACATAGATGCAGGCCGACATTCATAAATCAATAAATAAAATCGATAAGTTGATGTTTCCTGTTGGTGACATGAGATTTTTATGGTGTGGATTACAATTTTATTTTTCAACCTTGTCTGTGATTATATCAGGATGTACTTATAATAATTTAACATATTTTACGTATATGCCCAATACACTTTTTTATAAGCATAGTGATTTTTTAAGGGAAAAAAATCCCAAAGGAGTAAGCGAGATTTTCTCTAAAATAGCCATTCAGTTCCTTCTCCAATGATAAAAGATTATTCTACATATGTCCAAAAGATATTTTATTACAAATAGAAGGGCATATTTTCATTTTTGGGAGCAAATGAAGAATAACCATATTGGCTTATTTCTTGTTTTTTTTAATTTTATGAAAAATATTTTAGCTATGTGTAGTGGTACACATCTATGATTTCAGCCACTTAGGAAGCTGAAGCAGAAAGATCTCAATTTCAAGGCCAGTCTGATAAACAGGATAACCCTGTCTCCAATAGGAAAATAGCTAGGGATGTAACTCAGTGAGAGAGCACTAGCCTAGCATGCATAAAACTCAATCTCAAGGTACACACACAAATACACAGACACACACACAGACACACAGACACACACACACACACACACACACACTTGTACTTGCATGCACCCATACCAGGTCTATTTAACTTGTTTACATTAATTAATTAATTAATTAATTAATTAAATGGATGTACACATGACTGTACATGCACAGTGTGCATGTGGAAGTCAGAAAGCAATTTGAAGGAGTTGGTTCTCTCAGTTCTGCATGTGGGGGTCCAAGGATGGAACTCAGAGATTGTCAGGATTAAGCACCATTGCCCGTATCTGCTGAGTCATCTTACTGTATAACACACACACAAACACACACACACACACACACACACACACACACACACACACACACACACACCATAGAACAAAGCAGAAATCAAGGGCCCTGGAGATAGGTTCAGTTATATTTCAGCATGTTCATCTGAAAAAGAAATTATAATTCTTGCTGGGACAGCCTTGCCAGATTATGCTAAAAATCTTTTTTTTTTTTTTTCTGTTTGCTTACTTGCTTGCCCGCTTGCTTTTGTTTATTTCTTTGTTGAAGGCAGAGTCTCCCTCATCTCAGGCTGGCATCAAACCGCTCTGTACTCAAGAATGACTTGAAAATCCCCATCCTCCTCTCTCTTCCCTAAGTGCTGACCATAGTGCCTGGCTTATGTGTAAAAGAGCTTGAGAGACAGTTTAGCAGGCTTCCAGCTCACGCTGCACAAAGTGGGAATAGCGGTGTTTTGATGCCTGCCAATCTGAAACACTTATATTTGACAGAATAGCAAAATCAGTCTTAAGCCATTGCGTTCATGAAGATACAGCCTGCGGTTGCCTACACACGGCCTGCACCAGATGGGGGCCCTTCAACATTCAATCATGAATGTTTCAATCATGAACTCCTTGAGGACTTATTATTGGCAGTTACTGGTTGCTTGGGGGAGAAGGAGTCATTTTCTTCAGTGGTGTAGTCACTGGATAGTTACCCATGCTCCACTAAATAATCTATGTTGATACAAACAACCCTAATTAAACTCAGTCAGGACTGCCAAATAATCAAACAAAGAAAAAGACAAAACAGAAAAGAAGAGGTTGAATTAGATGGAGAGAGAGAGAGAGAGAGAGAGAGAGAGAGAGAGAGAGAGAGAGTAATTGGGAGCAATTATGATCAAAATAGACACATGTACGGAATTGTCAGTGCCTAACAAATCTGAAAAGTGACGCTTAGAGAGGCGGAATGACTTAAGGCCATAGAGCAAAAGGCTGAAAACAGCAGATCCTGATGCTGGGGCAAGACAAGGTTAATTCTTTTTTTTGTCTGTGTTATGTTTGGAAGCTATGAAATCATCTTTTGGTGAAGGAAGTTAAGACAGGGTCTCTTTCTCGTGAAGCCCTGGCTGTCCTGGAACTTGCTTTGTAGACCATGCTGGCTTTGAACTCACTGATATCCACCTGCCTCAGCCTCCAAACCAGTGAGATTAAAGAGGTGTGCCACCATGACTCAAAAGGTATGAATTTTTTTATTCCTGGTTTATCTTAATTTTGTCTGGTGGCAGGTTAGCAAAAAAATGAGTGCATTATTTTTTAAAAAGAATTCTGTTTTGTTGTTGTGTTTGTTGGAGCCAGGATTTTGCACTATAGCCCTGGTTGGCTGGGCATGTGCTATGTAGAAAGAGCTGGCCTTGAACTGGTGACAATATCTCTTTGCCTGTGCAATGCTGAGATTGCAGGCAAGTGCCGGCACACTACATTGACTACTAAATGGGTGTGGAGGGTCCACATTTCTTTTCTTTTCTTTTCTTTTCTTTTCTTTTCTTTTCTTTTCTTTTCTCTTCTCTTCTCTTCTCTTCTCTTCTTTCTTTCTTTCTTTCTTTCTTTCTTTCTTTCTCTCTTTCTTTTTTTTTTTTGAGACAGGGTTTTTCTGTATAGCCCTGGCTGTCCTGGAACTCACTCTGTAGACCAGGCTGGTCTTGAACTCAGAAATCCACCTGCCTCTGCCTCCCGAGTGCTGGGATTAAAGGCGTGCGCCACCACTGCCCAGCGTGGGTCCACATTTCAAGTCATTAAGGAAATGAAAAGTAATCAAAAAACAGGAATAGATACTGTTGGCAAGTGAGCTAGGAAGTTGGCACACACATACATTGCCTGTGGTAGTATACACCAATGTAATTTTTTTCTAGTGCTTTAAATATTTGTGTGAAGCACAAAGGTATTTGGGGGGCTTTGGGGAAGCTTTTATTTTTCCCATTTTGGGAAATATATTGAGGATTATAATTATGCATAAAGTTGTTCAGGGCAATTTGACTTCTAAAGCAAAAGAACTATAAATATATGACCAAGTCTTAAAATAAATTATGGTCTACAATTCAGTGAGATAGTATTGATGATGATTTTAGCTAGCACTCAGCCATGCCCTACTGCCAGGAGGGCAGTATAATTCATGTGGCTATTCATGATTGACTTTAATAATGAGAACAATTCCATACGGTCAGTATCATTCTTATACCCATTTTACAGATGAGAGTATTGATGCTCCGAGAGGTAAAGGTATTCCAGACCACATAGTTGGTAGTTAAAGAGTGTAGATTACATTCTGGATGCCAGAACCAGTGACCTCAGCCACAGCCCTCTCTGCAGTTATTAGAAATCGTGTTTTGATTGGGTCTCCAGAAGTTGCTTAGATTCAGCACTTGAAGTATCTTCTTCTCCTCCATTGGTTAGTTTTAGGGTTGCTGATAAGAGACAAGATGTTTTCTGGTGTGTTTGCTTTTGTACGAAGTGGTAGTGTTCCTTAAAGCTTTTAAAATTGTTTCTTTTGTTTGTATTTTTGGCTTCTTGACTTCAGTATGCCACAGAGGGTCTTACTTTGTCACGCTATTTCAAGTTCCAAATGTCTCTGGAATTTGCATTGATTTCTCGAGATTGGGGATTGTTGTGTGGTTATCTTATTCATAGATTCTCGGTGTGCTCTGTTTTCTGTCTCAACTCCTAGCTTATGCTTTGGTGTTTTGACCCAGAATTCTTGGAACTTAAGGTTATGCTCATTTTTTTTCTTTTTTTAGTTTTTTGAGACAGGATTTCTCTACATGTCCTGGAACTTCTCTGTAGACCAGGCTGGCTTTGAACTCACAGAAATCTGCCTGCCTCTGCCTCCTGAGTATTATGTACTATTTTTTATATTTTATTTATTTGATTTATTTTAGTCTTTATTAGATATTTTCTTCATTTACATTTCAAATGTTATCCCCAAAGCCCCCTATACCCTCCTCCCACCCTGCTCCCCAACCCACTCACTCCTGCTTCCTGGCCCTGGCCCTGGCATTCCCCTGTACTGGGGCATATGATCTTCGCAATACCAAGGGCATCTCCTCCCATTGATGGCCTACTAGGCCATCGTCTGCTACATATGCAACTAGAGACACAGTTCTGGGGGGTACTGGTTAGTTCATATTGTTGTTCCTCCTATAGGGTTGCAGACCCCTTCAGCTCCTTGGGTACTTTCTGTAGCTCTTCCTTTGGGGGCCCTGTGTTCCATCCACTAGATGACTGTGAGCATCCACTTCTGTATTTGCCAGGCACTGGCAGAGCCTCACAGGAGATAGCTATATCAGTGTCCTTTCAGCAAAATCTTGCTGGCATAAGCAATAGTGTCTGGGTTTAGTGGTTGTATATGGGATGGATCCCTGGGTGGGGCCGTCTCTGAATGGTCCTTCCTTCAGTCTCAGCTCTGAACCTTGTCTCTGTAACTCCTTGCATGGGTATTTTGTTCCCCATTCTAAGTAGGAACGAAGTAGCCACACTTTGGTTTTCCTTCTTCTTGAGTTTCATGTGTTTTGCAAATTGTATCTTGGGTATTCTAAATTTCTGGGCTAATATCCGCTTATCAGCGAGTGCATATCATGTGTGTTTTTTTTTTGGGGGGGGGCGGGTTTGAGACAGGGTTTCTCTGTATAGCCCTGGCTGTCCTGGAACTCATGTAGACCAGGCTGGCCTCAAACTCAGAAATCTGCCTGCCTCGGCCTCCCAAGTGCTGGGATTAAAGGTGTGTGCCACCACACCCGGCTTATGTGTGTTCTTTTGTGACTGGGTTACCTCACTCAGGATGATATCCTCCAGATGCATCCATTTGCCTAAGAATTTCATAAATTCATTCTTTTTAATAGCTGAGTAGTACTCCATTGTGTAAATATACCACACTTTCTGTATCCATTCCTCTGTTGAGGGGCATCTGGGTTCTTTCCAGCTTTTGGCTATTATAAATAAGGCTGCTATGAACATAGTAGAGAATGTGTCCTTATTACCAGTTGGAGCATTTTTTCTTATTGGTGTTTGTTTGTAACTGTAGTGTTTTGTTGACCTTGTCTTTCTTCTGCTGTGCTGAGTTGGTGATGTTTTTCACTATTTTTAAAGTTTTGATTTATTTATTTTTCATTTCCAACATTTCATTAATACATTTGTTTGTTTGTTTGTTTATTGTGGGGGAGCAATTTATTGAGGGTTGATTTTCTCCATCTACTGAATATTTCCCATTGATGAAACTCAGGCTGTCAGACTTTCTGGCAAGCCCCTAAACCACTAAACCATCTCTTTGGCCCCATTTCTAACATTTCTATTTTGTTTTCCTGTTTCCGAATCCCAAGTTCCTTGCTGAATTTTTCTTTCATATCACTTCTTTCTTGCCTGGGTCTCGGTTAGAATCGTGTGCTTATTTGTAGTCTCTTTGAAGTCAGTCACTGATCACCTTGACTGGTTAACTCTTGAAATCTACCTAACATTTTACGAATTTCCTTGATCTTCTAAGTCAGTAACTGAGGAGCTTCGGGGAATGAGTCAGGTTGCCTTGCTCTTTCATGGTTTGTTTGTTTGTTTGTTTGTTTGTTTTAAATTTCTGCACACCTGCTCTCTGTGTATCTCTTTAATTTTACTTGGAGATATTTTGATTGAACAGCCTTCTTTGGAAGACAATGCAGAGAGGGGAAAACAAAGGATTTGGGATGGGAATTCCACTTGCCTTCCCCTCATCACTGAAGTTCATGGTAGAAGCTTGTTCAGTTTAGAGCATCTCTAGTTGGCGCGTTTCTCTCACTGTCTCTGCACTTTCCGGGCTATCACTCGCTGCCTCCATGGGTTTCTAAAGCACATCTTCTCTCTTTGGAAGAAGCTGCTTTTCCTTAGTCTGACTCTTCTCCTTCGCCTGCTTACAGGCGACCAGTTCCTGTCGCCATAGTGATGACTGGGGCAACTCTTATAAATGAAGACCTTTAATTGGCTTTGGCTTACAGTCTCAGAGGTTTCATCCATTCTTGTCATGGCAGGAAGCATGGCAGCCTGCCGGCAGACATGGTGCTAGGGAAGGAACTGAGATGTCTACATCTTGATCCACAGACAGCAGAGAGAGAACTGACTTGAGCTTCTCGGATCTCAAAGCCAGCTCCCTACAGTGGCACGCTTCCTCCAGCAAGGCCACACCTCATAAGGCCCCTCCCTAGAGGCCAAGCATTCAAACATGTGAGTCTCAGGGGGGAATTCCTATTCAAGTCACCACACGTGTCTTCCAGCTCACCTGGAACAAGTACTGTATCTTTCAATCAGTCAGTAATGGTTATCTCTAGGTTGCGGTAATATTGCTTATTTTCAGATCCAACCTACAATTCACTTCACATTTTCCAGCTTTTCTGTAAAGAGTGTACATGAAGGTTTAGTAGTAGAGCTCTTGCCTAGCATTTGAAAGGCCCTGGGCCCTGCCTCCAGTGCTACAAGTAAGTGAATAAGTAAATTTCAAATGGAAGTATTTTAAGGGCTAAAAATGTGTTTCAGTGATAGAGAGCTTGCCTAGTGTGCATAAACCCCTAGATTCAATTGCTGGCATCGTGGGGGGTGGGGCTTTTGAATTTTAAGAACATGAACTACTTGAACTACTTATAAATTCAACAAAAATAAAAAGCGTTTTAGAATGGCTACCTTTGAACTCTTCAGAGCTCTACCTGCCTCTGCCTCTTAAGTTCTGGGATTAAAGGCTGGACATCCATTTTAATACGTTACATTTCGTCTGAGTGATCTTTTTCCTGTTGGTATCTGATTGGGGGAATCATATTTTCAGTCATCCTTTGGGGAATTTCTTTGTGGGTTGAAAGCTGTGTAGTTGTGTAATTGCCAAGGATTTTAAACTATGAGAAAGTACCCTTTGTACTATAAACCTCAGACTCTGTAATAGTCCTGCATCTTGGGGCCATGGACCCTTGAAGAACAGAGAAGGGTACTTGATGCAAGAAGTCCACAGATGTCTAAATGTGTTAAGTGGTTTTCTCATTCTGGAAGTTCTAAAAGTACAGCTACTATAGTGGGTGTGAGTGGGTGAAGTGAGACTTTCTTTCATATTAGGAAGGGACCTTTATATATAAAATGATGAGAACTAGTGAAATAGAGTCTTAAAATGGCCACCATTTAATCATCGCCACCAGGAATCAAAGATTATTGCTTCTTCCCGTTTGGAAGAAGGACTATTTTGGCCACACATGAAAAGTGACTACCTTTATTATTTGCAAGTAGCATCGTTGCTGCTTCTCCTCATGTTGTATACATTTATGAAGCCATCATTTGGTTTGTGTATCTACTTTTTTGTTCATCCATTTTCTTTTCAAAATGCAACACTCCAGATACATATGACTAAATGACTCCAGTATAACTGTGTAACTTTTTCCTCACCCCTCACCATACCAAATGTCCTCTTTCCTCTGTATTCCTGCTCTTGCTGTTGGCTATGTTATCTATCTATCTCCCAAATTAGACACTCTGACTCCTTCACCTCCCTTACCTTTCACATCCAATTGGCCCCTGAGTCCCAAACATGCTACCTCCTCAGTGGATCTGAAAACCTCACTATCTGCTCATGCATCCTGCCTACCTATTTATTATATGCTAGCTTCTCGGCCTGCTCTTCCCCTGGGAGAATCACCACACAAGGCAAGCAGAGGAAAATCTGGCCATGTCACTTTCCTGCTTAAAATCTTCAGTGCCTCCCTGTTGTCTACAAGATAAAAGCTAGAATCCTTTGTTTGTCATTCAGGACATGGCCCAATCTGGCGCCTAGCTTGGTTTTTTTTTTTTTTTTTTTCAGCTTGGAACATTCTTTTTTATCCTTTCTACCTAATGCAATCCCACTTCTCTTTCATGATTCATCTAAAGTACATTTCCTCTAGGGAAATTTTCTTGATGTGACCGGGCACAATTCACCTCGTCCTCATCTCTTTCTTGAGTCTTTTTAATATTAATGCATGTAACAATTTATGGTCTTTATTCTCCCTGTTTGTTTTCTCTGTATATGAACTCCTTGGAGCAGGCACTATGTCTTTTCCCTCTCTGTGTCTCCTGAACTCTAGCTATACTGAGCTCACTGATACCTGAATATGCTTTGCCATTTTTTGACATCAGCCTTTAAATAGATGGGTCAACAATTAATGCCCTTCTTCCTTTATCTCCTTTTCTAAATAGACAAACTATTCTGCCTTATCCTAAAAGCAGTTTCTTTGTAGTCTGTATATGTATTTGTGTGTGTTTGCAGGTGTGTGTGTGTGTGTGCAGATGGGTATGTGTGTGTGTCTGAACAGGTGTGTGTGTGCAAGTGTGTGTGTGCGCAGGTAGGTATATGTGTGTGTGTGTGTGCAGGTGTGTGTGTGCGCAGGTGTGTATGTGTGTGTGTACAAGTGTGTGTGTACATGTGTGTGTGTGTGTGTGCAGATGTGTGTGTGTGTGTGTGTGCAGGTGGGTGTATGTGTGTGTGGGCAGGTGGGTTGTGTGTGCAGGTATGTGTATGTGTGTGTGCAGGTGTGTATGTGTGTGTGTGTGTGTATGCAGGTATGTGTACATGCATGTGTGTGTATGTGTGTATGTGTGCAGGTGTGTGTGCACACAGGTGTATATGTGTGTGTGTGTGCAGGTGTGTGTGTGCACAGGTGTGTATGTGTGTGTGTACAGGTGTGTGTGTGTACATGTGTGTGTGCAGATGTGTGTGTGTGTGCAGGTAGGTGTATGTGTGTGTGGGCAGGTGGGTATATGTGTGTGTGGGCAGGTGGGTTGTGTGTGCAGGTATGTGTATGTGTATGTGTGTGTGCAGGTGTGTATGTGTGTCTGTGTGTGTGTATGCAGGTATGTGTACATGCATGTGTGTGTATGTGTGTGTGTGCACACAGGTGTATATGTGTGTGTGCAGGTGTGTGTATGTGTATATGCAGGTGTGTGTGTGTGTGTGTGTGTATGTGTGTGTGTATGTGTGTGTGCAGGTGTGTGTATATGCAGGTGTGTGTGTGTATGTGTGTGTGCAGGTGTGTGTGTGTGTGTGTGTGTGTGTGTGTGTGTGTGTGTGCAGGTGGATGTATGTGTATGTACAGGAGCATACTCTTAAGTGCATTCATTTCTGTGGAAGCCAGAGTTCAACCTCAGGAGCCTCCTTTAAAAAAAGAGAGAGAGACAGAGTCTCTCATTGGTGTGGAGCTCACCAAGTATGCTAAGCTGGCTAGCTGGCATCCCAGTGTTGGGATTCTAAGCACATGCTATCATGCACACCTTTCTAAAAATTGTGTGTTCTGGGGATCAAATTAAAGTCCTCAGGCTTATATGGCAAGCACTTAACTGACTGATCTATCTCCAGAGTCCCTCAAATGCAGTCTTTCTGAAGCTGGGTGCTTTTGGATATACTTTGTTCCCCCATATCCTAGGCTGGCCTTGACTATAGTATTTGGCACATGAGTATTTTATTATAATTATTAGCTTACCTAGCGGCCTCTCCAGCCTATATCATAGTAATCCACCCTGGTGTCTTTAGCACAAAGCACAGTAACGTAACAATGTATAGCACACAATATACAATAACTGGCCTATCGGAGAGGTCAGTTAGCTGTGGATACTTATCTCATGGCTAGCTGATTCATGCAGCTGTTAGGAGGTGCTGACTCCAGCGGCTTTTCCTAGTCTTAACTCTAAATCCCTGCTTATTACTCTTCCAGGTGCTTGATGCTCCACAGTTGGTCTGCTGCCAATCCCCACCCTCCATGAGCCTTGGTTCTGATGCAACCTTTGGTCATGCAGGGATGCCCTTACACCCTCCCACGATGTCATGAGTGGCATGCTGCTGACCGGTTTCATCACAGCAGCAGCCTCCGAAACACCTGTCCCCAGCCTCAGGTAAGTAAGTGTCCATTAGTGAAAGAGAGGCCTGTGCAAGAAAGACTTCCTAAGGTGCAAGGAAACTCGTGTGTATATGAAAACCCTTAGATGGCACAGAGCCTGCAGCAGCACATCCCTTATCAGCCATGAGGTAGTTAATGAGGGACATACAGCAAAGAAGGATGAAGGGCTGGGCAACCCAAGGGCTCACTATGTCTAATGGGGGCCAATCCCATGTTAACCTTCTGAAGGTTATAGGTCCCAGGATGTCACAAAGAATGTGATTCTTTAAGACATGGCCTAGGCCTGGGTGTGCTCCCTCTCCCTCTCCTTCTCCCCCTCCCCCCTCTCGCCTCTCAAGTTCTTAGTCTTTCTTGGAGCTCCTGGATGGTACCTGCCTCTCTCTTCTTCTCTAGGAGTATGGTGATGGTGGTGGTGTGTGTGCGTGCATGCGTGCGTGTGTGCATGTGCGTGTGTGTGTGTGCATGTGTGAATCAGGGTTTCTATTCCTTTTCAAACATCATGACCAAGAAGCAAGTTGGGGAGTAAAGGGTTTATTCAGTTTTCACTTCCTCATTCTTCACCACAGGAAGTCAGGACTGGAATTCAAGCAGGTCAGGAAGCAGGAGCTGATGCAGAGGCCATGAAGGGATGTTCCTTACTGTCTTGCTTCCCCTGACTTGCTCAGCCTTACAGAACCCAGGACTACCAACCCAGGGATGGCACCACCCACAAGGGGCCTTTCCCCCTTGATCACTGATTGAGAAAAATGCCTTACAGTTGAATCTCATGGAGGCCTTTCCTCAAGGGAGGCTCCTTTCTCTGTAATAACTCCAGCTGTGTCAAGTTGACACACAAAACCAGATAGTACAGTGTGTGTGTGTGTGTGTGTGTGTGTGTGTTGGTAGATGAATAAGAGGTAGTAATCTAAAACAAGAAAGAAAGCACCTTTCCTGACAATGAGAAGGGGGTCTGGAGGAGACATAGGCATTCTTTAGGGTTTCTTGCAATGCTTTTGGGTCTAGAGACTGTGTTGGCGTAGAGAAGTGCTGTGTGTCCTGGAGAGTCACAGATGAACTGCAGTGTTGAGTCATCTGTAGAGGCACAGAACAGTAGGTGAATCTATAGGGAGAATGGAAGCACACGAGCAGTAGACAGTGAATACAAGTGTTATGGGAATCATATGGGAAAAGCTAAATAATTCAAGAGCCAGAGAAAAGTGATCGAGGTCAGGTCTTTCTTAGTCTTTGTTTTTTTTTTTTTTTTTTTTTTTTTTTTGTTTTTTGTTTTTTTTTTTTGCATATAACCAGAGAGGAATTGCAGCTTCTAATATATTCTCAAAGGCATTTAGTATCTCCGGGTAATCTGCCTCTTTCTTAGAGTGTGGCTCTCACAGTGTCGGAATTGAGAGGCCTGAGTCTTTCTTAAAGACTTCCTTTGCCCACCGCCTCCCTAACCCAACAGATCTTCCCTGGATGGGCAGAATGCACAGGGCCTTCGGTGTGCAGTTGTGAATGGCCTGGCGCAGTCCCTCTTTCCCGTTCTCATGTAGGTTTTCTTCATGTAGGATTGCTGTCTCGAGGATCTGAGGTATGGATAAAGAGTTCTGTAGATGGGGCATGAACAGCAAACATCATAGCCACAAAAACCAGAAAGAGAAAGCAACTTGTGGGAAAGAAAACCATTATTCTTCATGATTTGTCTAGAAACTATCTGAGGGGCAGTGCAGGGGAATGGGGCTCTAGAGATCAGTGTGGGAGCTGGATGGGGGTCAGGAAGAAGAAAGAGTGATGCAGAAGATGAAAGGCTAACACCGATGGCACTCAGCTCATTGTGGGTTCTTCCTCAGAGCCCAATCAGGATGGCCTGGTCACCGCTGGGTCACAAAGCACTCTTTCCAACTCCAGGGCATTCCCCGGTCCAAAGGACTCTGTGACACTGGCTTTAGCCCAATATTCCTAACACAAGTGATGCCTGTAGCTAGGATCCGCTCCCCACACTTGGCGAGTCATCCCCTACCATCCTCCAGCCATCCCAGTTGGCTCCACTCGGGCCTCTGGAAAGGGTCAGGCAGCTGTCGCAGCTATTCTTGTAGGCGGACCTCGGCATGGAAACAATGTGGAACTGTGGAAAGCCCTGATGACTGTGGGAGATAAATAAGGATGGCAACAGAATCCTTTTTGGTATAAACACGCTGTTTTCCAAAAGTGCTCATGGGTGGGGGCTGAGCTGAGGAATGCTAACCTTTTTTTTTTCCGGGCAAACCTATTGAAGAGGGAAAACCGTGGTCGTTTCCAGGAGAGACTGCGCCTCAGTCAGTGGCTTAGTGGAAAGGGCTTCCCTCCGTCCCACCCAGTATAACACAAGCTGACACAGGAGTGTCTCCATCCCGGGCTTTCTGCGCAGAGCTGCTACATTTCATTGTCTTCCTGTCCTCATAATAGAGGCCTAAAGGATGCCCCGGAGCCAGTCACTCTGTCCTTAGGGGATAGAGGTCATGGCTAAAAGGCAGAGTGAAGCACTCCCTTGTTTTCACAGTGACCTCCAGTGACCCTTCTGACCTCATGGAAGATAATCAAATACATTTGCTACTCCAGCTTCCCGATGCAGCAGTCCATGGCCCTGTCCCCAGGTGTGCCACACACCTTCCTCCCTGCCCCCCCCCCCCCCGAGGAGGCTCACTTATTTGAGAGCAAGGCTTATTTCCCGAACTCATCTTCCATCAGGCTTTGTTTAAAAAAAAAAAAAAAAAAAAAAGCCTGATGGAAGATGAGCTCGGGAAATAATTTTATTTGCTGAACTTGTCTTATCGTTTTGTCCACTTCAGAGCAGGGCTGGGTCTGGAGGCGGTGAGTACTTTGTGTCTTCCATAGAAAGGGAAAGTTAGTCAACAGGAGCTGCCCTCTCCACACCCCTCCTTGGCACCATAGAATTCCCAGTCCCACTCCTGCCTGTCCTTGCCAGCCTGGGAACTAGCTGGAATTCCTGGCAACAAAGCTCTGATTCACTGGGTAGGCTCCGACATGGCCGCCCCCTCCAGATTCCTGGGGGGTCAGTAAACAAACAGGGTAGCAGCCCCTGCCTCCTGGCCTGGCTCAGCTCTGCCTGTCTCCCAGAGTAGGCTCGCTCAGAGCTCCTCAAGATTCTGCCTGTCTGCACTCACCAGACGCGAGGTCCAGATTCCTGCTGAGGGAAAACCATGGACAGCCCTGATCCTGCCATGGACTCCTCAGGCAGCACAGGTACGGTCAGCACATAGGCTGCAAGGAGGGACTGAATTCTCAGCTTGTCCCCCAGAACTTGGCAGCCCCCTCACTTTCCTTGTGATCATGAGCTGCAGTTTCACTCTGGGATGGCTGGTGTCCTAATTGCCTGGAGGCTTTTGTAAGAAGTATGATCTTAAGATGAGGAGAATTGAGGAGTCCCAGCCGCTAGAAGGGTCTGCTAGGTAGGCAAGCAGCAGGTCGACCTGTGGGCAGGCAGAGAGGTCACCTTAGGTAGGGTGGATCAGCTCAGAAAGAGATTTCTACCTCCAATTCCCTTCCTTCCACCCTCTACTGCCCTCTGGCTGGGAATTCCCAGCACTGTGCTCATGATGGGCGATTTGATCAACTAGACCCTAGACCCAATAGTACTCTTACTGGGCCTCACCAGTGTCCAGGACAGCAACAGTAAAGAATGAGGCTGAGAACACAAGCTACACTTGAGCAAGCTTCAAGACTGTATCCCTTGACTGCTGACACTGGTCAGGGTATTTTTAGTGCAAAATTCGGAATGTTCCTTTAGCTCTTTCTCAGTCCATAGTCACCTTCACCCCTTTAGGAAGCTTTCTGGGCTTCTTGAGCAAGGTTTGAAGTGTGAGTTAAAACTCGGGGAGGGGGTGACCTCAAAGGCCTCCATACGTTTGGAAAGTAGGATATAGGGAATAGGCCACTTCCTTTGGCTTCTCTGCTTCTTCTCTGAATCTTTGTGGGGCAGCCCCTCAGCTGTATTTTCCAAAGCTTGGGTAAAGTTTGAGCCCCTGTGGACTGAGCCTGTAGCTCAGGTTGAATGCTGTGGTTGTTCATGTTTGGGCAAATCCCACCTGGATTCTTACTGGACGCAGGAGCCCACTTGCATGGTCATCCTAGGAAATTGTCTAACAGGAGGTAAATAACACCACCAGTACTCGGCACATCTATGACTCAAGACTTTCCGAGAGAAGACCCGTCCATGGGTGAGCTCTGGAGTCCTTCTGCACCTCAGACCCTTGAATACACACCTGCACAAAACAGGACGGGATTTCAGGACCCTGGGACCAGGCTTTTTCTCATCTCCTTCACTCGTGTCCCACAACTTATCTCAGCAGGAACCACAGACAATTTTTGTTTCTGTCCAGGTTAGAGCTGCGGTCACCATCCCTGCTCCACCTTGGGATGGTGCCGGGGATCCCTGCCTAAGTCCAAAGCTCTTGAACGGGACTGTTGGAGCCACCGGGCCCCTGGAGCCATCAGCCATGAATCTGTGTTGGAATGAAATAAAAAAGAAGTCTCACAACCTCCGGTAAGGACTAACCCCTAGAAACAGCAGCTTTAGGAATTGGCTGGGACAATATGGGTCTCCTTTTGCTGTTGCAGTTTGTGTGGCCCCTGCCCCCAGCTTCACTCTCTACCTCTCCCCCATCTTTCTGTGGCACTAGAGGAAGAAACCTGGGTTATAAGTCAGAGTATTTCTCTTTGAACCTATTTTAAGTAGGTGTGTCATCTTGAATAAGTTGTTTGAGTTCTCAGAATTTTAGCTTCCACTTGGTTTTGTTCTGTTCTGAGAGTTCAGTGAGGGCTATCTTGGATCTCTCTGTAGAGTGCAGGCTGACCTTGAACCTTGGACTCACCTTTCCTTTGCCTCTTCAGTGCTAGGTTGATAGGCAAGCACCACCATGCCTGGCTTTGATGGTTTGGTTTTTGTTGTTGTTGGTGGTGGTAGTTTTTTGTTTTTTTTTTAAAGAAAACGAAGTACATGGAGGAATAAATAATATCTGTCCCCCCTACCTCACAGTATTGCATTGTACATTTATATAACACGTGAAAATGCATTCTAAACCTAAATGTGTTGATATGTAGACAAAAATGAAGCGATCATCCTAGCCTCGGAGGGGTTCATCTGTGGACTCTCATCCCCTTGCTGAATTTTGTACTATTTATTTATTTATTTATTTATTTATTTATTTAGAGATGGTGTCTCATGTATCGCAGATTGCCTTTAAAGTCACCATGTAGCCGAGGGCCTAGAACTTCTGCTCCTCTAGTTTCCATCTCCCAAGTAGTCAGATTACAGGCGTAAAACACCACGGTCAGTTTCTGTGGGCGTAGGAATCACACTTCATTCGTGCTAGGCAAGTACCCAAGCAACTGAGCTTCATCTGCAGCCCACTCGCATCTTTTTTATGCCCACCCCTCCCATCCATGGGTCATCAGCTTGGGTAGGTACAACTTAGTAAGATAACTTCTACATAATATTTTCTTTCTGCCTTTCTGTGTATGCCTCATTCTTTTTTTAAAAAAATCTCCACTTCTTACCATCAAAGCCCAAACCCATAGCTTCTGTGGGGGTTTGGGGGTGTGTGTGTGTGATGAGGTGAGGCCGTGAAGAAAAGCAGAGAGAATGCAGGTTGTAGAGTCATGTAACCCAGATTTCAAATCATAGACCATGTCAATCCCTTGAGTCTGTGGTTATGAACATCCTTGGACAATAGTCATGTGCACCCGCACCCCATAAGATTGTTGTAAGAATTAATTTGCACTGTGATTTAGAAAAAGGTCCCCCCCCCCCGCCAGGTATAGGGGAGCAGTAGACAAAGATAGTTGTTAGTGCTAACTAAGAGGAATGGGCTTAGTGGCTGCACCAAGTCGTGCTTGGCCAGCCTCCAACTTCCTCCTATTACACCTTAGCTCATATTTTATTTGGGAATTGGGAGCAAACAGACATATGATTAGAGAATACAAACTATTTCTTCTCTCTTCCCAAACTGTAGCCAATGTTTCCGTCATTGTTTAAGTCCCTTTGGACTGCTGAGATGTGTGTACATCCTTGCTCATGTTCATGGCTGTATTCAACCATCCACCCTGCCCTTTCCACCAACTGCATTCTCTAGTGCACAGGGCATCCTGGGCGGCTGAGCAAATTGATATGATTTGGATTCCGCCTGGGCAAGAAGGGAGCCAGATGGCTGTCACCCCTAATGCACTTGTTCAGTTTCTTACCCTTCATGGCCCAATGCTGGGCATGCAGCTGAAGTGACTAAGATCCACAAAGTGATGTTTAACCCATTTTAATATAGGATAGCTCTCAACCACTGCTTATAACACCACACTCCATGCAGTAGGACCTTGGGAACATTTATGAGCAGCTATAAGAAGGAAGGGCTCCTGGGCCTCCCAGCACTTCAGCTAGAGCAGTTCCTTTGTATGAAAGCCTCATTCAAGCATGCAATGTTAGGAAAAATAAATTCTGCTACTTAAAAAGATGATCGAATCGCTGGTCTTACTGTCTGTTACGTGCAGCGCTCGCCTAGAGGCCTTCTCAGACCTCAGTGGAAAACTTCAGCTCCCGCTCCGAGAGATTATTGACTGGCTCAGCCAAAAGGATGAGGAGTTGTCAGCTCAGCTCCCCTTGCAAGGGGATGTGGCCCTGGTACAACAGGAGAAGGAGACACATGCAGTAAGTTAGACTCCTGGAAGTGTGGTGTGGAGCCTTTAAGCAGGAAATACCCCTTTCCCAGTACCCTGACAGACAGGCCCTGAGTTCTGCTCAGACACCTAAAGCAATAGGCATGCAGGCCTAGTCTGGGGCTTGCACTTCACAGAATGAGTCTAGGCTTGTCCTCCAGTTTAAAACTGCCTTGATTTCTAAGGAGAGCATGGACAAATGGATATAATATGGTGTTGAAAATGCGAAATATAAAACTCTGGATTTCAGCTACATAAAAATGTAGATAGATGTGTGCGAATATACAGTGATGCCACAGGAGGGAAATTCAACAAGACGTCAATAGTGTTTAACTTTTTCATTTTGTGCTTTACAGTTTCCTGAACTGTGAAATATTTCCATGACATTGTCTCTATAATCAGAAAATGACTGCTATAATCTAGGATTTTGGCTGGGTGTTTTTTGTTGTTTTATTTTGTTTTGTTTTTGTTTTTGAGACAAGTTTTTACTTCCTATATAGCCTCAAACTTCCTGTATAGCTCAGGCTGGCCTCGAGCTAATTGTAAAACCCTAGCTGGTCCTTACACCAAGTCTTCTGGAAAGCTAAGCTCTACCCCACATGCTTTCTACTCTGTGGCATAGCTGGCCTCATTGCACACTAAATAGACTTTCTAGCATTAGAGTTATTTTCTGCCTATAGGGAAGACTGATATATATATATATATATATATATATATATATATATATATACATATATATATATATGTGTGTGTGTGTGTGTGTGTGTGTGTATACATACATATTTTTTTCTGTTAAGGCCATGGGAGCAAGCTACCTTGAGAAGAAAGGTTATTGATTGTGAGAGAAAATGGAAGTGATTGAAAGGCTAACTCGGCCGTTATCTCTCACAGGCCTTCATGGAAGAAGTCAAGTCTAAGGGCCCCTACATCTCCTCTGTGCTTGAATCCGCCCAGGCTTTTCTGTCCCAGCATCCATTTGAAGAATTAGAGGAGTCTCAATCTGAGAGTAAAGGTAGGTGGCCTTCCTGTCCACCTCCACTTCCTTCCCAGCTGTAGGTACTACTAAACAAACGCCATTGTGCCTTTCACCGGCTCCTTGTCTCAGCTGGAACTCAGGACAAAGTCAGACAGGGCGAGAGTCACAGTTAGTTGTCAGAAAAAGGAAAGAGCCTGAAGCAGGGCTCACCGGCATGCGGCCCGAAGCTAAATGTGGCTCTTCAGAGTGTCATGTGTGTCCTTGTCATGAGGTATTAAGGAAGAAAGAAAGAGAGAGAGAGAGAGAGAGAGAGAGAGAGAGAGAGAAAGAAAAAAGAGAAAGAAAGAAAAGGAGAGAAAGAAAGAGACAGAGATGCAGGGGAACAGAGAGAGAGAAGGACACAAGTGAATTGAAGTACCTCAGGAAATGAGAGCAGTGTGTCCTTTTGGAATGTTGTTTATGACCTGAGTGACAACCCAGGGCTGTGCTTACTATCCATGTGATCCGCACCTATGTTTTCATGTTTGTGAAGATACTACTGAGTAAAAGTAGCATAAATCGAAAACATTAGGAAATAATCTGTTTTATTCCAACATGGAGGGACATTGGCAATACTAATAACAGCCAGCAACTAAAACCTAAGAAGTTTGGTAGTGACTTTTGAGATGCAAATCGATGGTGGCTTATCACCTCTGATCCTGGTGACATCTGGGCCTGACTTAATAGGGAGGGCCACTTTCTGTGTAGATTCCAATGAACTGCCAGCACGGTATCCATGGAAGTGAAGTGTGAGTGGTGGTCTAGCAACCCCTTTCAGAAAGACTCCTCAGCCCTGGCACATGAAGTAAATAGACTAAAAAAGAAGCCCTCATCAGTGGAGTCTTTTGTAGATTCCATTCACGGTCTCTGTTTCTGGCCTCTCCGTAGGTCAGTTAGTACATAAACTGCTGCTCAGTGGGCCCTGAGTAGGGCAAGCTCCAGAGAGAACAAGGCAGTTCCATGAAGCTTAGAACTGTAGACTAATCCTCTCTCAACAGGGAGTCTGAGAGACAAAGAGGAAACCTAAAAATGAGGAGAAGTAGAAAAGCTAGGAATATTATATATTATACCAGACTCCTGAGCTGGGGCTTCCAAAAAACAAACAAACAAACAAACAAACAAAAAACCAAAAAAACCCAACCTTCCTTTCTTTGGATTTTAGCAGACACCAGGGCCTAAGTCATTTCCCAGTGGGATATGAATAAGACTAGATGACTGACGGTCACTGCAATTCTTAAGCTACTTTTTGTTTTTTTTGTTTTTTTTTGGTTTTTTCGAGACAGGGTTTCTCTTTATAGCCCTGGCTGTCCTGGAACTCACTTTGTAGACCAGGCTGGCCTCGAACTCAGAAATCCACCTGCCTCTGCCTCCCGAGTGCTGGGATTAAAGGTGTGCGCCACCACACCCGGCCTTAAACTACTTTATTCGCTCTTTACCTCACCATTTAATAATGAGAAAACTTTAATGTAAAAGTGGGAGGAACTAAAATGGTCTTGTGTGGCAGTGGATTTATGAAACAACATTTGATAAAATTGCATAAAGATAAATGAGTATGTATGCACATGTACAAAAAGGAATACCGGTAAAACTAGGCCAATGCCAAAATCCTGCTTGGAATATGACACTATCAGTTTACAAGACAGAACCATTTTAGGAAAGGGTGAGGAAATATTGATATTATTACTTATATTGAAAAGCTATTCTATAATAATCTTAAGATATGCGGTTTTTAGAAAAATCTCTGAATGTGGTGCTAGTGAATTGGCTCAGCTGGGAAAGGTGTCTACCTTGGACCCTGACATGAATTACATCCCAGGGAGCCACCTTGTAGAAAGAGAGGGCCAACTCGAGCACACTGTCTTTTGACTTCCACACAAACACTGTGGAACACACACATACTCTCAGAGTATGTATAAATGCATAAACAAATGTAATGGAATTTTAAATCCCTGAATGTGCAAAAAGGAGTGCAACCATGGAAATGTATATGTAAGTATGAATCTATGTATACAAACACACACCAATATCCCCAAATCCACAAGCAAGCATTGTATAAAGAGGAGGAGTATGCCTTGGTCTTTCTCTGAGTTGCCTCTGCTGAGTTAGCTTGTCTTGTCTTCCTGGTTGGCCTCACAGATACCTCCCCCAGACAGCGGATTCAAAACCTTAGTCGCTTTGTATGGAAGCAGGCAACAGTGGCCAGTGAGCTGTGGGAGAAGCTGACAGCCCGCTGTGTAGATCAGCATCGCCACATTGAGCATACTCTGGAACATCTATTGGAGATCCAAGGGGCAATGGAGGAATTGAGCAGTACTTTGACCCAAGCAGAGGGAGTCCGAGCCACGTGGGAGCCCATAGGAGATCTCTTTATTGATTCCCTCCCAGAGCATATCCAAGCCATCAAGGTAAGGATCCTACCCTGACTGAGACCTGATGTCCTTTCACAGTGCCAGTGTTCTTTCTGCCGAGACTTAGTTGCTGGTCTGGGCCTCAGCTGAGCATCTTTTAGTTATGGGTTGGATTGGGGGCTAGTTTGTTTATAGTCTTTTCGGTCTTACTGTTTCCTCTTTCTATGCTTTTCTGAAATGAATAGAAGAAAAGGATAAAACCAGTGGCCGCACATGGCTTAGTTTATTGCACAAATGGCTAAGTAGCTAAGAAGTGTTGTTGAGACTAACCCTGTACATGGAAAGGGGAGAGTTCCGGTGACTGAGTAACGTGTCCTCTTCCCTACTCTGTCTGCTGTGGCACTTGGGTTCCGGTGTTCTAGCTATTCAAAGAAGAATTCTCTCCTGTGAAAGATGGGGTGAAGTTAGTGAATGATCTGGCCCACCAGCTTGCCATCTCTGATGTGCACTTGTCAATGGAGAATTCCAGGGCTCTGGAACAGATCAACATCCGGTGGAAACAGCTCCAGGTAGAGGAGCATGCTGAAATGATATTGGGGGGGGGCGCATCTTGGTATGGCCAAGCTTGTGGGTCAGGGTGGAAGGGGAGTATATGCAGGCCCAAAGAATACCAATGGTTTGGAAATGCAAGCTACACGGGAAAAGAATAGTAGGGAGTTAGGGGTCAGAGAATAAGCCTCTCAACTTCTAAGCTGTAGGTAGTGGCTGAACTAGAAGAATGAGAGGGGCTTGTCTAGATTTAAACACACCGATTAGACTGGAGAGAAGAACTAATATGGCTTATAACTAAGAAGGCTTTTCTGATCCTTGTCGGTGCTGGAGGAGGGTGGGAGTTGGGTGACCACAGATGATATTGGAGCAGGAGAAAGGCTGCCTTGTAAGAGAGCTCAGAAAGATTCTTGGAGGCAACTGAGGATCCCACGGTGAGTGGCTAGAAGTAACCCGCTCTTCTTCCCATAGGTGTCAGTGGCTGAGAGGCTTAAGCAACTCCAGGATGCCCACCGGGACTTTGGGCCTGGGTCACAGCACTTCCTCTCCAGTATGTGAATCAAACTAGACTGCGTGAAGCAGAACCTCAGCCATTTTTCCCCAAGAAAATCTACTGTTGTCTGCTAGGGATCCATTGGGAGTCCAGGATGTCTTGGCATCCAAGAAGCAATAAGGAAAAGGCTGTGTGGTGGGGTGGTTAGAAGAACAGCCTCCCCGGTCAGAGAGCAACTGTGCTTCAGCCTAAGAGCTGTGCAAATTTGAAAAACTGGTGTAATCTTTTGAAGCTCACCTTTCCTACCTAAAGGGGAGGGATTTCTAGCTCCTTAGGTTTTGAAAATTAAATAAGCATATTTGTGCAACAGTATTAATTGTGAGCCAAGTACTTTTCTGGGCACTGGGGCCATGCTGGTGGAAAAAAAAATCCTTAGATTTGGAAAACTCATATTCTAGTGGAAGAAACAGATCATAATCAAGTAAGTAGCCAGGTATAAGAGAAATTTGTGACAAGTGCTATGGAAAATATTGAAGCAAGGAAGGCATGCCTGGGGGGAGGGGAGACTAGACTTAAAGGGAATAGACATTGCAGAGGTCTCACTGAGAGGGTGACAGTTTTACAGAGTCCTAAAGGCAATGTGGAAATGGAGCCCGTGTGGCTAGTGGGAAGAGATACTGCAGAGCTCTCATTGAGAAGGTGGCAGCTTATAGAGCTCTAAAGGCAATGGAAGAAGGACCATACGGATAGCCGAGCAAGCACATTAGGCAGAATTTCTAGCCCTTAAAGCAGGGGCCCAGGGATGTGTGCTGAGGAACAGCAAGGAGACCTATAGAGAAGAAAGCAACAGAAACAGCAGAAACGTTAGAGCACAGAAAGCCTTGTGGGTAAACGTGAGAACTGAAGATTTTACTCCAAACACAACAGAGGATTTTTGATAGGGTTTGAGGAGTGGGGTGACATGATCTGATTTACATATCAGTATGATGTTCAGAGTAAGATTGTTGGGAGCCAGAGTGGGAGCAGAAATAATCCATGTGAATGGGTGATGCTGGCCTAGACCAAGAAGGTAGGAATGGAGATGTCAAAAATATGCAGAAAGGGAACTTAGATGTGGACACAAGGCATGAACATAGTATCTGGCACATAGGGGGAGCTCAATAAAGATGCTTCAAATTTTTGCCTTTATAGCCAGTTCCACACAGCTAAATCTGCTGAGGAGTCTTGTAGTCAGGAAAATTACAGTGAGTGAGCCAGGTAACCTGGGCCTCTCCTGTTAAGATCTCGGTGATATAAACAGAGTTGAAAGAGTTCCTTATAAGAGATAAATGGGCACTATCACCCCCCTCTGCCCCACAGATCTGAGAAGGTTGGCATTTTAGGGAAAGGCTTTAAGCCTTGTGAGAAAATAGCTACAGGAGCAGGTCAGCTACCTGCCGCTGAGTAGGTAAAAATGACAGCCTTCTCAGGGAAAATACTAGGGCTATGAAGCATTCCTGTTCATGTTCTAGCCCTGCTTCTCGTTCCATAGGCCATTAGTGACAACCGCTTCCCCTGCTCTTGCATCAAGAAACATGTGTTGCTTGTTAATGCCACGCCCTGGGAACTGTTAACAGTTGGAAGTGAATGTTATTTCCTTTTGTGTTTAACCTGAGGAAGCATAGAGTTTAAGAATGTCCAAAATGGACTGGAGAGGCAGTTAAGAGCCTTGTTTCTCTTGCAGAGAACAGAGATTCAATTACCAGCCCCCCACAGGATGATTCCCAACCATCTCTAAGTCCAGTTTCAGGACATATAATGCCCTCTTCTGATATCTACAGGCACCAAGCACACATGTGGTGCACATGCATACATGCAGACAAAACACATAAAATGAAATGAATTAATCTAATGAAGAAATTTAATTTGAGAATGGCTAGGATGTTTGAAGAATACTAGTGGCCACCTTACTTTTTTTTTTTTTCTTTTTTTAACAGCTTCTGTCCAAGTTCCCTGGGAAAGAGCAATTTCTCCCAATAAAGTCCCCTACTACATCAAGTGAGTGGTCATCAGAACCAGAAGCTGGTCAGTCACCTGCCTAGCCCCTCCATCTCCTGTCCTTCTGTCACTTCTTGTGCATTGAGATTCCCCTGATTAGTCTAATGTTTCCTCCAACTTCTAAGAAGTACTAAGATTCTGCCCGGGTGATGGCGAACTCTGGTGTATCAGGATCTTTAGAGTTTATCTTTGCATTGTACTGCTTCTTGAAACCTGCCTTTTACTAACTGATGTGTGTGTGTGTGTGTGTGTGTGTGTGTGTGTGTGTGTGTGTGAGCAAAGGAAGTTGGGAATGTGATGTTGGTGCTATTGATGCTTTTGTTTGTAGCCACCAGGCTCAGACCACATGCTGGGACCATCCTAAGATGACTGAGTTATACCAAACCCTAGGTGAGAATGCAAGGTTCCTATATGGGGTGGAATTCTGTCTTTGTTGTGTATTTCATCAGTATATGAATGAATGAAGAACATGTGCCATATGCACAAAATGGAATTTTACCCTTTAATCTTAAAGCAATACCATCTAGACATTGTAGATAAACCCAAAGAATGTTATGCTAAGAGATGCAATGGCCACAGGCCACCATTTCAATTATGCAACAAGAATAGGTCCTAGAGATCTGCTATATGACACAGTGTGTATCGTTAACAGTACTCTTTTTATGTGTCAAGTTTTACTAAGAGAATAATTTTATATTAAGTATTCTTACCAGCAGCATACCACTACTAACAGTAATAATAATAAATAAGAAGTTGGGAGGAAACTTCGGTAGCAATGGGTAGGTTTATGATACAGGTTGTGGTAATGTATATTTATCATCAAACGTATCAAGCTATGTACACTAAATACTGGCTTCCTAACTGTCACTTCACATATAGCTTCTTGCACATCCTTTGTACTTCAATAAGGTGGTTTTTTAAAAGGATAAAACAGCCCCTCTGCATCATCCTCAACAGCATATTCTCCATTCCCCCTGGACCATTTTAACATCATTAGGGAGCTATGCTTGAAGACATGAAGTATAATCTGATTTGAAAGGCAGTCTCTGAGCTGCAGTGAGGGAGACTCTTTCATGCCATATCTTTGCCTACTAGGAGAAATATAGCATATGTCACAGGTTTATCCATGTGACTACACTTAGAACATTTCCACTGCTGTAGGGGATACCATTGAATATAGCGTTTCTTTACCTGTTCTATTCCTGATAGGCACATAGGTCTCTAGTTTAGAGTGACCATATGCAAACAACACTGCTGAGGGGTTCTGGTACTTGTGTGCAAGAGGGTTTCCAGGGCATACTTTTAGTATGGAGGTCATAATATTATTTCAGCATGTGATAACAATCTTCTGCAAAAGCTGAAAGAGACTGGGAGCTATCAATGGACACTTAGCAAGGGTCAGGTTTGCTATTAATTTTATGGTTTTATTTGTATTAAATCTAGTAAAGAACTGCTTTCTATAATGTGTATATATTAGATCATGATACAAAATACATTTCTTTCTTTGTAAAAAAAATGTTTGCACATCACTGCTGTGGGTTATATAGCAC
Organism: Mus musculus; assembly: GCF_000001635.26. Classification (NCBI taxonomy): domain Eukaryota; kingdom Metazoa; phylum Chordata; class Mammalia; order Rodentia; family Muridae; genus Mus; species Mus musculus. Next base: position 134,438,632 of record NC_000086.7, read on the forward strand.
CTTGATAGCAGGACGGATGTGTTGCACCTCATTGCACAATACCAAGTTGTTTCCCTGTGTGGTCGCATCAGTGCACACTTCCACTAACAACTCTCGTTCATACATAGCCTTGTTGGCACTTGTTCTATTTTACAATTCTCTGACCTAAGTGAGTCTCTTTCATTTTTTTTTTTTTTTTTTTTTGCAGCCGATCTGAACAACATTAAGTTCTCAGCTTACCGCACTGCCATGAAGCTCCGCAGAGTCCAGAAGGCCCTGCGCCGTACGTCTTCAGTTGTTCTTTCCCATGGCTTTCGCCCCCTTCTTCCTATTCCCCACCTGTCTGCTTCTCGTTTTCATCCCGCCCTGGCCATAACTATTGATTGTTTTGATGGGGACACTATAAATGCTGGGACATCTTGACTGAGAAAGCTTGATATTACCATTCACCCCAAGCCCCAGGCTTGTTTTCAAAGAAACCCCACAGCTATCCAAACCATAGTCCGTCCGTCCCCCCGTCCGTCCGTTCCCCCCCCCCCATCCAGCTTGGGTAATCAAGAAACTTTGCTTTGCAGCAGGCAGTCTCTGCTTCATGGTCTGCCATCTTGGGCTTATTAGGTACAGCAACAGAACTATTAAAGCAAGTTTCCGTGGTTACTCATCGGCATACTGCAGACGTGTCACTGTCCCTTCTGGCCTTGCTCAGGAGTACTGTTCATGTAATCTTTCTGTCCCAGGGCTCTAGCTAGTCTGACTCAGCATCACAAGTAATTATGTCTTCCTGATGTATGTCACACTCAACCAGCCATGCACCACCCTTTGTGACCAGGTCTAAGCTTCCTAGAACAGGGCTCCTGAACAAATCTGTTTTCAATTGGAACTGATATTGGGCCGAGGGTTTGACTTGGTGATAGAGTGCCTAGCATGAGCAAGGCCCAGGGATCCGCCCTCTGTACCTCCAAAATTATTTTTAAAAGATGAAACCTTTGCAAACAGAGAAACTTCAAGTGGGAAATGACTCCTCGGGAATCAATACAGTGCAGGACGTGCACTCATTCACATCTCACTGTGTTCTCAAAACAGATGTGAAAGAACCTATGTATACAGAGGTGTGCTATGTTAACTGGGGTGACCTTTGGTGCCTTGCTATCCCGTAGGATGGGAGTCGTGGTAAAGGACAAGCTTATGGCCGACTTGCCAATGATTGGTGTGGACTTCATACCATATTTGGTGATATCATAGCCTTGTTTCATCAGAGCCCTGGGCTGCTTCTTTGGGCTCCATCTTCCTTTTCTTCTCTCCTTTCCAGTGGATCTGGTAACTTTAACTACAGCTCTGGAGATCTTCAATGAGCATGACTTGCAGGCCAGTGAACATGTGATGGATGTGGTGGAGGTCATTCACTGCTTGACTGCCTTGTATGAACGACTGGAGGAGGAAAGAGGCATCCTGGTCAATGTGCCACTGTGTGTAGACATGAGCCTCAACTGGCTCCTCAATGTTTTTGATAGGTAAAGGCTTTCAGTCCTGGAAGCCTGCCCAATTAATCCAATGGGGCATCTCCATTGGCCTTGGTGGGAAGAGCTTGTTCCCATGCTATACTTGGATCAGGACAGCTTAGAGCATGGGCCAGTGAGAAAAGACTGCCAAGACGTTAACCTTTCACATATATTCACACGTAATTATAACACAGATATGTTTTCTATCTCTCCCTTTAAACCTAGTGGTCGCAGTGGAAAGATGCGAGCATTGTCCTTTAAGACTGGCATCGCATGCCTGTGTGGCACGGAAGTGAAAGAAAAACTTCAGTGTGAGTACAACTCCTGCCTCTGCAGTGATGTTGGGTGGGGGAGGGGTGTGGCAAGGGGAGAAAGGAGGGAGACGGTAGGATCAGCAAAGTTTCCATCTTGTGACTCAGCAGAGGGGTACTTGGTCACCTTGTGATGATTTTCAGTCCCCAGGTGCATTTTTCTGGGGACGTAGGTGAGGTTTGAAGCAATAGATTTTATGTTGAGGGGTTTGCTAAGGTTGCTGGCTCGGCCTTGAGGAGGTTCTAGAATTGCTGCTCTCTCTTGAGGGTGGGAAAATCTGCCCAGCATGTGTTTCCACACCAAGGAAGCAACTGCTTTCCCAGTGCTGTAGCATCCACATCTGGCACTACCCTTACTTAGCTCTGTCTGCTTGCTGTCTGTGTTCTCTCTCTCTCCCCTTCTCTGATCTTCTCTCTCTCTCTCTCACACTCTCTCTCTCTCTCTCTCTCTCTCTCTCACCCCCTGCCTCCTCATTGATATCCATTTGTTTCTCCTGTGCTCCTGTATTTGTCTCTTTATCATTCTCTCCTCTGTTCGCTCCCTCCCTGCCCTTTTCCCCTCCCATCCTTTCTCATTGATGATGCCCTCTTTGTGTCTGTCTCATTCCCCCACCCAAACTCAGGAATGCTCTTTTTCAAACCCTTGGGAGTTGAGATAGGGGATGGGTTTCTGGGCTTTCTTTCAAGTTATCAGTTCAACAGTGCAGTATGCTCTTTCTCTGTCATCCTTTTCTGCTTCTTCTTCCATGTACCATTCTCTGGTCATTCCTAAACTGGGTCTGGCTACTGTCGATGATGGGCCCAGCAGATCTCTTCAGCCAAGTAGCCAATTCAGGCAGCCAGTGTGATCAACGCCATCTCGGTGCCCTGCTTCATGAAGCCATTCAAGTGCCCCGTCAGCTGGGTGAAGTGGCAGCATTTGGGGGCAGCAATGTGGAGCCCAGTGTCCGTAGCTGCTTTCGCTTTGTAAGTATGGACCTGTAGCTTCAAAGAGGGAGGGAAGTAAGATGGAAGGGATGGTGAGTGGAACAGATGGAGACCAGCCTCTCAGCTTTGGGTGCAATGTACTCAGAGGTACAGGAGCTTTGTTGAGATGGGGCAACAGAACCAACAGTTCTCTGGAGTATAGAGCGGAAGTCCTGCGGGGAAGAGTGCTCATTCTCCGGCTTCACCAGATGCCGGCTGTCACTCAAGCAGCAAGATATTTGGCCTTCTATTCACTGGGTTTCTTATTTCTCTAGAGCACTGGCAAGCCAGTCATTGAAGCTTCCCAATTCCTGGAGTGGGTCAACTTGGAGCCCCAGTCTATGGTGTGGCTGGCTGTTCTGCATCGGGTCACCATCGCTGAGCAAGTGAAGCATCAAACCAAGTGCTCTATCTGTAGACAGTGCCCCATCAAAGGGTTCAGGTATGGGATACAATAATTTCTGGGAGAATAAAAATGTCATGGGACACAAAAATTGGGTACAAAACAGCATTGTTTACTTATTTTGCTTTATGATTTATCTATGGTGTGGTATTGTAACCTTTTTATTGAAAATGTTTAACTTCTAAAAATTAGAAAGGAAAAGGTTTTTATTCTAGTTGTAATAAAAAGTACTACATTTTCTTAAAATAGCTAATAAATGTTATAAAAAATAATCTATATACTAAATGTTGTATCAGCGTATATAGTTCACCATCAACTCCCCAGAAAGAAAGAAAAGAAAAATTGATTTATATCATAAGGTGATATAAATACTGCCCCCGCACCAGCACGCACACAGCTGACCACTAGGCAACACACAAGAGATCCCAGTGCAGTGTTAGAGACACAAACTCACATGCAGTGTTTATAACATTTCTACCATGCCGCTCACATATCCCTGATCTAAAAACCTGAGGGGCTGGAAAGAAAGCTCCATGGTTAAGAGCACTGGCTGCCCTTCCAAAGGTTCTGAGTTCAAATGCCAGCACCCACACAGTGGCTCACAACCATCTCTCATGGGATCTGATGTCCTCTTCTGGTGCACAGATGTACATGCAGACAGAGCACCCATATGCATAAAAATACGTATGTAAATAAATCTTTAGAAACCTGAGATCTGTAGGCAATGCTCTATCATGGATTTGTGGATTACCAGATGCTTAGCCAGCAAAGCCTGAACAAACATGGCCAGCATGTCACATAAAGGAGACCCAAGCAGTCCCATAGATGTAAATAGCCTCAGAGGCATGGACAACCTGCAGCTATGCAGCTGAGAGTGACTATGAACTCCTAATAAAAAACCAACTTACATAACACATGGGGGCTTTTTGCAAGTCAACTGTACATTCCTCTCCACTATCAACCTCATAGATGGAATATGTTACAGTGTCGACAGACTGCAGCACACTGTGCATACCCAGGGATAAGCTTAAGGCATAAAACTTTATTGGAATTCATTGGAAGCCTCTCGGATTATAATTTCCTTCTTCCTCCACAAAGCTAACTGCTCCCATAAAATGCCTAAAGTTTCTGAGTTTGCTGCAGAGGATAAAATTCGGGGTCTTGGGCAACGCTGGGCAAGCACTGAGTCCCAACCTCAATCCAGTCAGCCTTTTAGCCTTTTAGAGTACTAACATAACTGTCCCTACAATACTAACATAACTGTCCCTACAAACACTCTGCTTTTTAGAACTTGAGTAAACTACACACCAAAGTGAGATGTGACTGCCCAAGATAACCTAGCTATTTAGCTGAAAACCCAGGGATATCTATTGGATTACCTAAGGCTAGGCACTTCACTCTTTGATGCTACCAGGACTAGGGAAGTTTAGCTTGCCTTTAAAAGGAGATGGGGAGGAATATGTTCTATATTCTGTAAAAACATAAATCAATTATTATGAAGAACCTTCAATCAACTAAACCACAGCTGTGGAATAAATTGCCTTCATATGGAAGGTTTGAGTTCTCCAGAGTAGGGAGGGGACCTTTGGGACCATCCTTGTTTAGAAAGCTACCCACAGTGAGGTGTTTATTCCTACCTGCATCCTCCCCTTAAGACCTGGCTGACACAATGCCCTTTTCCACACTTTCTAGGATCTGGGACCTGTGGTTTAATGCAGGATTTGTGGTCTGTAGAGTAAGGCTATTCACCTGTTGGGGTTGAGCCCCACTTCCTTCTCTGTGTGTATTTGGATTGTGGGAATGGTGAAGTCACTGTAGTACACTGGATTATCTTCACGGCCATTTATCTTCTCTCCCCCAAGGTACCGGAGTCTGAAACAGTTTAACGTGGATATCTGCCAGACCTGCTTCTTGACCGGCAGGGCCAGCAAAGGCAACAAGCTCCACTATCCCATCATGGAGTATTACACACCGGTATGGACCCTCCGCATCAGGTGGGAGGGGCTTTGATCCTCTTGGCACAGCATTGGCACACAGGAGTCAGCTCTCCTGATGGAGTGGTATCCAAACAATAGGGGTTCACTGGTTTAAGGATTCAGGCCCCTCTACTCTTCTATTAAAGCTCTTCTGACTCTGGGGCCATAGCTGCCTAGAGCGCTCTGAACCCTAGTCCTTTAATTGGCATTAACTGTTTTGCTGCAGAAAAATATCCCTGGGAGGTGGGGGTGGGGGAGCAAGGTGATTCCAGGTAACTCCCTTTCTCTTGCTCATGTGAGTTTCCTGGCTCCGTTCTTGTATAGCTCCTGCACGGAATCTAGGTCTCTTCTTTCTACTTTGTCATGTTTTTCTACCCTTCATGCCAGTACCAAAGTCTCTGCTCAAGTTACACAGTCCATTAAAAGGAGAGACATACGCTTTTAACCTGTACTCCCAAATTGTACTTGGTTTCCAGGGGCAGCCTTCTCTTCAAAGCTACCTGAGCCCATCTTGGTCAATGTCCCTGAACTCAGTCACAGGGCTGCTACATGTGTGGCATCCTGAGCTTGTCCCCTCAATATCTTTAAGGATTTGTTCATTTTGTATATTATGGATCTGGGTGTTTTGGCTGCATGTATATCTGTGGACCACTTGCATGCCTGGTGCCTGAAGAGGCCAGAAGGGAGTGTCAGGTCCCTTGGTACTGGAGTAACAAATAGTTGTGGGCAGCCTTGTGGGTGCTGGCAATTGAACCCAAGTCCTCTGAAACAGCAGAGCTTTTAACTGCCGAGCCATCTTTCCTGCCCCTCCCTCAACATCTTTATACTTTGCTGTTCCATTAGATTCTTGCAGAACTCTGAGTATAGTCCATCTGGCTTTCTATCCTCCCCACCTCTCCATTTTTAAACTGTTTCTCCACAATCCACTTCTCTAAGGCATTATTTTCAAATTATGTTAGCAAAGGGATGTGTGAGCAAGAGAGAGCAGGGGCCATGCCCATTACTTTTCCTTTATTCCCATTTACACAAAACATTATAAAGGGCAAACAGAAGACGCTGATAATCCTCTGCCTCCTGTTTATCTTCCCCAGTCCTGGAATTTCTAGGAAAGGGGCGGCAGGATGGCTTAGAGGGTAAGTGTGCCAAGCTTCATGACTGCAGTTTGATTCCGAGAACACGCGTGCTGGGAGAAGAGAACCAACTCCTGTGAGTTGTCCTCTGACCTCCATACACACAAAGTAAATCAAATTTCAAATTTTATAAAGAGAAAGTTTTTTATGATAATTTTACTTTTGAGAACTTAATACATGAGCAGCAGCACATCTACACACTCCTGTCCCCTCCAACTTTTTCTGTGTCCCCCTCCCAAATGCACGGTCTCTTCTTTAATTATTGTTAGTTGAATATACATGAATATACATGTGTATGTATACACACACACACACACACACACACACACACACACACACACACCTGTTTCTCCACAGTCCACTTGGGCTGGAGAAATGGCTCTACAGTTAAGAGCACTGCTGCTCCTAAAGGATTCAGGTTCAATTCCCAGCACTCACAAAGCTGCCTACAACAGTTTGTCACTCCAGTTCCAAGGCACAGCTAGGCAGGCAAAGCACCCAGATGTATAAAATAGAAAATGAGTATTTTATAAAAAATATACATATCTATAAACATACATACAAACATATGTATGCACACATGTATATACAACTTACTACATCCATTTAGCTTTGCTACTATGTACATGTGTCCAGAGCTGACCACTCGGGATTGGCTAGCCTGTATGGGGGCTTGTTCCTGGAGAAGAATGGTCCTTTCTATCTCAGCAGGCATTAGCCCCTTGTAGCTCTTCGTCTAGGGATGGAACTATGAAATTTCCCCTGTCTGTGTTGACAGTCAGCTGCTGTTGTCTTAATGGATCCTGTTGCAGAGATCCACAACTAGTCAGAATGTAGAGAATAAGGAACTATGGGGTGCCCGATTCCAGCTGACTCCATAGAAAAGGGGATGGGAAGATTGTATGAACCAGAAGATCAGGGTACCTGCTCTGAGATGCTGTCTTCTGTGTTTAACAGTGACAAACCCATGAGCTTTCAACAATAGGATTACCTGAACAATCCTGAACAGTGTAACAACAAAAAAGATTCCTTAAAATGTAGCAATTACATGCTCTCTGTAAGAGATTCAAACTATGCAGACAGGAGTGTTCAAAGTTGAAAATGAAAGTCTTCCTTTCTCCTCACCCCTCCAGTCTACCTTCCCAGAGGCAGCCAGTGTTGAGAGTTAGGTTGTCTTCTTTGAGACCTTTTTTCTTTTAATTGGGAGGATATGGTAGGCACGAAAAACAGCGGGATACCAGATGTTCTGTGCTCTAGTGGAAAAGATCCAACATCTGGAAGTCACTAGCGTGGCTCTCTCTGTCCTGTCTCCCCTGCAGACCACATCTAGTGAAAACATGAGGGACTTTGCCACAACCTTAAAGAATAAATTCCGCTCCAAGCAGTATTTCAGCAAACACCCTCAGCGAGGTTATCTGCCCGTGCAGTCAGTTCTGGAGAGCGACTGCAGTGAGACGTGAGTAGCTGAGCAGAGGCCCCGGGTGACCTTATCCAGCTCACCTATCTGCTGGGAAAGGGCTGAGTCACAGATGAGCTGGACAATGTTCTCAGGTGAAAACCACCAGCGACAGGGCGGGTCAGCTTAAGTCTGACCTAGATTCTGGCCTGAGCGATAGAGTAGGATCCACTCTCTGTATCTTATTAGCATCCTGGCAATGGAGTGGGGAGGGTGGGGGAGGAGACGGGCTTTCAGTTGCCTTTGGTCCTCTGAATCTTTGATGCTTTCTTTCAGACCTGCTTCTTCCCCGATGTTGCCACACGCTGACACACACTCTCGAATTGAACATTTTGCCAGCAGGTACCACTGCCTTTCAGTGGGAGTGGGGACTATATGAAGAACAAGGAGAAGTGGGTGGGAACTGTGGAAAGTCCAAGGACAGGGAGAATTAGAATGAGCCAGGGAGGTTCGAAGTGGAATGTACCATGGCCAACAAGGCCCAACCGTTAGTGGTGTTAAGTGTGGGGCAGCTTCCTAAGCCAGTGATCCTATTGTGCCATTGGAGTGCTGGGGTTGGAAGCAGACCCCACATCCTGCATTCTCTCCTATTATGGCTCTGTCTTTCTAGGCTTGCTGAGATGGAAAGTCAAAATTGTTCCTTTTTTAATGACAGCCTGTCCCCGGATGATAGCATGTGAGTTTCCACAGCTGCTAATTTTCCAGAAATAGCTGTCTTTGGGATCCTTCTGCCACTGTTTGGGAATGGTATCACATCAAGAGAATGGGAGGATGGTGGTTAGGGTCCTTGATTCCCTGAGGCAGCAAGGCTGCTTCCTGAAGACAGTGTTTTAGGAAGAGAAGCAATTTCTCATCTGTCAACTGAGCTATCTACCAAGGCCCCTTCATATCACATGATAGCATCTTTCCATGCCCAACTTTGAAGAAAGAGAAAAAGAAAAAAAAAAGGCTCCTGTCTAAAGCTGCAGAAAGGAGCCATCATCTTGTGCTCCAGATAGAAAACCCCATTAATGTTACAGAAGCCCTAAGAGAAAACAGAGACTTGACTCAAATATGGCCTAAGGGAGGTCTGATGCCATAGGACAGAGAGGGAGTCCTTGCCACTGTAAGATTGGTTCCTTGCCTGTAAAGAAAGTCTAGGAACTGCTGACATGGACAAACAGTCTGGTCCTAACTGGGACCAGATCCTTCTGGAAGGTGAGAAAGGAAAGACACGTAGAGGGGGAAACAGCATGGAAGGGAAGGTGATTGTCTCATTATACTCGAGAAGACCCCAGAAACCTTAACATCCTGGAAATATCTCCCAGTCCTCTCTCAGACACTCTTTCAACATCCTAAAGCCTGAACTTGATGCCTGGCTTTCTTTATGTGACTGCAAAGTAAATGGGCCAGTATACATTTCCTGGGGTCTGAGCTGGGATCTGAGAATCGGCTCCCTGACTTGTTTCTGTGTTCAACACCTGGTCACCTCCCTTCCTCTGTCCACACCCATGCAGCGATGAGGACCAGTACCTGTTGCGGCACTCCAGCCCCATCACAGACCGAGAGCCGGCCTTTGGACAGCAGGCTCCATGCAGCATGGCCACAGAAAGCAAGGGGGAGCTAGAGAAGATCTTGGCCCATTTAGAAGATGAGAACCGGTAGGTATTGTCACGTCGTAAATTAGTGTGGGTGCCAGAGGCTGCCAGCTTGAGCTTTAACCTTGACACTTGATGTGCTATGTAACCTGAATCAAGTCACTTACAACTTATGAGCTTCCGTTTTCTCAGCTGTTTAATAGGGGTAATAATGAGGCCAACTTGCCAGGCTTCTTTTGAAAACCAAATGAGATCAAGCATAGAATGTGTCAGTCCTTATAGTAAGGGTTAATCAAGGTTGATTCTTCTAATAATTGTTTGAGTCCTCGTAATATAACCCTGACTTTTCTGAGTACCTGTTAGATACACGTAGAGAGAACACTAGAAAAATGCAGATGAGAATACAACCTGTTCTTGCTCTCAAAACAAAACAAAACAAAACTTTCTGCAGTAAAACTAGAAAGAACTACTTGCTACTGAGTGAAATTTTCCCGGTGTGTGTGTGTGTGTGTGTGTGTGTGTGTGTGTGTGTGTGTGTGTATGACCCTACATCCAGCATTTCCGAAGCAGAAGAGACAAAGTGCCACATATGGTATCAGTCTCCACAGAAGTAGAGGTAGCTGCATGGGCCTGACAGGAGTTGAAGGCAGAGTCTCTAAGGGCAGTGCACTTCAAGCATGAGTGTACACAGGACTCAACGGCAAAGCTTGGAAAAAATGCAAGGCCTCACCTCACTCCTGGGTGTGGAGGGCCCGGGTTTCAATTCCTAACCAGCTGTCGGGGATATTAGTATCACTGGTCTCCACACCACCCTTGGCATGGCAAGTCTTAGAACGATGTTCCTCGGGTGCTGGGGTGCAGGTGAGGACCAGTGTGCAAAGTGTGTGTCACCAGTCCTGGAAAGATAAATGCACAAACATACAGTAAGCTTTTAGAAACTTTCCCAGCAAACGACACTGTCCGGAGAAAGCACGCCATGAGTGTAAGCCCATCACATTGAATAGGAGAGAGATCCATTTAAGCGTTGTTGAACTTGAAGGGCAGGGCACTGCAGTGGTGTGAACTGTGGACTAGTTGTGAACATGAGGACAAACTATCGTTATACAATGGAGTGAACTATGAGCAAAGGCCTGGTTTCTCCAGGGAAGGTCAGAGAACCGCCACATTGAAGCAGCAGAGAGCAAGCTCTGGGAAATGCTGGAAAGAACACGATTCTCTTCGCCTAAACAACAGAAAGTGATAATCCCTGAATTTGGGGTGTCTCCTTGATGACTCATTATGAATATTCAAAACAGGTCCAGTTGGAGGGCTAGAGAGAGACAGCAGGATAGGTGATCTCTTTATTTATGCTATGTCTTCGCTGAGAATCTAAAAATCTATAAGTAGGGTAATAGGTAAGCCGTTGGCACTAATGCCTCTTTTATTTGCAGAACATGTTCTTACCTGCTTTTGAAGGTCAAAATTAATCCCCAAAGCATCAAAGCCCTAAGACATTTCTTCTGTGAAATGTCAGTTCACTGCTCTGAGGCTTCAGGATGGCAGTGTAAATGTCAGGCAGGCTGGAGAGGAAGTGGCCATGGCCATTTCAAGCCGAGCGTCTCCAGGGATTGGGTTGGGAGGTCACAGAGACCTCCTCACACATGAGAAAGAGGGAACCCATGGAAACTGGATAGCTAGTTGACTCCATTAAAGCCTTAGGTCTTGGCGTCTATGTCCATGGCAGGATTCTCCAGGGAGAGCTGAGGCGCCTGAAATGGCAGCACGAGGAGGCAGCCGAGGCACCTACCCTGGTTGAGGGCTCTGCTGAAGCCACCCCAGACCACCGCAATGAAGAACTTCTGGCTGAAGCCAGGATCCTGCGGCAGCACAAAAGCCGCCTGGAGACGCGCATGCAGATCCTTGAAGACCACAACAAGCAGCTCGAGTCTCAGCTGCAACGCCTGAGGGAGCTGCTCCTGCAGGTGAGGCTGGAGCCACAGAACCAGGGCAGCTCCAGGTCCGGAGGAGGGCACAGAGAGCTGGGGTTGGAGCAGAGAGAAAGAGAAAGTGCCACTAGGATGTGGCAGTCAGTCAACTTCTTGGGAAGAGCTGACTGGCAATTGGGATGACGGGAGGAAGAAGGAGGTGGGCAGAATGGATACATCCTTAACCAGCCCGCTTCCCATTCACTTCCACACTGCCTCTGTGTGTCACTCTCAAGCTACCTATTGGACTTTTAAGGACTTTTAAGGAGGCTCTATTTCACAGCCCAATGGAATTTGGTATTAAAAGAGCAAACTTCAAAAACCAACTGAAACCAAAGGGACTCAGTGTAGCACCGAGCATGAGGACCTGAGCTGCATCTGCAGAGACCATGGGCTTTTTTTGTTTTGTTTTGTTTTGTTTTGTTTTGTTTTATTTTATTTTTTAAGCCCAGTGTGGTGACACACACTTGGAATTTCTGTGCCCGGGACATGGACTTCTGGGTCTTGCTGGCCAGCCTAGCCTACTTGGTGAATTCCAGGCCCATGAAAGACCCTGTCTCTCAAAACAAAGCAATGAAAACAGAAAAGAAAGGTGACCGCCACCTAAGGATTGACGGCCAAGGAGGTTGGTTCTCTAGCCTCCACATGCATGCCCATACGTATACATGTCAATGCACACAAATGTACCCACATTTGTGCACATGTAGATACCAACCCACAATCCAAAATGTGGCATTTTTAGATTTAGACATGTTTGGCAAGAGAAATAGTTTTACAATAAAGGGCTCTTTCGTTGCAATTTGCCCTTTTTGTCTCTGGGAGGTCAGGCAGCTCTGGGGTCAGACAGCCTGGGCTTGAATGTAGTGACTGTGGAGGCTCAGAGAGTCATTTACCCCTATTTGGCCCCAGTTCCTTTATCTGTAAAACAGAGGTAATGATAATACCAGCAGAAGTGAAGACTGCTCATCCAAAGGACCAGAGTTTGGTTGCCCAGCACTGTGTAGGTTGGTGTACAACCATGAGTAACTCCAGGGGTAAGGAGTCCGGCACCTTTTCTGGCCTCCGGAAGTAGCCACACACATGTGACATACACTCACAGTTATCCCACATAAAAATAAAAATAAATCTATTTTAAAAGGGGCTAGCAAGGTGGCTCCGCTGCCTCAGCCCTTGCCATGCAGGCTTGACAACCTGGGTTCAATCTCTGGGATCCACATGCAGGTGGAAAGAGAGAGCCAACTCCATGAGGTTGTCTTGTGACCTACACATCTGCTCTATAGCATAAATGCATCTGCACGTAACACACATGTACACACAGTAATAATAATAGGTAAACACTTTAAAAAGTAACAGTACCAACATCATAGGATTGTAACCATCCTAAAATCAAATAATGTATGTGCAGAATTCAGCAAGATACTAGGAATATAGCACATAATCAGATAATCACAATTATCTGTCCTTGGCATCATATGCAACTGACAGTGCCCTCATTCTCTTTATTATCCAAAGAACAGCCTTTTTCCTTTCTTAACTGATTTTGGGGGGCTGAGTGTGAGACAGGGTTTCTCTGTGTAGCCCTGGCTATCCTGGAACTCACTCTGTAGACCAGGCTGGCCTCGAACTCAGAAATCTGCCTGCCTCTGCCTCCCAAGTGCTGGGATTAAGCCCGGTTTAACTGATTTTTAAATTCACATTCAAAATACTATTTTCATCCTGGCCTCTGTACATCTGTATTTCCATGTTTTGTTCTCATCTGTTCTCCTCCCCATTTCCCTTCTCTGTGCCCTTCCCCCTCCAGTTTCTGTCCTTCTCTCCCAGTCAGCCCCCCCCCATTCTGCTCTCTTATGGCATGTGTGTCATTGGCCCCTTTATTTCCAGGGACAATCTCTAATGAATTCCTGGAGTTCTCTAACATCTGCTATGCCATGAGGATCAGGTGTACAATGATGAAACCCCAGAAAAAAAAATCGGGCTCTAAGTAGCCTAATTGTAGTTAAAATGGCAGCAAAAGACCCTTAGGTGCTGTGCCACTCTTACAAGAACCAGGAGCCTTTGGCTCGTGTTGTTAAAACAAGAATTTAATCGATAGTTGAACAATCTAAAGGGTTTCATAAAGGGGGAAAGCAGAGTTTATGGCGCTGTGAAAAGCTTCTTAAAAGACCCAGGGCAAAAGGGTGGGCACAGAGTCTCTAAGGTTCCGTTTTAAGTGCTGGGATCTAAGAATGAGGCCATGAAGACAAAGCCACTTAAATTACTTCGTCCCTCTTGCTAGCCACCCAGTGAATCAGATGGCAATGGCTCTGCAGGCTCCTCCCTAGCTTCCTCTCCACGCCAGTCAGAAGGCAGTCATCCCCGGGAGAAGGGACAGACTACTCCAGACACTGAGGTTGCAGGTAAGTTCCCCCATGGAACCTCCAGCCATTTCTCCTTCCCAAAGTTTTACTAGAGCTGGGGCTAGGGTTGTGTGTAATTGATCTGTTGACTGTTTTTCTCATATGCTTCTTCTACAAATGTCTAGTGAGTGTCTCCTCCATAGTACTCATTTGAATGGGAGGGTATGAGTACTCTGAATCCACTGTTCAGCTAATAGAAGCCTACCTCAGCCTACCCCAGCCTCTTGCCTTCCTTCTTATAAAGGAAATCTCAAAATATCTTTCCAAATCTCTCTCTTCTAACTTAGATGATGTGGGGTCAAAGAGTCAGGATGTCAGCCTATGCTTAGAAGACATCATGGAGAAGCTCCGCCATGCCTTCCCCAGTGTGCGAAGCTCTGATGTGACTGCAAACACTCTGCTGGCCTCTTGATGGAGTCAGAGCCCCATCCTGTAGCTCATAGTCCTTTCCCCATTCTTGTCAATGCCTTCCTTCCCTTAACCTTTGCCCAAACTTTCCAGGAACCACTGGCCCCACGTTCCTCAGCCAGAGATGTTTGGGCCTGGGGCAGCAGCAGAGATCTAATGGTATGTGAGATGTGGTCGGGGAAGAGGGGAGGAGAGGTGTGCTTCCTCTGACTCTAGAAATGTCCTCGATAATCCTTAAGATTGAGCTTGTCCCTCAATGTTAGTCTGCTCTTGCAGCCCAGACGAAGGCACTTGTCACCCAGATAAGGAGCAGAAAGTTACCTTGCAGAGCTAAGCAGTGCCCACTGGTCCCTTTCACTTCTTCATGGAATCATAGAATTGAAAGACTAATGGCCCCAAGGTCCTGAATTATTGATTCCCCCAAGGGTTATTCCTACCCTCTGGCTCAACTGAAAGAGACAAATGGTTATCACTGAGATAGTCCTCCAAAATGCCCCTTGGGAAGTCTGGGCAGTTTATGTCCTATTAATTCAGCTCCGGAGCATAGTTCTCAACTCTCATTCTATCTACATGGTGTTTTCCTCCCGTGTCTTTGATTTATCCTGCCACAGTACATACCAGAGCTTCTCTGGTGAAGGAACAATTCACTGTAGATGTGCTTCCACCCGATATTTGGAAACATTAAAGAAATACTTGTTTCTTTATATCCCCTTTCCCCATGCTCCTGTTTCCTGATGGTCTTGGCATCCCAAGAGACTCATTGAGATGCTCTGGAAACCCATCTGAAGCCACTCTTTTTGGTTTTCTGAGTCTCTCCTCACTGATCTGCTAGCAGGAGTGGCAGCTTCTTCAACAAAGAGGCCTCTCTCTCTCTCTCTCTCTCTCTCTCTCTCTCTCTCTCTCTCTCTCTCTCTCTCTGTCTTGTGTGAGAAAGGAAAAGAAACCCTCTATCCTAGGGGAGTATGGGCCTGACGCTCTCCAGGACATAACCATGTGATAGCATAGGTTGGACTGGGTGAGATGGCTGATTGCCCCCAGATATTCACTGGAAAGTTCCAACTGACCAGCCTGAATAATGATCTCTGCTTCAAAGCTACTAGACTTGAATCAGAAAACTGGCCACATTCCACCCAAGATGGAATAGCAGCAAGGTCTTCCTGCACATAAAACTGTTGCTAACACTGAAAGGTGAACCCAGTCCTCAAAATGAGTTAACTTTTCCTAGGCTGTATATACTCTGACTCCTCTGTCCAGCAACTGTTCAAAGTAGAGTGTGGATGTGGAAAGAGTGGCTTGGGGAACGTGGAGCAGAGGCAGAGTGCATTTAGACTACTTTCTACCGAGGAGAGCTTTCACCCCAGAGCCTTGCAATGGACTAAATTTTGAGTTTATGTGTATATATATACACACACACATATATACATATATATAACATAATTCTACATATATACTGTACATCAGTGCTCTCCCAGCCTTACTCACATATTAAATTCTAATAGTTCTTAAAGAATTAGTGTCCTGCCTTGCTCTTTGTTAGCCTCAGTCTCTAGCGGAAAGATGAAGGAAGGCATCCTGGCTGTGCCCTTAGGATGCTTTTCTCTACACTGATATTTGAGGTAAATTGACCTTTAGACCAATCCAAGGAAGATCTAGCCACAGAGACATCTAACAGGGAGAGGCATTCTGTTCTCTTCACTAATTTCAGACTTTGTTCCACTGAGACTTGGGCCTTGGGTAAAAATTTCTTACCACCCTTAAACAATGATTCAGAAACCAAAATAGAGCACACCCAAGCTCTACCCACTCTACAAAAAGGAAGTACAAAGGGCATATGTTAGCCTTTGCCAGGCTAAGACATAGAATGCATCCTATGCCCCTTATTAGGTCCTAAGGTCTGAATCATGGCCTTACAGTATGCAGTGGTTGTCATCAGTCAGGAGAGAGTGAGATGTTTCTAGAGTTCTGTGTTATAAACCAAGCCACAGCAAACACATGGAACTGCTAGGAATCTAGATTGATCTGTTCCAGGAAGGTAGAGCAGTAGCTTGGCTCCAAAAGCCTGGATTGCATTCTCCCCAACCAAGCCACAGATCCAAGGGTCAAATTTCATGCCTGGAGGTCTCTTGGAAGTACTGGGTATCTGCTTATATTTCGAGCATTTAAAGGCTAGCATCAAACACAGAACTGAGTCATAAGTCAGAATAAGGCATCTTTGTAGGAGCCTAGATTGTGGGCAGAGTTCAGACAAATTTGTTGTGGAACAGAGGACTCAGAAACTATGAAGCATGTGCCTCCCTGTGCCTTAGGAGCACAGACACTATTAAACAATCTAAGAGACCTGCTTAAAACCTCTACTTGAGCTCTGAGGCCACCCAGGTCTGTGACAATTTTATTAGAACTGACTTGGTAGAAAAGATGTTGATCTTGTTATGTAGGATTTGTGCTGGATGTAGACCGAAGCAGCAGGTCAAGATTGAAGTCTCACTAAAGGAGTCACCAGCATTTTGCCATCTTGTGCTTACCTGTAATGCCTCCAAATGAATCTATTGCTTAGGGATCCAGTAGCAGTCACTGCTCCATATGTAGGCAAGTTGCCTGCAGTGATGAAAATGGCTCCTTGGACGGTGTGAATTCACACAGGTTGAATTTAGTAAAATGTGTTCTATGTTACTGGGTATGTGGTATGCTGAAGCTCTTGTATAATGTATAGCCCTAGAGTTGAAGGTAGTGAAGGAGTTGCTGGATTAGAGTCTAAGGAAAACCTTTGGACTTATGAGATAGCATCCGTGATGAGGAATGTGTATACTGGATTTGTCATCAAATAGTGTAGGCAATTTATTCTGGACAGAATTTGATAGAGAACAATAAGCCAGTGAGAGGGTAGGTGTGCTTTTGGCTCAAGCAGCGTGCCTTCACATTGATTGGCAATTGTTAGGGAAGGCTGACTGGCTAGAAGACATAAGGCTGTGGTATGTAGTTCCATAGAGAGTTTTCTACCCAGGCGGACATGTGCCCTTCTCTTCAGAAAGCAAGGGTGAGAATCAAGGTTCTCAATGTTTCTCACAAGGCCCAGGCTCAGGCAGTACTTCACAGTGGAGAAACCTGATTGAGATTTCAGGTGTTTTATGAACTGCTCTGGCAGGCCACAATAGTGAAAGAACAAACCAAGGGGCAAGGCAGAGGCAAAGCCTGGGAGATTTTTTTTTTTTTACCACCCGATTAATTTTAAGGACTACCATTCCTTCCTGGGATATGTGTTTTTTAAGGGTTTGGGGGTTCAGTCCCCAGCTTCAGACTAGAACATTTGTTTGAAAGCAACATTTTCAGCGGCAGAGTTGTGGACTATTTTCTGTTATTAATTCCATCCAACTTCCTTTGGTACTTTGACAAATAACCAATGAAGTTAGGAACGGTCCTGGGAGAGAACCTAAGGCATTGCCCTAAGGCTGTGAAAGTTTAGCTCCTCGGCTGGATAGCCCAATCTGTGGGCCTCCCTGCAGAAACCTGGGACTTGGGACAAAGAAATACTTCAGTAATTCCTCACTGTTTTAACACTTGTGACTGTGGAGAGGGGAAAAAGTCAAAGCCAGGGCTCCTCTCCCAGTGTCCTTCTCCTCCTTTAGCCGCCATTTTTGGAAGAAGACCTGCTGAATGTCCTTGCTCTTCCCAAGGCAGTATTAAAGGCAGACTGCAAGAACACATCACAAGGACAGAAATCAGGGGATTGGGGAGGTGTCAAGGGTGGCATGCAAATGTAGAAAAGTTTGGGATAAAGGGGGCTAGGAGCAAATGGGTTAACTTCAGTTGCCACTCACTGTGGTGCTTTTCCCACTTTATCCTTGAATTCTGCTTTGAAGAATAAATTTGTATTTGTTTACTTTGGGTCCTCTGGTTATTCTCTCTGATCATGACATTCGGCCCTCTTCCAATATTTTGGAGTGGACAGAAAAGAGCATAGGTCAAGAAGCCACAGAAATACTGCCAACAGTTAAGCTCTGTCCTTTACACTGAAATTGTGGAGAATGAACATATATATATATATATGCATTAAAATATCCCCATGAACTGATGACGATCATTTTATTTACTGCCATTTCATGCTAAAAATAAATTTGTCAGTCCTTCATCGGCACCTTGACATTCTTTGACAGTTCATAGCAATAGTGTCCATCCAGTACAAATGTGAATCAAATCCATAGTTAAAAAAATTTTAAAGCATGTCAAAGAAGTAAAAATAAATTGGGGCAATTACGTTTAATATTTTAGCCCACCAAACGAATACTATCCTTCGAGTTATTCATTTACAGTTAATAATATTATTAATTTAAACGCTTGTTGGGAATATTTTGTTTTTGCTGAGTCTTTGGAATAGTCAAAAATGTCAGCTTGTGATACGACAAGATACCCAGATCTATACAGTTACTTACAGAGACACAACAATAATGGAATATTGCTATAAGCTCCTGTCTTAGTCAGGGTTTCTATTCCTGAACAAACATCAGGACCAAGAAGCAAGTTGGGGAGGAAAGGGTTTATTCGGCTTACACTTCCATATTGCAGTTCATCACCAAGGAAGTCAGGACTGGAACTCAAGCAGGTCAGGAAGCAGGAGCTGATGCAGAAGCCATGGAGGGATGTTCTTTACTGGATTGCTTCCTCTGCCTTGCTCAGCCTGCTCTCATATAGAACCCAAGACTACCAGCCCAGAGATGGTCCCACCTACAAGGGGCCTTTCCTCCTTGATCACTAATTGAGAAAATGCCTTACAGTTGGATCTCATGGAGGCATTTCCTCAACTGAAGCTCCTTTCTCTGTGATAACTCCAGCTGTGTCAAGTTGAAACAAAACTAGCCAGTACAGCTCCCCAGGTCCATTTTTCTCAACGGATGATGCTCAAATGAAAGGGATCAGATGACGTGTAAGGTGGTATACCTCCTGTTGCTGAGTTCCCAATGCTATATTGTAGCTAAGCAGGCCTATGCCCTATAGCTGGAGTCCAGAAGCAGAAAGCTCTCCACCCTCTTAAAAATGAGGACGACAGAGGAGACACTGCATCATGGTAGCCTCCGTAGATAGGAAGGCAAGTAAACAGTTTTGTAGTCACTTTTACAAGTCACTTCATGTACTCTGGGAAAGGCACAAGGTGTTCCACCAAGACCTGAGCCAGCTGGCCACTGAGCTTTGTTCATGGCCCAGGCAGATGGTGTAAGATTTCAGGGTACCCGGCACCAAGTACTTCTATAGAAATTCATCATATAATGTTTATTTACAGACACATCAATCATGGGTAGCTATATATTAGGCATGGCTAGCAGATACCCTATTAGAGACCACAGGACTATAATGTCAAATAATTAGCAAGCTGTGGCAAAGAAGAACTTCATAAGGTGTCATTGTGTAAACACATCTTAATATACTCATGTTAAGGTTTGGAGAGTCATGACAGCAAAGACTTTGTGATGAAAGCAGTGGTAAAGCAAGTCCCTATGGGTGACACTGAGAAGTGTCACTAGAGAGAACAGAAGGGCACTCAAGATATACAAGTTTATCTTTGTTTGTGTTGTCTGACCTCCTTCCCTGCTTCTCAGCAGTTCTGACTCCTCTCAAGCTACAGTATTGGACAGAGACTTTGATAATGTGTCACTCCTCAATGCCACCTGTGGCACATGTGCCATCCTTCCTCGGCAGTCTAGCGGTGTGACTTAGATGTTTCTGTCCCAGTCCTCCACCTTGGCTGACCTGGAAGGTCCATCTCCCTTTCAAACTCAGCCTCTTGGCCTATCCTGACACAGAATTTCTTTTCTCATTATCCTTCTCTTCAGTTCTAGGTTTCTAGAAAACAATTTTGTATCATCTTTTTATTTAAGAACTTCTTATACTTCTGTCCTAATATTAGCATAACTTTTTGGACATGCTTACATCCTTTTATTTGCCCTTAGCATTCCGGCTGTCTTTGACCCACTTTCCCAGGACCCACCTATATTCACTGATTCACTGTTCTCTCCCCACTGCTTGTTTTTATTTGGGATAGAGCACTAACCTTTCTTAGAGCAGTCATCACCTTTTCAATTGGAAGCAGGCTGGGGTCTTGCTGATAACGAGATGGATGCTCAAAGAGGTGACCTACCTACAAGACAAATGGTAGGGCTGCAATTGCAACCATGTATTCATTTCTATTACATGAATATTGAATTTAAACACTGGAGCTGCTAGTCTGTATTACTCTTTATTTTATCCTTTTACTCTCCCAGTGTTATATAGGTATGGTTTGCTTCCTTCAAAAGGACATAGGCTGTTTTGTAACCCAAGGACTCTTTTAATAGATTAATGGCATCTTGTGTCATTTTCTATCAAAAAGTGTTACAGGCTGGAAAGATTGCTCAGTGGTTAAGAGCACTGACTGCTCTTCCAGAGGTCCTGAGTGCAATTCCCAGCAACCACATGGTGGCTCACAACCATCTGATGCCCTCCTTCTGGTGTCTCTGAAGACAACTACAGTGTACTCATATAAATAAAATAAATTTAAAATTTCTTTTAAAAAAAAGAGAAAGTGTTACATTGTGAATGTATCTACCCAACATTTTTCTATTTAAAACATTACCAACCTACAATATACCTACAGTAAGTTAACATGTGGAGCTTTTGAATGGTGATTAAGTCACGAAGGCCTGATTAATACCCTTTATAACAGACCTGGAGGATTTTTTTTGCTCCTTCTTCCATGAAAAAGATGCTTAGAAGTCATGATCTGTAAACCAGGTTTAATGCCATCTGGGGTCAGACCACATCTGTTGATGCCTTTATATTACATTTCTCATCCTCCAGGACTCGGGGCCATAAATTAGTTTTACTTATAAATTAAGAAAACTATGGTATTTTTGTTTTGGTGGTCTAAATGGATCAGGGTAGAGTTTACCGTTGTGTTCTAATATGAGTCTGATTCTTCTAGAGCAATGGGGGGGGTAGGAGGTTTAGCTTAGTGGCACAGTACTTGAGTTTGATTACAAGCACAGCCATTTGTTTAAAATAAACATTTTTTCCTTAAAGCACACACACAAGAACACCATAATGACATAGCTTTAAAAACCCCTTATGAAATCCAGAGTTGTTAAGGAAGTCTTCATAGGCATTACAGGAATCTAGATTTACCAATCTTTTCTTAGGGAAGTTACAATGGGAAGACTTAGAATAAGGGTAGTATCTTTGCTCTAACTCTTCTCTTAGCTAAAGAATAACAACCAGCTACAGCCCTCAATGCCTACTCATAGAGCAAAGCTAAGTGGCAAGAAATAATCAGTGAGCAGGAAAGCAGCCTTTCACTCGAGAAAGGCAGGGCACAACCTAGTACTTATTGCTGAGAGGTAGGCATTTGAATCATTGTGACAGGGCCCAACCCTTGTTAGAAATTAGAGACGTTTTCATGGTTTTCAGTTTATTTTATTTTGAGACAGGGTCTTATATACAGCCCAGGCTGGCCTTCAATTTGACCTTCTGCTTCTGCCTTTTAAATTGCTGGGATTGCCAGCTGACAATTTGATCATTTTCAAAATTGTAAGAAATACTTAAAACCAGGTTTGAAAAGTAAACTTATGTAAAACAGCTGTGTATCTTTCTAGCCTAAACCTTTGACAAGGACGGCTGAATGATCTCATGGTACCATAGAGTAAGAGATAAAGAAATACACACATTTAATCTCAAATTGACAAAGAGAAACAACATCCCATGTGGGTCTCTAAACCTATGCATTTATATAACTCCCTCTATATATGTCTCCTATATAAATGTGATCCTTAAATTTACTTTAGTGAAAAATGCTCAACAAATAAAAGTTGTTTAAGATAAAGTAGAGGGACAGAAGTATGTGGTTCCACCCAGTCTTCATCTGGAGGGTGAATCCACTTGGTGTGCCAGGCTGAGGCTTTCCTTACTCCTTCAGGAAACATTTCAGTTGTTCCTGGAGGTGATAAATCTGTAAGGAGAGAGGAGCGGAGAAACATTATAAAAGCTGTGTGAGGATTATTTTCCTGATATTCCAAACTTTATTTTTAAATAAATATCCCTCATTACAATTTCAAAAGTATGACAAAGCTCCTTCTTTACCATTTCAAAGCATGTACAAACCCACCTGAAGAATATTTAAAAGGTTAAAAAAAAAATCTCCGTACACATTTGTGTGACTTTTGAGATGTAAATAATACTCAGGTAGTTTGTTTCAAGGTATTAAGGCTGCCTAAATCATCCACATTTCTAACTTAGTTCCTCCACTTCAAACCAAACTATCCATTTAAAAACTGGATAGTTCAACAAAGGAAACAACTGTTACTGACTAGTATTCCCGTCTGGACTCCGAACTAGTCAACTCGTGGTGGTGCCGGATCCCAGTGGGCCTGGAGCTGGGTCCCCACGTGGCCTACTATTATAGTTTAACTCTTTCTTGTAAACATAAATCTAAATGTTCTTTGAACAGAACATATTATTGCTATGTGGCCTCTGATATTAAAATCTCTGGTTCATACGAAGTTTAACTTTCAATGACAATGTCCCCAATATGAAAATAGGTTAAGAAGGTAAAGGGTTCTGGTTAGAGTGACCAGTCCCTAGATACAACTCATAAGCATAGGAGTGCAGCCCATCCACAGACGGTGTTAGAGTGTTGACATATATCCAGCATTTAGAAACTGTCCTAAAAGAAGTTAACCATAAACTGACACACAAATTAAAAACAACAACAACAACAACAACCCCTCAGCATGACAGAATTCCTCACTGTTTCAGATCACAAACCAGAAGACCAAAAAGCAACTGTTACTTGGCATTTTAGTGTCACGGTGTTCCAAAGAACAGTCACACCATGGAGAACTCAAGCACAATGCTGTGACCATATTGTCTTTTAGTGTTCCAGACTTATAAAGGGAAGCTTAAAATTGAACATGCTCAAAAACTGAATACGTTTGCTGCTAAGAATCTGAGCTTCTATGAAAAATATACTGAGGTCATAGCTCATGGTAAAAAGAAAAGAAACAATATGATTGTAGTCAGTTTGTAAGAGTCAGATGATAAAAACAAGTAGCATAGTCTTTTCTCAAAATGAGTTCACTAAGTTTTATAATAAATTTTTGTGATCATAATTACATCATTTACCCCTTACCCTTCCAGCCCCTCCCATGTATATCATGTAACATACACACACTCCTACATGTGTACATGCAGCCTGCTCATACACACACACTCGTATGTATATGCTTTTTCACAGCTGACCAATTGTATTTGCTGCTCCTTACCAGGTTAGGAGACATGTAGCAATTCAGAGTCCTGACCAATCAGCATCTTATTACATTCTACTCCCTTAAGAATTAATCCAGCTGGGCCAGTCAATCACCTAGCCAAGATAACACTCCTCAGGAAGGCTAATTCACCTAAGGCTATCTTAAGAAAGGAAGGAGTAATTACCCCCTTAATGAAATAATATGCTTATACTCCACCCACACACATAAAATTGTTGCTTACAGAGCTAGTGCCATGCAACATGGAGAAACCTGCCTACTTTTCTGAGCTCTAATTCAAAGTGTAACCTTTCCTTTTCCTTCTTCTTCTTTTTTTTTTTTTTTTTTTTTTTTTTTTGTCTAAATAGGCTAGAAGCCTAAGTGTGCCTTCCCTGACACTGTGGGCTTTCACACTCTTCCTCTGAAGACATCTCTCAACCTTTTCTACAGTTGCTTGTTTTTGAGTCCTGTTTTGAACTCTCCACTAGTTCCTTGCTTCTCTACTTATATTTTTGTAGTGCTGGAAGAAAAATTCTTATGAGTTCCTTCCCAGAATTAAAAAAAAAAACCTTTGATGTCTCTTTATGACCTATACCAAAACTTTAAACTCTAATTTCTTTTTTGTTGTATGTCCATTGTACATAGTGCTGAGTTTCATGAAGACTTCTTTCAAGTATACCATGTACTTACCTTGTATTTCCTGCCTCATACACTCCCCTTCCCCCCTGCCCTTTGGTCCTCTCCCCAGAACTGTATCTCTTACACTTGTTCTCACCACCTCTGAACTATCGTGCATACTCCAGTGTCACAGGATGTCCTCTTTTCCCTTTCTCCTTTCTAAAATCCTACATATATATGGGGTCCCACTCAAATGCTATCCCACCCCCAAATCCTTCCTAATTCTCACAGAGAATCATGAGCCCTCATTCCCTTAAACCCCTAGTCATGCTGGGCTTCCTTCCTCCTCCCCAGTGAGAGGGGAGGGAGGCCATATGTAGAGCAGTAGTGGAGGCACAAGGTATGCTGATGTGTATGTGTGTGTGAATGTCATGAAGCTCATTATTCTGTACACTGAAAAACTTTTTAAACTACTTTTTAAAGATTAAAAAGAGCAAAAAAATCCCTAAACTCTCATGACTTTCCCCAGCTGAAGCCAGAGACAATAAACATTTCAAACTCCCTGAAGAATTTAGCACCACAGTGGGCACCAAATAAATCTTTAGTAAGTAAGGCTTACCGCTACATTTCTGTGGTGGAAATGGCAGTTCTCAATACTAACTACTGAGCATGCGTGAAAGCAATTGTTTAGTGGATACCACCATAATCTTGGAATCTGATTATCTGATTTGCTGAGAAGGAAGACACAAAATATAAGAGTGCCTCTGGCCTTGTAGAAATAGGGACAATGAGTAGTACCTGTACCTCTAGTTACAACCATCCTCAGAACATAAGCTTCAGTCTCTTTAAAGTCGTTGCCTGCACTGTTCTACAATGGGGATTGTGTGGACTATCTATACAGCTTTGTGAAGTTAGCTTATTTCACATTTCTCCCTTCTCTTCCTATTTTTAATTCTTCTGTGGCTTTCAATAACAGCCATTTGGGTTAGAAACCTGGCATATCTTCTTTAATACTTTATTTTCCTCCATCACCCTGTAACTGATCTAAGTCTCTCTTAGTCCTTTAAAATACATCCTCTCATATGTAAATGGTAACAGCAATAATATTTTTACTACTCAAAGAGTAGAAACAAATCAAATGTCTAGCAACAGGAAAAATAGTTAAATAAAATGTGACTTCTAAGTTCTTCTGAGTCAACTTTTAGGTCTGGTGTGGCCTGGGGCCTGGGACCTTGTGAGATATTTCAAAAACTCATTAAAAATGTCTAGGGCTTAGGCCTGCCATATGACTCAGAAGTTAAAAGTGCTTGTTACACAAGCCTGAAAACTTGAGTTTGAGTTTAGGATGGAGACAGTTCATCCCACAAGTTGTCCTATGATCTCCAAATACATATGCATGAGAGTGCGCACACACACACACACACACATGTATAATAAATTTTTAAAATAAAAACTTAAGCTATATCTGATTCTCCTCCTTCAGACTCAGCAAGGAGTTCCTTAAACACACTTAAGACTAAAACCCACCTTTCCTATGCTACCCTGTGTGTCACTCCACAGGTATTCAATAACGGCTGAATGAACAGACTTTGGAAAGGATCTTGATCTACCCTGCTTTCTCACTCAGAGTATACTGTTCTTGTGAGACATACAGCCTGAAGTTAGATTAGAGATAGGTGAGTTCTTCATAGCAAAATACTTATTTTAAAATATCCTTCTTACCTGTTCACACTTCTCTTTTTCCATTATGTTAAGCTTCCCCAAAACATTCTGGAAATGTCTCTGAAAAAAATTATCGGTGATGAAAGATGTATCTCATGGGAAGAGAGAACCACAAAACACAATTTGTCACATATTTGATAAGAAAACTATAAATTATAGGAAGCACATTCTTTTGAGAAAAACTAGAGCATAAAACTACCCCCCTAACTACCACGCAATCCTAAATTATTTTATGTACTCTCTAAAGCATGTTTTCTTGTCCTATAATAAATGGGTGAAATGTCTACATGCTGCATCCTTCTTAGTGTTGTACACATCCTTTGGCTATGACTTATAAAGAAGCAGACTAGGAATCTGTTGTAGATCCCTCTCCCATTTCTCCTCACTAGAACAGAACCTTACTAGTCCTAACACAATGTCACCTATCTGTAAACATCTGAATCTTTCAAAATGTATCCATAGATATTAACTTTGGCTATTCTAAAGGACTCCAGCCGAGCTGAGGTTAGCTCTGTGTCAGGGTGCTTCCCTTTGACAACTACTGCTCCACACACAAATGAAACCTAAAAAAAGGATTCTCTTACTGCTTTAATCACCTTACTATCAAGATGGGATCAAATGGGACACAACAATATATTTTCCTCTCAGTGAACCCCTGAAAAATGTATCCATAAAAATAAAATAATCCGCTCTTGTTTCAGCCCAGATGAAAAATTTAAAAATAAAAATTTTAATTAAATTGGTTCTTTTTGCTGAAACAAACATATTTTTTTGGTATAAACAAAAGGTTTAGCCTATATATTGCCGATTACTGTGGTTCTTCTTGAAGTTTTAATTCTATTTTCTCTTACTTTTGGGGGGGGATACGAGGTCTAACTGTGTACCCGTGGCCAATTTGAAACTTTTTATATAGACCAGGTTGGTCTCAAATTCAGAGATCCACCTGCCTCAGCTTCCCAAATACTGGGGATAAAGACATACACGACAACGCCCAGCTAGTTTGAATTTGTTATAAAGTGGGAATGGTGACAGTATCTGTGTTTCAGAAACCGTTATACATAACTTGGATGCACTGTTTATATAGTAACTGCTCAATATTGGCCATTATCTCAGGACACCTGGTCCTATTTCTCCCTAAAATTGCTTCAACTTTAAAAATTACTCAGATAAAATAAAAGAGGGATGTTTTAATAGACATTAATAGATGATTCTAAGAAGTTGTTTAGGTTCGTGAATAAACTCCATGATGGCAGGGTGAGTGAAACCACAGATGGGCCTGTAAAAGGAAGACCTTATGAGTCTGACAGCTAAAAAGAACTTACCTTGAGGGTCAAGTTTTCCACTTTCCTGAGGAGTTCCTTCTGTCGCTGGGCTTTTTTATAAATCATCTGGAGCCTCTTTTCTTTGATAAAAATCAGTTTCTGAATTGCCATGGCTGAAAGAGGTAGAGAGAGGATTTTTGTTTATAGATATAATTTTAAATAATGCATCAAGTCCAAGTCCAAGGACCTTAAAACTAAGCACTGCACGTAATGCCCATCAAAAGTTAGCATATTATAATACTGCCGCCCACCCTATCCAGTTTCTTTGTCTTCTCCTCTGACTTACTTATTGAACTGTAATCTTGGTCTGCTTCATGGAGGCTAAATTCATTAAATTTGGCCTGCAGCTCCTTCTCTAACTCCTCTTCAGAATTGTCTGTCTCTTCCTCCTCCTTTTCATTTCCATAGTCTTCATCATCTTCATCTTCATCATCATCGTCGTCACCTTCATTACTCTTCTCTTCCACATCATTACTGTTGCTGCCAGAATCACCCATCATCTCCCGAAACACATCATAGTCTATTGATTTTAAGCAAGGGAAAATTGAACTGATCTGACACTTTTCAAATGATCATAACCTTATCATCAAATTCACTGGGCAACCAGTGAATTTTATAAATTATGTTCCTATGGAAAGATCATTACCTTCATAAAATAAGGACAAGGAATATCAGACACTAACAGTCATTCATATATTCAATTATCAAGATCCCTAGAGAATCTAAGGGCTCATAGGAAATAGAATACCAGGGTATATAGGAGATTAGAATTCCAACCTAAAAACCCTAAAAGCACAGGAGGACCAATAGGGATGAAGGACAAAGGCATTTTTTGTGATTGGATATTTCACACAGTTAACACTTGCCCTATCTGAAGCTCCTCCTCTGTTTCAATAAATTACCTGATAAACTAGCACCACCCATCTGTGAGATTCCTGGAGTGGTTGGCATGGACCCTTGACTTTCTATTTCCTTAGCATCATCATCATCAACGACTTCCCAGCCTGAGACGATAGTAGTCAAGGAAAATGAAGAAGGGAGAGAAAGAACACAGTAGAAAGGGAAGTGCTCCTTAACTAAAAAGTGCTCTTAATATTTACTCTAGGCCAAATTTGGATTATTGTCGCTGCATTTCTAGTGTGGAGAACTTCCTTATATTAAATTACACACATAAATACTTCAGTTGTCTGTATTTACCATTTCTAGCTAGAAAATCACATTTCAAAAATCCTAAGTTATAAACATCAAAACTGGTGCTCAAATACTTGAAGTAAGATAAGATTAAACATCTCATGCTTCTTAGTAGAACAGGGCTCACCTGGCATGCATATCAAGGCTCTGAATTGGATCTGCAGCATCACACAAAGCAAAAATACCAACCAGGGGTGCGATTTGTCAGCACATTTACACATGATGAAATAGACTGTAAGAAAAGTATTTGCTATAAAGGATACGGACACTGACAGCTTCAGCATCTGAGTAGAGCAGTCTCTTCACTTCTTTTTCCACACTTGGAGATTGAGTGTACTGAAGCAAAGTGGAGGAAAAATACCAGTAATGTCATTTAGCATGCTATTTTATGTAAATACCCTTTTCCTATATATTTTCCTATATATATATTGGGCCTTATAAGATGCTTATCCAATTCAAGACCTACTTAAATAGTGCTATTTAGCAAGGAATCTACTCAAAATTTGTTTTTGTAGAATAAGTTCATTTTTCACAATTAAATCACTTGAGATGTTTAATCTTATCTTTCTATAACTCTGTGGGAAAGATTCCAAGCACTTATGTTTTATTATTTATCTTGACTCATATTAGAAAAGAGCAATAATTCAATATTAGTTACTTATAAATGATTTGGTTTAAAATCAAATCTCCCAGACTTCCTTGTCCCATCTTTATTATGAAAATGTTCCTGTAAAAACTAGAACCTATCTACATGTTCTCCCTTGAATACAATTTTAAGCAAGTACTCTATAGCAATTAATTCAGCATGACACAAATATAAAACAAGGCTTTTGATGACATATCCCATTAGTTCAACCAATTGTTGGACAATTGAATCTTGAACTCCAAGGAATACCTTTTGAAATGAAAATAAGGGTGAAAAAGAAGTCTGTGAGTCATGGTATCACTAGCAAAACGGTTTCTCTTTTCACATAGAAGTTATTATTGAATATTAAATCATTACTCAATGAATAAAATCCAGCAGATGTATGTATATGTGTGTATCATATTAAAGTAAACAACGAAGATTATGACCAACGCTGTACCTCACTAAAGTTGATTTCATCCACTTGTTTCACATCTGGGAGCTATGTAGTAAACACAACAAAGAACAATGTTATATTTTGATTGTTCTATTTAAGTGAAGCTTAAAGCGCTCTACAACTATATTTAACTACTTTATTTAGTAGAAAATAAATTTCATTCACTGACAGATTATTAAGCCAACGTTAACACATAAATTAGAAAAGTTCATCTACAAATTTAACACACTTTCTTTCAGAATTCTAGCAAGGTTTTCTGTCGAAATACACAAGTTTATTCTAAAATTCATATGGAAGGATACAGATTCTAAAGTGTTTAAAACACTATTGAGGGAAAATGAAGTAGTAGCAATCAACTTTCCAATTTCAAGACTTACCACATTATAGTATCCATGGAGAGATGGATGCATGGATCAGTAAAAAAGAATAAGGAACCCATAAGCAATAGCATACATATATTCCCAAGAAATAAGTGGAAGAGGAGAGTGATAGAGTAGAGAAGGAAGAACAGAAGGATAATCTTGACTTAAAGCCCATGCTTTTCTAAACCTGAAATACGGATTGCAGGCATAAATATAAAATGTAAAACTTTTGAATAATGAATGAGAAAATCTTCAGTATCTAGGGTAAACAAAGACTCCTTAGAATTAACCAAAAAGGCAGGATACTTGTTTTTAAGTCTCAGCAAAACTAAAAATCTGTTATATCTTGTAAAGAGGACTAAAAATCCAAGCTGTCAACTGTGAAGGTATTAATAAACTATGCATGTACAATGAGAATACCACAATTAAATTATTATACAGTTATCAGAACGAATAAAATAACATAATGAGAAGACCTAACACCGGTAGGAGAGGTGGAGAATTTGGACCACTCATATATTAAATATAAAATGGTATTTCCTCTGAAAACAGTATGGCAGTTTCCCATAAAGCTAAAAATGTATGTGGCTAGTGAGGTGGCTCAGCATTAAGATGCTTGCTATCAATGATGACCTGAGTTTGATACTTAAAATGGATTCTCAAAAGTTGTTCTGTGACCCCCATTTGTCTCACACACATGCATGCAAGTATGTGTGCATGCACTTTGGCAAGAGACATGCAATGCATCAGTTGGTAAGAGACTTGGTTAACATCCACAAGACTCTGGTATTAATCCCTAATAATATGGACAACAAGGTGGAGTGGTGCATGCCTGTAATCCCAGCACTGGAGAGGTGGTAGAGGAAGCTCAAGTCTCTGTGACCACACAGCAAGTTCAACGCCAGCCTGTACTACATGAGAAAAATCCTGTCTCAAAAATACATTTTTACAAACCCCTAACTGAAGAGTATTTTTCCCCAAACACTCCACTTGGGGGATTGTATAAAAAAAACAAAAACAAAACCAAAAACAAAAAAACCCTCTAAAGAGATGGGTCAGTGGTTAAAGGCACTTGTTGCTCTTACAGAGGACCTGGGTTTAATTCCCAGCAAGCATTTATTGTGCCTCACAACTACCCGTAACTCAAGTTCCATGACATCCAACAGACACGCATGTGGTGCATATATGTGCACTCAGGCAAAATATTTGTGTGCATTAAGTTAAATGAATGCAAATCTAAAAATTTTAAAATATGATTTACCAGTACTCCTGGGCATTTATCTTAGAGAAATTAAGATTTATGTTCAAGACAGGGTTTATCTGTGTAACAGTCCTGGATGTCCTGCAACTCTCTCTGTAGACCAGGCTGGCCTTGAACTCAGAGATTTGCCTGCCCCTGCCTCCCAAGTGCTGAGAAACAACCTGCCTGGCTTTATAGACTTTATAAGACTTTAAACTGAACGCAGGAGCTGAAATGTCAAGTTGACCATTCTTCTAAATCCCTAGCAATGAGCCTGCAACCTAAAGAACTGGGTCTCTTTTTATTCACTGCTGTTGCCCCAACTGCTAGCTCATAATGCTGTGGATTTTGCATATTTTTAAGTCTTTTTTTTTTTTTTTTACAGTTTTGAGACACGGTCTCATTCTATAGCCAAGGATTGCCTTAAACTCACAACCCTCCTCTTTTAGCCTCCCAGGTGCTATTAGAGATTAAAGGTAGGAAGCACCTCATCTGGCAGGAACTGTTTACTGAACATATAAATGAATTGATGAGTTCCCAAGCGATTCGCTTCCTTTCTTTCCCTCTCACAGTCCTCCTCTAATCCACCCCACAGAATCATAAATGGCATGAGACTAACCTTTTTTGTTGTTTTCCGGAACCTTTTCTTTCTGACATTCTTAAGTGGTGGAGTAACTAAAATAAAAACATGATGAAACAGACCATATAACTGAACACTGTCCTATACCTATACAAATTCCTCAAAGAACTATGTCCTCCTTGTGGAATGACTTCTTTCTTTAAAAATAAGAGTTTAATGAACCAGGTAAAAGGTCCCTGGTTAACAGGGAATTGCAATGCAAGAGGTCATTGTAGTCAGCCAGAATGAGCAACGGTGACTTACTGCCATGCTTCCAGTTATATTTTTTTCTCTCTGCCTTCCCTTCACTAATTCCAATTACAGTAGGACCAGTAGAGACAACTGGTTCTTCAGGAGGAGAATGAGGCTCACCTTCAGGACTGCATACAAGCATCTACATTGAGCAAAGACAAAGAATTTGATTATTGTCCAAATATGGGTTAGTAGTAAATCACGATCATACCACCATCAATCTGGAGCCCCGAAGTCTCTCCAAGCATTTCCCAGAGCCAAGTTCTAAGCACTGTGCACTCAGATTCTCTGTACTATATCCCTTGCCCATCCTCTCCTCCTTCCCGCCCCCTCTTCTCTCCCTCTCTCCCTGCAGCATGATATGTAGATTCAACTTTGACCTAGAGTTTACCACTGCAGAAGGTATAGTATAAGATGCATTTTGATTAGAGAGCAAATCAGAAAGCAGCATCAGAGATGATGAGTAAGAACCGGCTGTTCTTCAGTGAACATACTGCTTTAGTAGAAAGTGCAGAAAAGGATCTTAGCCATTCCTATTTTTAAATTAATGAGAGTCATTATAAATGGCAAATGGGGAGCATCAGTCTGTAAAAGTAAAGGAATGAAACGTTAAATAACAGATACCAAACCAGAGCATTTACCATGCAGTAGGAATCATGACAGAGACTTAAGATTTCCACAAAAGCTATAAGAACGAAAAGATTTTTAAAAATCACACCCAGTGGTGGCGATATAGCTTAAAATCAGGTGGAACACTTGCCTAGCATGCATGAGCACTAAAAAGCAAAGCAAACAAGGCTTTGTGGATCTCGGGAAATCACTCCGTCGGTAGAGTGCTTGTCTAGCATGCACAAAGCCCTAGCTTTGATCCTCAGTACAACCCAAGAGTATAGAGAGGCATGCATGGAAGCCCAGCATCTGGTAGTTGAAGACAAAATGATTTTAAGTTTAAAGTCATAGTCAACTACATACTGAGTTTAAGGCTAACCTGGGATAGATGAGACCACATCTCACAAAATCATACCTGAGAAACATCCGCGGTCTTATAAAATGTCTTTCTGTCAATAGTTTTCAGGCTTCCGATAACACAAGGCAGATTAACCAGTTTAGCAGGCAGTGAGACGTTGTCTACTTGAACAACCGCATGGTGGCCATCAGCTAAGAGAAAGGAGAGAAAAGATTGACATTTCAGTGGACTCTTTGATCTCCAAGAATTTGAATAATGAAGACTTATGTGAGACAGGCAATCTCTTCAATGAAACTTACTATTTCTTTAAAGGCTACAAATCAATATTCGATTAGCAACTTCTAGAAAAAGAAGAGTATCTATAGCTTGTTTTTCCATATTGTACGTTACTAGTTAAAAAGTAAATTTCTTTCTAATGATAGCAAAGGTGAATAAGATAGCAACTGTTTTCTTGTCATCACCAAAAGTAAATTTCGTTCATTTAAATACATTCCTTTAAAAAACAAAAACAAAAAAACAAAACAAAACAAAAAACCTTGTCTAGCCTCAATAAGGAGAAGATGCACCTAGTCCTTTTGGAAAAATAACATATTTTATTCTTTTTTCAGAACTCTAATGCCTAGTACAGTGTCTGGCGCATAACAATCTGTAGCAAATTATTGTTTAATATATTGTGAATTAATATTAACTACTTACGAGAAAAGTCAATTTTTAGTTTATCCTTCCAAGCAGCATTTCTAGAATGTATAATTTTCCTGACAGCATAAGCTTGTTCCTAAAAGGGAGGTAAATTAAAAATCAGAAAGATTGTGTAAGTGATAGCTAATAGGACAGACATTTCAAGGCAAGTCTTCCCTTAAATAAAGCCTTACACTTCCCAAATATTAATTATGTTGTGTACCATGAAAGACCATACATTGTATAAGTCAAGGTAGATGTAGTCAATTGAAGTTGCACATTATCTTTTAGGAACTACAGTTGGGGCTTTCTTTCTCCTAGCTTTTCAGTTTCACTTCTTCCTGCTATCCTTCTGTTGGAAAGGCTTAGCTATGGTTTACTAGCTATATTAATTAACTATAATTGAATAATATCTTCCTGGCCATCTCTATCATAATCTCATAAATGAAATAATGCTGGACCATGGTTATCAGTGGGGAAAGAGACTCGAGCACAATACTGAAATGAGTGTGATAAGCTGGCCTGGTGATGAACTTGCAGGTGACATAGTGGTAATGCCTCCAACCACCTCTTCTGAGATGACAGAAAGAGTTTTAGAGCAGTCTTACCTTGGCTGTGCAAAAAATTGCTTGTTAATGTTTATAGTAAGTGACTGGATGATCCATAATTGTCATAGTTGTTTTGGCAAGGAATTAACCCACATGATTGACGGTATGTACAGGAAAAAAGAAATATTGTGAGAAGAATATGCACTATAATAGGACTGCTTGATAGAAGATGATTTATGGAGAGCAAATATTCTGATCTTTTATAGCCTGAAATACAAATGTTATCTATGCAGAACTATACTTTTGCACTGAAGATATGTATTCTGGGATATAAAAGTTACTTACCGGAGGCAGACGCAATATAAACTGTTCCTCAACGTCATGACATTCAAGCCTTACACTCATGGCTTGTTTTTTAGTTCATAAAAAACACAAAGAAAACAAACAAGTCATTAAAAACTCTTTCTCACTCTGATAGTCATCTCTGGTATTACTAATAATACTCCATAAGAACTTACCCATGATTCTCATGGAAAACAAATGTGCATATACTTTATTTGCCATCCTGACTTCTAAGTGTTATCATTTCTAAAGTCAACCCAAATTACACGATGTTATTTGATGAACAAATAACTAAGCTATTGTGAAACAACTATCAAATAAAATAGTAAATTTCAGCAAACTAAATGACCTCTGTGGGGCTGAATGCAAACTAAAGAATGAAATTAACCCAGAACCTATATGTAGATACTGATTTGAAGTGAACAAAGATTTAATTTTCAATATTTAAGTCACCCAAATAGACCAACAGTAGTAATCAGACTGATCCTGGGATAGCAAGAAGCTTTTTTATGGCTCAACTGCAGTGGCTCAGCCCTCCCTTGGGAGAAAGGAGTTCCATCCTTCCATATCCAGACCACGGACACTAGCTTTATGGCATAAACTCCTTGAAAGAGTGGTATGAATAGAACCTAAAAATCTGATTTTATTTATTCATTACTACCACCTACTGTTATGCAAAGAAAAATAGATCAAAAATTTAGGTCTGTAAGAAAGTAAGGAAGGATCTCAGAGTTGTTGAGGGAGGTGTATGAATATGATCAAAATACATTATGTGGAATGCTCAATTAATAAAAATATTTTAAAAGTCAATCCCTTAGTATATAATTTTAGAAGTTATTAGAAAGTACAGAGTGCAGAAAGACACCCAGGAAGAGGCTAGAGAATGCATTATTCTTGATAGTTATTTGTTTTTATTGCTTACATACATATATATATGCATATATATAAGCAATGAAAAACAAAAGCAGTATGACTCTCTGAGGCTGCCAGTCAAACTCCAGCCTTAAAGCCTTTAGGCCATGTTCGAAGCCTCTAGGCCATGTGCACAGCCTCTAGGTTGCATGCCTGCAGTACCTGCAGGCATGCGTGCACAGTTCACAGCTAGCTCAAGAGCTCCCCTGCTGATACATATGTGAAAATGTCAATGAAAAACTTTTGCACAATTAATACATACTTGGGCACAATTTAGAAGTATACAGTAAATGAAATAACCCTTGGGGCTGAATATACCACTAAAGCAGAGAAAACAGAAAATACTTAAGACTGGGAATGCAAACACAGAATGTAATAAAGGAGCTAGCTAAGCAAGATTTTATCAGGTCAGTCCTATCTTTCAGACTTCTCAGCCGAACTAAGATTAGGGATTTTCGTTCATCTTAATGCCTTTTTGGCAACTCCTCTTTTACAGAATAAAAACTTTATTAAACTATGAATTCTTTAAAAATGATTTTAAAGTATCTCCTTGTTGATAGCCCCAGCAAAAAGGTTTAAAGGGAGAGAAGGGGAAAAAAGAGCCTCGCTGAGAAGAGTTTTAGTAGTTTAAAAAACCAGAAAGAACTATATGTTAAAGAACACAAATCCACTTCCCTCCCCTAGAAATATTCATTTTTCTTAATTTGTTTTTGAAAATTCCACGAGGCACTCTCAGATGCCTAACTAAATGAACAGAATCAATGTCCACCTCTCACATCTGGCTTATCTCCCTTCAGCGGGACAATTGGAATGGTGTAGTCAGGGAGCCCAAAAGCTCCAGGCAACACAAACTTGGTTCTGCATTATTTTAAAGCGCACAACCATGTGCTACCCTTTGGAGACTGCCCGGTCCCATCTTTTTTTCTTGGGGAAACCCAACGGAAAAGTTCCGCTCCTCCCGCTTTTGCTCATTTACGCTGAAAATATATCCCCCCCCCCCCCGCAAAGCCATGAGAGCCTTCACACCTTCCAGTTGGTGGCCCTGGCCATGGCAAGATGCCGCGGAGACACTTCCCACACTCCCGGGGCCTGGTGGTCCTCTGACTCACCTGCCGCTGCTGGCCGGGGCTTCTTGGACATCTCTGCTGGCTGAGATCCTAACTCAGGAGCTTAGAATCAGTCGCAGAGAGGTCCGAGCACCGGATAAAGCCCCGCTTTACAGGTAGCGGACGTCCAGGCCCCGCCCCTCGCCCCGCCTCCCCCCGTGGGGCTGCCCGTCAATCAGAGGGCTGAGGCCTCGAAGTCTCCGGGCCATGCGCGTAGCCTCCAGGCTCTGAGCTGCCTGCCTTGCAGGCGCCTGACCGGGCGCGCATGCGCGCTGCGGCCCCCATGCTCTCACAGCCCGGGAGCGGATGGCTAGTCCACCGCAACCACTGAGTCATCCACGAGAACAGGGGGCGAGGCGGGGCGGGGCCTGAGGCCACCTGTGGGACCCGGGGCGGGGGGCGGAGGCGCGCGCGGGGGAGGGGGGGGCGACGCACAGCAAACAGATGGCGCAGCACTTGCTCAGCCCTCCAGTCCCAGAACTGTCGCCTGACGAGGCCACCTCTGATGTTAAACACTCGGCGCCCCAGGCCCCCACTCCCTGGCCACGACCGAGTCACCTCAGCAAGGCCGACCCTTGGGGCCACGACCGGGGAGGGGGCGGGCCTTCCTGCGCCTTCGTGGCCGCGGACCTTTCCACCTCGCGAGGCTCCCAGGTCTCTCCGAGAGTCGGGGCGCCAAACCGCCACGAGCGAGCGGGGGGCAGGGGGCACCAGGCCTCAAGCTGCCACCAGGCCTCAAACTGCCACCAGGCCGCAAACTGCCCCGAGCGAGGCTGCGGCTATGGTCCGCCACCACCACTGCCCCTCCCCGAGCGTCTCCCCGGCGCGTCCCGGCGCGTCCCGGTCTCCTTCACCCCCACACCCCGTGCCGCGCCCCCCCCCCCCGACTCCCTGGCCATGGCCGCGCCCTCCTCAGCAAGGCCGACCCTTGCGGCCATGATGGACGCTGCGGCCCCGTCCGCCCGCCTCAGACGACGTTCGACTGCTCGAGGCTCACAGGGGGACAAACGTGCCACCCTGCCAAGGCCCCAAACGGCCACCGACGGTGCTGTGGGGGTGTCATCGTCCCCGTCACCTCACTCATCCTCCACCCCGTGCCCCCCACCCGCCTCGGCCACCTCAGGCCTAAGGTCGGGCCCAGGCCTTTCTCAGCACGGTCGGCCATTACTTCTGGGCTGCCGCCCTACCTTGTCCCCTAAGTGTCCCACCTCCGAGGACCTTTTGACGCTCCCAAGTTCCCCGGTGTAGAAAGAAGTTCAAAACCACTCACATCGCATGGCACTCTCGAGGGTCTGGCAGCGAGCAGTGCCCTGGCGGGGGGTCTTCTGAGACTTGGCCCTGCCGGGAGTCGGTGGGCCTCGAGCCCCTCGGGTGTCACAAGTGTCCCCAGCACCTTCGGGACGAGGGCCGGAAGGGACCTGGGGCTCTTTGGAGCCCGCTTCTTCGGTTGTCGAAACATCTGTAGCGGGGGCTTCAGGAATAACGGGGGCTTTGGCCTCCACCAAAGCCCCCTCAGGCGGAGCTCCCTCAGTGGGTGCTTCCTCGCCGCGCTCCATGACTCAGAATACTTGGGGCGAGTCCGGTGGGGGGTGCAAAATGGCGGCGAGTTCTGTCACGTGGTATAAGAGGGTTCCAGAATGCTCGAGCGTTATGCAAAATAGTTCCCTTAAAGAGACAGCAACACTAACGAGACACGTCGCCTCGCAAAGATTTTTATAAACTCTCAACTGCTTAAACACTAATCGATGCTTAATTTTAAAGGGTGCGGTTTTTCCGAGACTTGTACAATCATTTCCTCTAGAAGTATACTTGTTGGGTTTTTTTTTTTTATGTTCAATGAAGCTACATTTCAGATCTTTAAAAGTTCAAAAGAAACTTTTGACGCATTTGGGAATCCACCAATGTACTTTATGGAGGCTGCTAGAACTCTGAAAACCTAATTTGCAACCTACCTCTAAAATACTAAACCCGGGGCTGGAGAGATGGCTTACCAATTAAGAGCAAAGATAGGTTTTGGAAAGGACATTGCAGCACCCACATCAGGTTGTGCACAACTTTCTCTAACTCCAGCTCCATGGTGGACTCTGATACCTCTGGTCTCTAGGGCACCTGCATTTATATGCACACAGACACACACTAATACACAATTAGTCTTAAAATAGAAGTACTGACCTTATTGCAGCGTGTCAACCCTTCTCTTTCCTTGTTCCTATACTTTATTCTCTTTTTATTATTATTATTTTATTTATTTATTTATTTATTTTGGTTTTTCGAGACAGGGTTTCTCCGGGCAGTTCTGGCTGTCCTGGAACTCACTCTGTAGACCAGGCTGGCCTCGAACTCAGAAATCTGCCTGCCTCTGCCTCCCAAATGCTGGGATTACAGGTATGTGCCACCACTGCCCAGCTCCTTGTTCCTATTTTTATGTACACTAAATTACACTGAAAACTGCTCAAAAGTTTTCTTTAAAAAAAAGACAATTCGCTATAAATATTAGATGAATAGTGCTCTAGCAAAAATGTCTGATGAAATAGACTTGGGTAGAAGAGATTGCAGTAGCAGCTTCTTTAGAAGTTTAATACTCCAGAAAGTGTTAAGTGAGAATTTATTTTGGTAACACAGTAATTGTCCATGGTGTAATGGGTTGCATTCTAATAGTTTGAATGTGAGTTTCTCTACATTGATCATATTCTCCCTCTCTAGTATCCTCACCCATCTCACCTCTCCTGTTTTTTCCCCTTTACTTTTTTCAGAGCAGAATGTAAGTTTTATTGAGCTTTTTAAAAAATAAATTTTTGGCTAGCATATTGACATTTCCATAAGTGTGTGTCACTATGCATTGTTTCCATTAGCTCATTCCCCTCTGACTTCCCCCATACCCCCCATTGGCTCCCTTCTTTGGCCCAATATAGTCTCTCCCTCCATTAGTTCATATACTCCATTACTCTTTGTTCTCCTCTCTTAAGATCTCTTCTTCCCCTTTCCACTTTAATGACTCCCAATGCATATCCAAACACAAAATACATGTATGCAATTTTAATTTTCTTTTCTTTTATGTGTATATGAGTGTTTTGCTTGCATGTGTGTACACCACGTGTATGTCTGGCGCCTGCCAGATTCCCTGGAGCTGAAGTTCCAGACAGTTGTTAGTCACCATGTGAGTTCTGGAAACTGAACCGAGGTCCTCTGCAAGTGCTCTTAATTGCTGAGCCATCTTTCCAGCCCCTTTATATACAAATTTAAATCTATGTTTTCTGCCTATAAGAGAAAATGAGATATTTGTCTGAGTATGGATGATTTCACTTAATGATCTCCAGTCACATTCATTTTCCTGTAAATGTTGTGACTTCATTTTATTATCCCATGATCTCATTTTTATTAAAATATATTTCATTCTATAATGACTGAATAAAATTCCATTTCATGTGTATGTACCACATTTTTATCCACTTATCTCTTGATGGGCATCTAGGTTGATTCCATATCCTGGCCGTTTTGAATAATGCAACAGTAATCATGGATATGCAAGGATCTCTATGATCTGTTGACTTAGTCTTTCAGGAATAGATCCGAGAGGACGATAGTCAAATGATATGGCATTTCTGGTTTAGGTGTTTACAGATACATCCTTACTGATTTCTGTAGTGACCACACTAGTTCATCTCCCTAACAGTGAATTAAAGGGTTTCTCTGCAACGTTTGTCTCCTTGGTGGCAGCCATTTGGAATGAGGTGACATGGATTCTCAGTGCAGTCTTAATTTGTGTTTTCCTGATGGCCAAGGATGTTGAACACTTTATCAAATATTGATTATTTGTATTCCTTCTTTTGAGAATTACCTGTTCAGTGCATTGGTCCTTATTGATTGGGTGATTTCATTTTGGGTATTTAATTTTTGCAGTTCCTTATATACCCTAGATACTGTGGTGTGTGTGTGTTTTTTAAATTTTACATTTATGTAATGGTTGGGTAGCATGTGTACCATGGTGCTCATATGGTCAGATGATAACTGCTGAGAACTGGTAGTCTTGCTCCATTGTGTGGGTTCTGGGATCAAATTCAGGTCATTGGACTTAGCAGCAAGTGCTTATAACTGCTGAGCTTGTTACTTCTATTCTAAGCTATTTTAAAATAACTCCTTTCTTATTTTTTGCAGTGTTGGGGAGTAAACCAGGGCCTTGCACATGCCAGGCAAGTGCCATTGGGCTACTACCCCGGCACTCCCCCTTTTCCTTCCACATCCCTTTTCTCTCCTAAATTCCATATATGCAAATAAGCACATAAACACAAGATACTTGTCTATCAGGCTGTTATCTTGTGCAACATGATATCTCCATTTCTGTACATTTTTTATGTGAAAAAGGTAATTTTGTTCTTTTTAAAAGTGAACAAAAAGAATGAATAAAATTCTATATTGTATTATCATTCTTTATGCATACATCTGTTTATGGGCTGACTCTAACACTTGGATACTATGAATAGCAGTAACATGAACATACAGGTAAAGCCATAGTAAAGTGACCTGAATTTAGGGGGTATTTACCTCAAACTATATAGCTGGCTCATATGATAATTATATTCTGAATTTTTGATGAATCTACATACTAAATTCTATGTTGTAGGCTATACTAATTTACATGTCCACCAATAGTATATAAGGGTTTTGGTTCATTTTCCCCTACATCCTTTCCAACATTTGCTGTTCCTGTTTGTGTGTGTGTGTGTGTGTGTGTTCTCATTTTGAGCCATAATTTCACTAACTATATAGCTCACATGGATTTCAGACTTGCTGTGAAGCTCAGGCTGACTTTGAATTCAGTTCTTCTACTTCTGCTCAGCAGAGCTGAATCTTCTTGTTTGTTTGTTTTGTTTGTTTTGAGACAGGGTTTCCCTGTGTAACCCTGACTGTTCTGGAACTGTCTCTGTAGAGCAGGCTGATTTTGAACTTGAACTCAGAGAAATCCACCAGCCTCTGCCTCCTGGACACTAGTATTAAAGGTATGTGTCACAACTGCCTGACTTGAAGCTGAGTTTTTATTTGGCACTTCCTTGTTATTGCAGTGCAGAGGAATTGAACCTAGGTCGTCATACATGCAACTGCTTGTCCCGGCTGCTTTTTACTTTCTTCTTTGAGACATGGTCTAACCAAGTTGCTAAGCTGATACTGAACTCGCTCTGTACCTTGGGAAAGCTTTGAACTTAAATTGTTTTGACAGCCTCCTGAGTTGGCCAGTATATATTTTCTTTTGTTGCTAGGCACTCTCACTGAGATGCAATGTGGTTTAGATTTGCATTTCCCTGGCAATTAAAGATTATGTGCTCTTTTCATGTATTTATTGGCTGGCCATTTCAATGTGCTCATTTTTAAAAGTATCGGTTTAGTTCCTTTGCTATTTATTGGTTTCTGTTTTTGTTGTTGTTGCTTTTCTTGTAGTATTTAAAGTCTTGAGTTCCTTCCATATACTGGATAATGGCTGACAATTTTTTTCTCCCGTTTTAAAGCTATCACTTCACTCTACTAATTGTTTTGGATTTTTTTTTGTTGGTTTTTTTTCCCCCCAGACAGGGTTTCTCTGTGTAGCCCTGGCTGTCCTGGAACTCACTCTGTAGACCAGGCTGGCCTCGAACTCAGAAATTCGCCTGCCTCTGCCTCCTAAGTGATGGGATTAAAGGCATGCGCCACCACGCCTGGCTGTTTTGGATTTTTATGTTAGTCATTTGTCAACTCTTGACATTATTTTGTTGGCTATTTGAGTCTTTTTTAGAAAGTTCTTTCCTGTGTCTATATTACAAATCTTCCATTTCCCTCAAGTAGTTTCAAACTTCCAGGATTGTATGTGTGTGCATACATATGTGCCTGGTGCCAGTGGAGATCAGAGAAGGGTGCAGGATCCCTTGAAACCAGAGTTACAGTTGTTCATGAGCCACCATGTGGGTACTGGGATTTGAACCCAGGCCCTCTAGAAGAACAGTCAGTGCTCTTAACCACTAACCAATCTTGCCAGGCCCCAGCCTGCAGTCTGCGTCTTTTAGATTTTTAAAAAATATTTATTTATTTGTATTTATGAGTATACTGTAGCTGTCTTCAGACACCCCAGAAGAGGGCATCGGATCCCATTACAGATGGTTGTGAGCCACCATGTGGTTGCTAGGAATTGAACTCAGGACCTCTGGGAGAGCAGTCAGTGCTTTTCACCGCTGAGCCATCTCTCCAGCCCCACGCATCTTTTCATTTTAACCAGAGAGTTGAGACTTTTCATGTTGATTTAATTAAATGTTATGAACTAATAATCCCCCTTCATCCTGGTGATTTATTTGGTTCACCGAGTTAATAAAGTTTGATTCTTTCTATCTCTCATTTGTTGGCTCTTCTAGTGAGATGTATTCTTTGTGAAGTGCTTGCGTGTCTGTGTGCATCCCCCCCCCCCATTCTCTGGGTGATGTTTCTTCAAATTAATCCTGCAGTGTGAGGTTAGCTGTTCTGTGCCACATCACTTTGTGCTTAACCTGGAAAGTCCCTATTTCTCAATCCACCTAAGGGTCGCTTTCCTGGTTATAATATGATCGACTGACATTTCTTTTCTCTCAGAGATTGAAATACATCAGTCCCTGCTTTACTGACTTTGAGACTTTGGGTTTAGAAATCAGTTGTAATTCCTTTGTAAGGCACTTGCCACATTTCTCTTGCCACACTCAGTATTCTATTTTTCCAATAGTCTCAACATTTTCAGTTATCATGTGAGGCAGAGAGGGTTTCTTCTGGTCATGCCATTTGGGGGTTCTAAATTCCTGCAATACTTTCTTGTCCTAGGTCTGGGGAATTTTCTTCTATGATTTTATTGAATCACTTTTCTATGCCTTTAGTCTGTACCCTGGCACCCCTGTCTGATCTCTTGCATGCCAGGTGTTGGATGTTGGGATAGCAAATTGTTTTTTCCTTTAGTTTGATGCTTTTTGTATGGTATTTGCTAGGGATTGCAACATTTCCTCCAGATTGCAACATTTGATCCAGAAGATCATGAGGCTCACAGACCTTACCTCACCGGGAAAACAGGAGATAAACCAAAGGTCACAAGTCTTGGTGAACAAAAGCTTGGACGATTCTGGAGGAATCTTATCAACAATAGCGAAGTAAACAGTTACTAGGGATGGAGACTTTGAGCTGCCAAACTGCAGAAAGAAAAATAGAATGTTTAGATTGTAGAGGAGGTTTGCATTTTTTTCCCAAGTGGTCATCTATGTCTGGGTGGGCTTTTCAGTGAGGCAGCTGTTTTTGAATTATCCCTGATCCCTCACCTATACTGCTGGCATGCAGGCTGCATGCCCAAACTTGCTCTCAAACACACACACACACACACACACACACACACACACACACACACACACACACACACACCTACCTCATGGTTCACCAAACTAAACATTGGTACAACCCTAACTTTTGTCTGTGGTGGGTGAGCTCCCTTTCCAGGCTGAGTAGGGGTGTGTGTGTGGAGTGTGTGTCTGTGTGCACTCGTGACGTGCACTCGTGACGTGTGTGTTTTCTTCACAAGAAGAGTCTGTCACACGACACTACCATAAAAATAAAATAATTCAACTCTGTTTTCATTCGCTGATGTATTTTTCTCCTGCCTGGCTTGGCTTTTTTTCTCTTTTTTCTGGCTTGGCTTATCAGTGGTGATAAACATTAAGGTTTTATTTGATATATTATGATTTCATTTCTTATGTCCTCTGTTTTATCAGCATCTACCTTTACTGAATTACATGACTAACTCTCATCTAATTCTTCAACTAATATATTCCCTTCATCCTTTTATTTATATGAATTCTGTGTGAAGAATTATTCATTATTATTTTTCAAAAATTTTATTATATGTGTAAGAATGTTTTGCCTGAATCTATAGAAATGCACCGCATATATGCAGGGCCCATGGAGACTAGAAGGCATTAGATCCCCTGGAACTGAAGTTACAGATGATTACGAGGTTCCTGTTGAGTGTTGGAAAACAAACCATGGTCTTCAATAAGAGTAGCAAGTGCCTCTAACCAAATACCAAGACAGCTGTCTAGCCCCACACTGGTCATTTGGAAACCAGGCTTTGCAGCTCTTTGTCTGAATCTCACCGATTTCACTGCCTTTGGACTCATCTCTCAGAGTATGAAAGGTGGGGTGGGTCATAGTCTCTTGCTCCTGTATTTCTTGTTTACTTGCTCTACTTTGTGTGTCTGTTGGAATGACTATTTCCTTGGTTGTTTATGTGAATCTCCTTGGTGGCCAGCTTTCTTTTATGCATTCAATCCTCAGGACTGCTCCAAACATAAGACGGGAACTTCTATAACACCACCATGAGCACACACACACAAATGGAATAAATAAATATCCTTGAGGGATAACTAGTACCTCACTATTAGCCGTAGAAAAGCAAGAAGCAGTAATTATGTAGAA
This sequence comes from Mus musculus, assembly GCF_000001635.26. Lineage (NCBI taxonomy): Eukaryota > Metazoa > Chordata > Mammalia > Rodentia > Muridae > Mus > Mus musculus. The sequence continues at coordinate 134,483,366 of NC_000086.7, forward strand.
TAAGCTGGAAAGTTAAGATCAACAAAGGTAAAGTACTGACATTTTTTTAAAAGTAAGCTGAAGGAGGGACACAGAGAGAATACAGAAAGAGAAAGGCAAGATTAAAGGAAAAAGGGAAAAGGGAAAAGCAAGGGAGAGAAAACAGAAAGAGATTTGAAAGTCTTCTTACAAAGTAAGGAAATATATAAGGAAAATTAGATAAAGGTAATAAGAGAATAAAAATTTTAAAAGATTTCCCCTATAATTAAAAATATATTCTTTTCACATACAATATATCCTAATTACAGTTTCCTCTACCAATTCTCCCAACCTCCCCCCCCACACACACACACATCCCAATTCACTCCGTTTCTGTCTCTCCTTCGAAAGGAACAGATTTCTAAGAAATAATAACAAGGCATAACAAAATAAACTATAAAATAAGCCAAAAACCATCACATCAAAGGGAGACAAGGCAAACTAACAGAAGGAAAAGAGCCCCAAGGTTAGGCACAAGAATCAGAGACTTGCTCCTTCACACAATTAGGAGTCCCCTAAAAATACTACGCTGAGAGTTAGAATACACATGCAGAGGACCTGGTTCAGACCTGTGTAAGCTGTTCTTGCTGCTTCAGTCTCTGTGAGTTCATATGAGCCTTGTTCCATTGCTTCAGAGGGCTGTGTTTTCCTGGTAACCTTCATCACCTCTGGCTCTTACACCCTATCTTTCTTTTCCATGGGCTTCTCTGAGATCTGAGTGGAGAGAATTGATGGAGACATTCATTTAGAGCTATGTATTTTAACCTCTCCCTCTCCCTCTCCCTCTCCCTCTCCCTCTCCCTCTCCCTCTCCCTCTCCCTCTCCCTCTCCCTCTCCCTCTCCCTCTCCCTCTCCCTCTCCCTCTCCCTCTCCCTCTCCCTCTCCCTCTCCCTCTCCCTCTCCCTCTCCCTCTCCCTCATCCCTCTCCCTCTCTCCCTCTCCCTCTCCCTCTCCCTCTCCCTCTCCCTCTCCCTCTCCTGCTATGGGTCTTCCCTGCAGGAAGCTTCCCTGATGATGTCTGAATCAACCCCTGATCTATGAGTATAGCCAAATATCATCAGGAGTCATTTCACTATTACCATTTTTTTAAAAAAGATCAGCATTATTTGATTTTTCCCTAGGTCTCTGGGATACCAATTCTCTGGTTCTTGGCCACTCAGGCAGTGTTATGTATGGATTCCACCTCATGGAGTGGGCCTCAAGTCAAGTCAGACATTGGCTGGTCACTCCCGCAAGCTTTGGGCCACCATTGCTCTAGTATGTTTTGCAGGCAGGACAGATTATATATTAAAGATTTTGTTCAGGTCCTGTTGCTAAAGGCAACACCCACACAACTCATTGAACATGGAGAAGACTATCTGGGGCCTACATAGAACCTTCACTCCTATGTTCTAATGCCTTTGTTATGGGACAGTACTCTGCAGGCTACCAAAAGAGAAACATAAAAGGATACTTTTAGAAACTGAATATAATATTACAATGAGTGAATGAATGAATGAATGAATGAATGAGGAAAAACCCCACAAGTCACTGAAGACAGTTCTTTTTGACTCTTTTTTATTGGATATTTTCTTTATTTACATTTCAAATGTTTTTCCCTTTCCAGGTCTCCCCTTAGGAAATCCCCTATCCCATCCCCCATCCCCCATCCCCTGCCTCTATGAGGGTGCTCCTCTACCCATCCACTCACTCCTGTCTTCCCACCCTGGCATTCCCCTAGACTGGGGCATCAAACACCCTCAAACCCAAGGGCCTCTCCTCCCACTGATGTCCAACAAGACCATCCTCTGCCACATATGTGGCCAGCGCCATGGGTCCCTCCATGTGTACTCTTTGGTTGGTGGTTCAGGCCCCAGGAGCTCCAGGCGGTCAGGAGCCTTCTCGAGTCTTCTTATGTTAGAGTCTATTAGTGGTGTAGTGATTCATAGCTGAAGTCCTTTCTATTTCTTTTGTTTTCCCACTTCACATGTTGGTAATGTTTACAGATTGAGTGCCTGAGCAGACAAAGATGTGTCTACAGTCAGTTTAGAAGCTTTTCTTTTATGGGAAACTAGAGCCACATCTAACACACACAGCCCCAACTTTTTCCCCACTTGCTCAAGAACCACCACCACCCCGCCCAAATTTGTGCTACCAGGAGTAACAAATGTTGATGTTCCGTGCTATAGGAGGTATAGTATAGAGGGGGTAAGGAAGAAACAAGCCCACCAAGCCCTGCAGAGAATCCAAGCAACTGAGAACTCTATCTGCTGGTGTCCATGCTATCAGACCCAACAGTAAACCAGCCTGTAAGAGGCAGAGGAATGCAGAATCAAGGAATTGGCCTGATCTGAGATCATAGATCTCAGTGCTACTAGCAGCAAGTCACATAGGACAGGGAGGTCAGCTCTGCAGACAGCAGTCTCCCAGGCCCAGGCTTATCCCCTCAGGCTCCATAGTCACTGACAAAGTCTGTCTCCTTCCTTGTCTGCCACAGCCTCTGCTCCGTGCTGCTCAAACTCAGCAGGATCCCACACGAGGATGATATTCTCCTCATGACTTCTTTTTGTGACCATCTCCCATCCAGACACCAGCAGAAGGATGGCCCAAGGCTCTCAGACATGTGATTCCCTCCTTGCTTTTAGGCGCTCTCAGTTGCTCAGACAATAGATTTCCTCTCAAAATGGCCCAGTTATAAAGTACTCCAAAATATAGGAAATGGTGTAATGGATTTTTTCCTTCATGCTGGACTCATGTGCAATAGAAGTCAGTTAGCAAACCCATCACATCCTGCTAAACTTGGAGATTTAAAGAGTTATCTACTTTTTCACTCCGGGGCATCTTTCTGTTCTATGGAATCACTCCTTAGATCAGTCTCCTCTTTGTTGTCCTGTTTTAGCCCCAATCCCTGCCCTAAGATGTTTTTGTTTTGTTGAGACAAGTTCTTGCTATGAGTCACCCACTAACCCGGAACTCACTCTGCAGACCAGGCTGGCCTCGAACTCAGATCTGCCTGCCTTGGCCTCCTTAGTGCTGGGATTAAAGGTATGTGTCACTACACTCACCCCAAGATTATAAATAAGAATACAAACATATACATACCATATTCTGGTCAGTTTCTGTTAGGCTAAATTAAAATAATAATAATAACTTCAGATTCTGTTGCTGGGCCTAGAGCTACACTTGAGTTTTGCCCCTCAAGGTATGTTCTGTATGAAAGTAATGTATTCATTCACTCTCTCACTCATTCATTCTTTTCTATAGTCCACATATGAAAGAATATGTGCTTTTGAGGTACGTCTATTTGATCTGTATTGAAACTCCAACACATGAACCCTAGCAGCCATTCAAGTGTCTTCTTCAATTGTGTTTTTCATGTTTTTATAAATGTTCACTGTAGCCATCTTTCACATCCTAAATATTTTGATGTGTTTGCGTTTGTTGTGAATAGAATCGCTTTCTTGATTTCATTCCCTCTGAAATCATGCTAGTGAATGGAAAAGCTGCTGCTTATTGTGTGACTGACCTTACATTGTGCTACTTCACTCAAACTATTATCAGTTCTAAAAATCGCTTACTGGAGTTTTCTGGGTGCTTTAAATATAGCATCATATCATCTGAAAACAGGTCATTTTACTTTCCTTTTCCTATTTGAATGCCTTTTATTTAGTTTCATTTGCTAATTTACCTATCTACGGTTTCTCTTACTATTTTTGAGTAGGAGCTGATTGGTGACAGTATCACATTTACTTTGTTCCTGATTAAGAGGAAATGTTTCCCATTCCCCCCCCCCTCAGAATAGTACCAGCTATGCACTTTTGCTGTATGGCTGTATACTTTATTACTTTGATCTATAATCCTTCCATATGTAATTTGCCCAGAGTCTTTATCATGAAAGGATATTGAATTTTATCAAATTCTTTTTCTGCACCCGTGATGACCATGTGATTTTTCTCCTTGATTCTATTTACGTGATACATTTATAACTGAAGTTTAATTGGTACAGTCTTCTGACTTGCATAGGTACCCTCATAAATGTGTGAGCACCCACAGAGAGACACACGAATATACACATGCATAAAAATTTTTTTAAGGTTGGTAAAATTCAATAGTGGAGCCATCTGGTCCTGGATTTGGAGGGGGGACTTTATAACTTACTCATTCTTGCTGCTCTTTATTAATCTATTTAGGTGTATAAAATGTCATCTCTTGGTTGAGTTCTAGTGGCTTTTATGCGTGGCTTTTGTGTGTCCAGTATTTTTTTTTATTTTTCCTAGGGGTCCAGGGGAGTTGTCATTTGTGATGTTTCCTTTTCACCTCTAATCTTATTCATCTAGATCTTTCCTCTCACTTTCTTGTGGTTACTATAGAAAATAGTTTACCAACCTCATTTATCTTTTCAAATAACCAATATTTGTTTCACTGATTTTTTTTTGTTTAGTTTTTTCGAGACAGGGTTTCTCTGTATAGCCCTGGCTGTCCTGAAACTCACTTTGTAGACCAAGCTGGCCTCGAACTCAGAAATCCGCCTGCCTCTGCCTCTGCCTCCCAAGTGCTGGTATTAAAGGCGTGCGCCACCACCGCCCGGCTCACTGATCTTTTATATTAGTATTTTAGTCTCTACTTCATTTATTTCTACCTATGTTTATTATCTGGTTTTTTTTCTACTGACTTTGTGTTTGATTAGTTCCTTCTTTTCTAAGTCCATGAGACACATCATTAGGTTATTACTTGCATTTTAAATGTAGACATTCTTTACTATAAACTTCCCTTTTAGTACTGTTTTCATGTACCCTGTTAGTATGGATATATTCTGCCTATGTTTTTAAATGACCCACTATTGTCTCAAGTGTGTTGATCAGTTTCAATGTATAGGGTACTATTTCACTAATCATTTTTGTTGTTGTTAAAGCTTGTTTTGTGGCTAAATATGTGTCCTATTACAGAACAAAATCATGAGCTGTTCGTAAGGTTTACTGAAATAACAAGACCATGAGAGCCACACTGAGAATAAAAGGCAGAGCTTTATTGAGGGTACGAACTGCCAGGCTGTCTCTAAGAGAGGAAGAACAATCCCACCAGAATGGGAGTTTGAGGTTTTATAGGGCAAGAGAGTGGTGGGAGAACACAAAGGAAAAAGGAACTGTCACAGGCAAAATGGACTTCGAGAAGCAAAATTTTACAAGGAGCGGGCCTCTGGCTGTGAGGATAGCTGGTGGTCAAGCTGTTCTGCTGAAATGGTCAGCAGACTTCTTTAAAAAAAAACTTTTAGGGACTGCAAGCTGGTAAAACCACTTAGGAAATCAATATAGCCTTTCCTGAGAAGACTGGAAGTAGTTCTACCTGAACACCCAGCTATACCACTTCTAAGCATCTATTCAAAAGATGTCCCAACATATAGCAAGGACACATGCTCCACTATGTTCATAGCAGCCTTATTTATAATAGCCAGAAGCTAGAAAGAACCCAGATGTCCCTCAACAAAGGAATGGATACAGCAAATGTGGTACATTTACACAATGGAGTACTACTTACTCAGCTATTAAAAACAATGACTTAGGTAGCTGGCGGAGTCGCCTCCGGAGAGTGACGCGCAGACTCGGCTCCCCCGCCCTCCTGCCAGCCTTGCCGTGGTCTCCCTTGCTCCCTGAGATCGCTGAGCGCTGAGCAGCGGCCCTGGGGAGGAGGCCTTGGGCGACGGAGCGCGAAGAGGGAGGGCGGGCGGGCAGTGGGGGCGCCACGGATCTCTATATGATGATGGCTCTGTCGGGTCTGGCTGTCGCGCTAGGCCGCCGCCCGCTCCAATGGGGTCTTCTGCAAGGGGCTGACCTGCACGCTGCTCATCTTCTTTGACTTGGCTTGGTGGCTGCGCATCAACTTTCCTTACCTCTACATCCTGGCTTCCATGATGCTCAACGTGCGTCTGCAGGTTCACACTGAGATCCACTGAAGGCCATCCTTGACTGATAGGCCTCACCCCAACTCACTGCATCAAAGGGCACAGAGCATGAAGGCTGGGAGAGGGACCCTGGATGTCTGCCTGGCCAAGCAGTCACAAGGAGGTGACCCGGACAAACTAGCATGTGGCCTTAAGAAAAGAAGTCAGAAGAGGAACCCCAGCCCATCAGTTGTGCCTTCTTGGACAGACCAGCCTGTAGCAGATAGCCATGGGCCACCGCGGCGGCAGCCTCAGAAATGAAGCATGGTCAGAGCAAGGCCAGCCTCCTGCGTTATGGTGGCTTCAAAGTGCTTCAGTCTCTGAAGGGATCAATGGGGAGAAATTCAACCCCAGCAGCCTCCCTCGGCAAGGCTGTGGCTCTGTCCCCTGCTCCTTCAGAAGAACAACTAGCCGGGATGTCCCGTGGCATCGGGGATGCACTAGGAAGTGACTGGCCAGGAAGAGAGCCCAGAGCCACAGACAACCGTGGACAGTACCTCAAAGGAGAGTCCTGGGTGTCAGGATGGCCAGGCCATCCAAAACCGAGGGAAGTGGGATTCCTAAGAGGTGAACCACTAAGTGCTGTCCCCAAGGGGCTAGGCACCTGGTCAGAACTGTCTCAGCGATACTCTGAGCTGTGCCAGCTGCCATATGCTTACCTCTATTATAAAGTTCTCCCAGAAGACGAGCTGAGGCGTGTGTCCCTTGACTGTTTCAATCCCGTGCTTTCAGAGGAAACAGTAGAAGATGAGAAAACTCTCGAGTAATTCAGATGGTCCGCAGATAGTCGTAGGGTCACTGGCTCCGCAATCTTCCAGAGTAGCAAGTCTCTGATGCCATAGTTAAGGTTCAAGCAGAACAATAAAAATAGCAGATTAACTTTAATAAAGATTGTCTTACAGTTTCTTTTGCATTAAGTCTGGCGTATGCTGCAGCCGTTCAGTTCCTGTTGTTTCCTGTGAACCAGACGCACCTCGGTGGTTGATGCAGAGGGACGTCTTCGAGCATGTTCTCAATCGTTTCGGAAAGATGCCCAGAACTGGGAACCCCCTCCCCGGGAAAATGATTGATCTGCTCAGTATCAGATCAGACAGGAACCTTTATCACAGAGTTCTAAATCATGGAGACCCATCCTTAAGGGCTAGTGTCCGGGTGCCGCCTGCCTCAGCTCACCTCTGGCCATCTGATGGAAGTGGAGGCCTGTAGGTTATGTCCTCCACTTCTTGTAAGCCTTGCTTCGGTCATGAAGAGTCTTGCTTGCCATTTCTGCACTGTACTGACTCGGTGACCTGCAGCCAGAGGTCCCTTCTCACATACCTCCCTCCTTCCGCCTGAGTTGCAGTTTTTAATGGGGGCACTTTGGAGAAGTTGCAATATTAAATTTAGGATAATTTACAATTACAGAAGAGTTTGAGGCTTTCCTGCCGACAGAACACAGACGGCAAACGAAGCAATGAAGCGTTTTCCTTTACACCGGCCCAGGACTTGTGATTTCTTTTACATTAAGTTTTTCTTCCAAAGTGACCCTCCCTCCCTCTGTGGTTTGGTAACTTTAATAAAGGTCATTTAAAGAGTGGACATTTTAAAGCCTCCCTACCCAAGACAGAGTTAAAAACAGCCATGGGAGAGTTGGGGAACCTGACTGTATATGTCATTTATATTGTGTCCTAAATTACTATGCCATGGGCTATTTTAGTATTTTGGGGAAAAAAAAACAATGACTTCATAAAATTCGTAAGCAAATGGATGAAACTAGAAAATATCATCTTGAGTGAGGTAACTCAGTCACAAAAGAACACACATGGTATGTACTCATTGATAAGTGGGTATTACCCTAAAAGCTCAGAATACCCAAGATTCAATTCACAGACCACGTGAAGCTCAAGAAGAAGGAAGACCAAAGTATGGATACTTCGGTACTTCTTAGAAGGGGGAACAAAATACTCACCGGAGGAAATACAGGAGCAAAGAGTGGAACAGAGACTAAAGGAAAGGCCATCCAGAGACTGCCACACCTGGGGACCCATCCTATATGCAGACACCAAACCCAGACACTATTGCCGATGCCAAAAAGTGCTTGTTGACAGGAGACTAATATGGCTGTCTCCTGAGAGGCTCTGCCAGAGCCTGGCAAGTACAGAGGTGAATGCTCACAGCCAACCATTGAACTGATCATGGGGTCCCCAGTGGAAGAGTTAGAGAAAGGACTGAAAAAAGATGAAGAGGTTTGCAACTCATAGGAAGAACAACAATATCAACCAACCTCATCTCCCAGAATTTCCAGGATTGGTTAAACCACCAATCAAAGAGTACACATGGAGGGTCCCATGGCTCCAGCTGCATATGTAACAGAGGATGGCCTTGTCGGACATCAATGGGAGGAGAGGCCCTTGGTCCAGTGAAGGCTCAATGTCCCAGTTTAGGGGAATTCCAGGGTGGGAAGGCAGGAGTAGGTAAGCGGGTGGTGAGCACCCTCACAGAAGCAAGGGGAAGGAGGATGGAATAGGGGGTTTCTGGAAGGGAACTGGGAAAGGAGATAACATTTGAAATGTAAATAAATAAAATATCCAATAAAAAAGAAAAAGAAAATTATATATATATAATATATAATTTTCTTTTTCTTTTTTATTGGATATTTTATTTGAGATATATATATATATATATATATCTCATCCTGAGTGAGGTAACCCAGACACAAAAGAACACTCATGATATGTACTCACTGATAAGTGGATATTAGCCCAAAAGCTCACAATGCCCATGATGCAACCCACAGGTCATATGGAGCTTAGGAGGAAGGAAGACCAGGGTGTGGATGCTTCAGTCCCGCATTGAGGGGGGAACAGGATGATCATGGTAGGTGGAGGGGGGGACCTGGAAGGGAGAGAGGAGCAGGTGGAAACAAGGGGGCAGTATCAGGTACTGGAAGGAACGGAGAGAGGTACAGAGGGTCAGGAAATCAAATAACAATATGCAGCAGTGAGGGATGAGGAACTGGGATAGCCACTGGAGGTCCCAGACTCCAGGGAAACGAGAGACTCCCAGGACCCAGTGGATATGACTTTAGCTGAAATGCGCAGAGAAAGGGGAGATAGAACCTGTAAAGACTACCCCCAGTAGATAGGCGTGGCCCCTGGTCTAGTGGTGGGGCCATCCACCCATCTCAAAGCTTTTAATCCAGAAATGTTCTTGTCCAAGGGAAGAACCAGGACGAAAAAAAAAAAAAAATGGAACAAAGACTGAAGGAAATTTTGAGATGGGTGGGTAGTCTCATCCCTCGACTGGGGGCCCGTGCCTATCTACTGGCAGTGGTCTCTACAGGTTCTATCCTTGGTAGGATCAGCCAGCAACTGACCAATGCAGATGTGGATGTTTGGAGCCAACCATCAGACTGAGCTCAGGGAACCTGGTAGGAGAGCTGGAGGAAGGACTGGAGCAGGGGGTATTGCAACCCCATAGGAAGAACATTGCAACCACCCAGAACTCCCAGGGACTAGACCACCAACCAAGGAGTGTACTGGGAGGGATCCATGGCTCCAGATACATATGTAGCAGAGGATGTCCTTGTCTGACATCAATGGGAGGGGAGTCCTTCGGTCCTGTGGAGGTTTGATGCCCCAGTATAGGGGGATGCTGGAGCGGTGGGGCGGGAGAGTGTGAGTGGGTGGGGGAGTACTCTCACAGAGGCAAAGGGGATGGAGGAGAGGGTGGATGTGAGATGGGGGGGTCAGTGAAGGGGGTAACTGGGAAGTGAGATATCATTTCAGATATAAACGAATGGAATGATTAATTTAAAAAAAGAAACCCTAGAGACAGGCAGATTTCTGAGTTCAAGGCCAGCCTGGTCTACAGAGTGAGTTCCAGGACAGCCAGCCTGTCTCTAAAGACCAAAAAAAGAAAAAAAGAAAAAAAGAAAGAAAGAAAAGAAAAAGAAAAAGAAAAAGAAATAATGTTTGGGCTGGCAAGATGGCTCAGCGGATAAGAGCACTGACTGCTCTTCCAGACGTCCTGAGTTCAAATCCCAGCAATCACATGGTGGCTCACAACCACCTGTAATGAGATCTGAGGCCCTCTTCTGGTACGTATGAAGATAGATGCAGTGTACTTATGTATAACAACAAATAAATCTTTGGGCAGGAGCAAGCGGGGCCAACTGTAACGGAGCAAGCAGAGTTCCTAAATTCAATTCCCAACAACCACATGAAGGCTCACAACCATCTGTAGGACTACAGTGTACTCATATCCATAAAATAAATAAATAACTCTTAAAAAACTGCCGCAAGCCCTCTGGTCCCTTGTGCCTGCGTAGGAAAGAGTCTCTAGAGTAGATGGGCAAGATAAGATGTAGTGACAAGCAGTCAAACACGCTAGAATGGTGTTGGATCTGAATGTAATTTTCCAGTCGAGCATCAGACTTTTATAATACAGAATAAATTGCAGAACAAGGCACATTGAATTTTTCCAGGTGCAAAAGGAGTGACTTCAAAAGGAACCAGATAAATGTATAACACTAGAGATTAGCACAGATGCAAGGGGAGTGACTACAAAGGGAATTTGTAGGGACCAGATAAATGTTTACATTAGAGATTAGCACTTTCTGCCAGGCAAGAGTTTTACACTAATTGTTAATAGCCCCAGGGTAGTTAACTCTTGACACGCCTCAAGAATAATGTAGTGTCACTGACCCCAAAATTCTCTAGGCCTCGTTAATTCTTATCTATATCTGAAGACTGTCCATTTTCAGTATAGTATACTAATTTGCTCTTGGCATGGAATGTAGTCTGTAATAAGAATTTCTATCTCAGTGAGAATTTTAGTCTCTATCTGTAAACAGCTGAGTAAAATGGCAAGTGCTTAATAGTTTACTGAATGGGTTAAGCTCCTTGCTGCTATCTGGAATCTAAGAACACTGGGAAAAGGCTTTAGCTATGTTAGAATACAACCTTAAAAGGCATTTACTATAAGGTAAAGCTATATAGAGTGCACGTGGATCCATACACTAGACTAAAGTGGATTTGGAAAATTAATTTTATGGGTTAGGGAAATAGCCAAAGATCCGGGAGTAAGTTTCCTTGAAACTTTTTCCTCATGAGAAAGCTTTCAGACTTTCATCTGTCAAGCTGACTCCACCGGAGTCCCTGGCAAAAAACCTTTTAATTGGTTGTGAATTTCACATCATGCACCTCAATCCTACTCGTCTCCCCATCTCCTCACACCCACCCCCCCACCCTTGCAATCCCCCCTCAACAGAGAAAACAAAATCTCATTGTGGAAGCTGTAGCTATCACAGTGTGTCCCACAGTCTACCCTTGTATCCATACTCTGCTTGCAAATGCTCATTGCAATGAGTCACTGGTCTGGTTTGAAGCCTCTGGCTTCTGCTTCTCTATGGAGACTGGAACCTCACTGAGATGCCTCTCAGTTATCCTGTTGTTGCCCTGTGTCATAGAGATCCAGTAGTTTTGAATCTGTAGGACCGATCCCTTCTTCATTCAGTGCAGCAGTTCATTGATGGGGTCAATGTTGGGGTGGGCTACCTCAAAACCCAGGATCTGGGCCTCAGAAGTACCTGAGTTCATCAGCCCACAGGCTTTCTAGCTGTCAGGCCCTTAGGGCCGTTTCCTCAGAAACGTCCTTTAAACCAGAGCTATCTCTAACTTGCTGCTCAGGAGAGGTCGAGGGACTGCTCTCCCAAATGATGCATCTGGAGAGAGCGAGCCATGGCCAGTCCTCCCAGTCTTATGACCTCATCAGGGCCAGGTCTTCCACCTGCCATAGGTGGGAGGAGGGCCGCTCTCCCTGCTCTGCACCACTGAGTAGCACAGAAGAGGCAGGCATAGCTCTCCTGCTCTCACACCGGTGGGGACAAGCTTACCTTCAAACCCCATTTCCAGGGCCAGTCCTACTGTGCTGCCCATGTGAAGTGCAGGGCCTGCTACCCTGCTCTCATGATCCCAGGGCCAGCTTTTTTGCCTGTTGTAAGTGAGAAGGGAGCGCATTTCTCCCTCACCCACACTGATGCTGTCCCAGGGCAGACAAGTGGTGGGGCCAGCTCTCCCATGCTCACACCCTCAGGAATACTATTGCTCATGCATTATGGCACCAGACAGGGGTCATCTTGGACATGATCTGCCCCACCTGGGGCCTATAAGACTCCCGAGAGATGATCATTTCAGGCTATCCCTGTCCAGTCCCCATGGTACCAATCTGGTGGTCATCTTGGGCTTGCTTCTAGCACGGACCTGCCTGAGTGGCCCTACTTAAGGGTTGCTCGCACCCGGGGCCTGTACAGTGGTGCACACGCATAGCAGAACAGAAATGTGGAGGTTCGAAGGTAACTCTTGGACTCCATTCTCCTTTCTACCCCTATGTGGGTTCTGAGAATCCACCTCAGGTTTCCAGAGTCTACAGCAAGTGCTTTTATCTACTCAACTGTCTTGCCAGCCCCTAAACTGAATTTCTCGGTTACTTAATGAGTTCTTTATTTCCAAGATTTCTGTCAATATCTCTTTCTCTTTGATGAATTCCTCATTCATACCCTGCCTTATCATCCTTACTTCATTAATCTACATATACATACTTTCTTGGATTTCAATTAGTTTTAAAATAATCATTCTTTTGAAAATTGTATCAGGTACTTCAACTGCTTCAACATCTTTCAAGTCATTTACTAGAGAAGAGTAAACATTAGGAATTTCCACATTGCTTTCTTCTTATTATTTCTGGTGCTTACATGTTGAACTCTGTGCACCAGCTGAGCTCCCATTTCCGATCTTATGTGGCCGACTTCCGAGTAAGTGTTTTTCTCCTAGACAATGTATCTGGGATATTGGTTTGTTGTATAATGCTGAAATGATTCCTATCTGGGTATTCTAGTATAATTCCTCATGGCATCTTTGATTGTGATTAGAAATTTGAAAATAATATGCACCATTCTGAAGTCTACAAGACCACTTTCTATGTAGGTCTTGCAAGAATGGATATACTCTCATTACTCAAGCAAGTACAACAGTGCTTGTGGGGTGTACCCTCTATGAGTTCTTTAATTAGAGAAGTGGCAGCCTCTAATAGGTAATAGGAGTTTCCAAAGACTATTGATATTGGCATTGATAATTGAGTTTCTGATATAAAATGTACCAGTTATAGTGAAGGATTTAAGCACTTGTCCTCTGATGATACACACACACACACACACACATACACACACACACACACACACACACACACAAATATTCCTATGCAAAGTTGGAAGTCTGGAGTCTGAATCCCAGACACCATCCTGGCACATACATTACTCTTGTCAACAATACAATGTTATGGGATGTAGATTTAGCCAATGGAAATGCCCACACAAATATAGTGCAATCAGAAGGTATGTAATCTGAGCCAAGCTCAGTAGTGCACATTTTTAATGCCAGCAGTGGAGAAGCAGCAGCCGGCAGATCGCCGCAAGTTCAAGCCCAACCAGAATGTATTTCAAACAAGCAAAGAAACAAAAATGTACAATTTGAGCCTGCTTTGGCGGCACATATGCTAAAACTGGAATAACACAGAGAAGAATGGCATGATCCTTATGTGAGGATGACACACACACTTGTGAAGTGGGCTTCTGGAATGGCCATGGTGGCTAACTCAACCACTAACTTACGGCTGTTCTTGCCACTAGAGCTTGTGGGTACGTGTACAGGATCAAGAACTCACTCTGTGATGAAGCGTGAGAAAGACATTAATGGTACACTTCTAGGATCTGATGACCTTGTCAAAATGGTGCTAAAAGATGTCAGAGTTTGAAATTACACTAGATCAAATGTTACCAAACAGGAGTAATGCAGAGGAGAAGAGCATGCATTAGGAATAAATTTCCTTGACTTACCCTAGATTCTGACTTTTAAAAAAATCTTTAGTGTTTAGATACTATGAGGGTAAATTTCTGTTAAAAGAAAATACTTTGTTGATAGGTACCCACTTTTCTAAGCTAATCATGGTGTATTTTTGGAAAATACATGTTTGGATTTTTTTTAAAGAATAAAAACTTAAAATATTTTTGTTTTAAAAAAATGTAAAGGGCTGGTGAGATGGCTCAGTGGGTAAGAGCACCCGACTGCTCTCCCGAAGGTCAGGAGTTCAAATCCCAGCAACCACATGGTGGCTCACAACCATCTGTAACAAGATCTGATGCCCTCTTCTGGAGTGTCTGAAGACAGCTACAGTGTACTTACATATAATAAATAAATAAATCTTTAAAAAAAAATGTAAAGTGTAATGTAAACTGGTAAGGAGGACACATGCTCCACTATGTTCATAGCAGCCTTATTTATAATAGCCAGAAGCTGGAAAGAACCCAGATGCCCCTCAACAGAGGAATGGATACAGAAAATGTGGTACATTTACACAATGGAGTACTACTCAGCTATTAAAAGGAATGAATTTATGAAATTCCTAGCCAAATGGATGGACCTGGAGGGCATCATCCAGAGTGAGGTAACCCAATCACAAAAGAACTCAAATGATATGTACTCACTGATAAGTGGATATTAGCCCAGAAACTTAGAATACCCAAGATATAAGATACAATTTGCAAAACACATGAAACTCAAGAAGAACGAAGACCAAAGTGTGGACACTTTGCCCCTTCTTAGAATTGGGAACAAAACAACCATGGAAGGAGTTACAGAGACAAAGTTTGGAGCTGAGATGAAAGGATGGACCATCTAGAGACTGCTGCACCCGGGGACCCATCCCATAATCAGCCTCCAAACGCAGACACCATTGCATACACCAGCAAGATTTTGCTGAAAGGACCCTAATATAGCTGTCTCTGGTGAGGCTATGCCGGTGCCTGGCAAACACAGAAGTCGATGCTCACAGTCAGCTATTGGATGGAACACAGGGCCCCCAATGGAGGAGCTAGAGAAAGTACCCAAGGAGCTAAAGGGGTCTGCAACCCTATAGGTGGAACAACAATATTAACTAACCAGTACCCCCGGAGCTCGTGTCTCTAGCTGCATATGTAGCAGAAGATGGCTTAGTCGGCCATCAGTGGAAAGAGAGACCCCTTGGTCTTGCAAACTTTATATGCCTCAGTACAGGGGAACTCCAGGGCCAAGAAGTGGGTAGGGGAGTGGAGGGGGGTATGGGGGACTTTTGGGATAGCATTGGAAATGTAAATGAAGAAAATACCTTAAAATTAGGTAATAAAAATAATTTAAAAATTAAAAAAATAAAAAGTCAATATATTATACTGCTAAATTTTTATGTAATAAAAATTGACAAAACATAAAAAAATGTAAAGTGAGGATGGCCTTTCAGGTACTTGCTTTGAATCTCAGCACTCAGGAGGTGGAAGCAGGTAGATCTCTGAGTTCAAGGCCAGCCTGGTCTACAGAGCAAGCTCCAGGACAGCCAGGGATACACAGAGAAGCTCAAACAAACAAACAAACAAGAAAAGAAATAACAACTGTCCCATAGTTCAATGCTGTTATATATAATTAACATATGCTAATTTAAAATCTTTGGAAAAGGAATTTAAGGTATCACTGAAAAAAAAAGTGTGCAATTTCTCTCTGCTGCTTTACATTGATTTCTGCTTTACAGTTATACCCAATTTCCTCATAGTTGACCTTACCTGTAAAAGAATCCATGAGTGAGGGAGTTTGCCTTCCTATTATTTAAGCTGAAGTATCTACCAGTGTTTGAGCAGAAATGGGTTGAGTATAGAGTTTGCTATAATTCCTCTCTAATGAGCTAGTAGTATATACCTCGTTAGAAAAAAAGCCTGTTCAGTGCACAGAAGGTCCTAGGCTTGGTCTGTAACACCGCAGAAAAGATTTAAATACAAAGGCAGGAGAATGGCAGAAAGGGATAAAAGTAAAATAAAATACACAAAAAATGGGGGAATGATATTTTAAAAAACAAAACAAAACAAAAACAAAAACAAAAACATCTTCGGGCTTGGAGAGATGGCTCAGCGGTTAAGAGCAATGTCTGCTCTTCCAGAGGTTCTGAGTTCAATTCCCAGCAACCACATGGTGGCTCACAACCATCTGTGATGGAATTTGATGCCTTCTTCTGGTGTGTCTGAAGACAGTGACAGTGTATTCACATATAGAAAATAAATAAAAATCTTTTAAAAAGAAAAAGGAAGGAAGAAAGGACGGAAGGAAGGAAGGAAGGAGGGAGGGAGGGAGGGAGGGAGGGAGGGAGGGAAGGAAGGAAGGAAGGAAGGAAGGAAGGAAGAAAGAAAGAAAGAAAGAAAGAAAGAAAGAAAGAAAGAAAGAAAGAAAGAAAGAAAGAAAGATCTTCTTCCCAGCCAAGGTGGGTAAATCAGCAAGGGAAGGAAGGCAAGCATGGTACATGCCAGGCACTGCTTCACCATAGGTCACTTGAAAGTTGACTGTGGCAATTCCTATTCTATTTCAAAACTGCCTAGTATCCGGCAGAAAGGAATGTGGCTAAATCTAGTTAAAATTCTATTTATCTGGCTTGCAGCAGACAGAGATTCTCTCTGGAGCTTATTAAGCTGTTCAAACCAAAGACAGGGAAAACAAAAAAGAGTTGCAAAGTGCTCCCAAAGTACTGTTGAGGCTTTCCGTGTTGGGGGTGGGACAATCTGAATACTGATCCTATTTCCTCCAGGCTGGCACACCCAGGAAACCAGTGGTTCTACATCCCTCTCTATCACCAGTCACATCCCTTACAGCACAGAATTTCCAGCCAGTTTATACTCGTGTCACTACCTGAAGACAAGACTGTTTCAAGAGGAAGTCAACCAACCACTGATGTCACTGGGTTATCCTGGAGATGAGACGATGCAGAGATTTCTGACCCTCAAAGCAGTACAGATAATAGTAGCCTTTTCAACATGGGAATTGTACCATATCCTGCCCTAAAGATATCCAGCTGAGTGAGCCCAAATTCCCTAGCTGGGATGCCAGCTACTGCACTAGCAGAGCTTTCTGGAACCCTGTTTCCTCTGACTTTCCCTTCTGCCAATGGAAGATATTTCCCCTTCTTAACCAGGGTGCCAGATGACAAGTCCTATCACATTACACTCTCTCTTGCTGTGTTGTGTCCCAGAGCTCTGGAATTCACTGGGTCTCCATGTCTCTGTTGCTGAATTCAACGACCACTAACTACTGCATGCAGCTGTTCCACTATTTCAGTTTTGTGGAAGAGGTGATTCCTTGTTGCCTGTATTCTAATATTGTGCTGGAGAGTTTTCTGTCGATTTGACACAAACTCGAGTCATTTGGGGAGAGGAGCTCTCAAGTGAGAAAATGCCTCCATAAGATTGGTCTTCAGGCAACTCTGTGGCTCATTTTCTTTCCTTCTTTCTTTCTTCCTCCTCCTCCTCCTCCTCCTCCTCCTCCTCCTTGTTCTTCTTTTTAAAATGTTCAAATACTCCCACGTGTCTTTTATTTCACAAAATTGTTTCCACTTAAATTTTCTTTTATATGCTAGGTACACGACCGTGCTAATTCTGTGAAAAGTAACTGGCCATGAACAGACTGTGCTTTGGAAGTCATCGTCCGGCCTTGACCTTGCCCAACTTGGCAGCAGCTTCCACTCTCGGCCCTGAAAACTCCTAGTGCTCCTATGTTAAGCTCAGCTTAGCCTCACACTCAGCATTCACACCATACATAGGACATCTTAACCATGGAGCCAACCGGGGAAGAAGCTTGGCCTAGAACACTTTCCCTTGCCCGTTACTGACAGGTTGCTTTCTGGAACCCAGTCTCCACAGAATAGCATGTTCTTGCACTAGGAAGGACATATGGTGAAGACAAAGAGTTTTAGGAAACGAGAGATGGGGGAAGCTTCCATGTCCCCACTCTCTGGTTCTGCTTCTACCTTGTGGTTTCATATGGTTTTCCTGTCTGACAGTTGCGGGTCTTAACTTGCACTAGAGCCTCTGGGCTAGGCCAAGGGGTCCTCAAGACTAAGCTCCGTTGGGAATGGTCTGGCAGAAGAAGTATTGTGCAGCTTCTGGAAGCTTCCTGTGCTCCTTAGGCTCGGCTTGTGAACTTTTCTTTGCCAGGTGGCTCTTAGATGTTTTTTAAGTCTCTTTCCCACCAACTTTTCTGCTGCCTTCTTGAGGTTAAGGAATTTTTTTTAAAATAAAGCCCTCTTAGGTAATCCAGAGTCTGGTCTCCATTTCATCTGATAAACAATCACACTTCCCTTCTCCGAAGGGTATCCTGGGAAGCAGGCGTTCTGCTGGTGACAGTCTGGGCAGGACTAATGGCTTGCAGAGCTGAAGAGATACAGGAAACTATGTCTTTTGGGGAGACTTTGGACAGGTTAGTCAGGTTGTGCAAAGCTGGCCTCGGAACAATGGCATCAGAGGCTCAAGTGGAGACAGTACAGAAATCCAGTCAACAACAAAATGATAAGCTCCATGAAAGTGGGATGACTTCTAGAGACTGCCATATCCGGGGATCCATCCCATAATCAGCTTCCAAACGCTGACACCATTGCACACACTAGCAAGATTTTGCTGAAAGGACCCTGATATAGCTGTCTCTTGTGAGACTATGCCGGGGCCTTGCAAATACAGAAGTGGATGCTCACAATCAGCTATTGGATGGATCACAGGGCCCCCAATGGAGGAGCTAGAGAAAGTACCCAAGGAGCTAAAGGGAACTGCAACCCTATAGGTGGAACAACAATATGAACTAACCAGTACCCGGGAGCTCTTGTCTTTAGTTGCATATGTATCAAAAGATGGCCTAGTTGGCCATCACTGGAAAGAGAGGCCCATTGGATTTGCAAACTTTATATGCCCCAGTACAGGGGAATGCCAGGGCCAAAAAGTGGGAGTGGGTGGGTAGGGGAGTGGGGGAGAGGGTATGGGGGACTTTTGGGATAGCATTGGAAATGTAAATGAGGAAAATACCTAATTTTATATATATATATATATAAAAGAAACAAACAAACAAAAAAGAAAGTGGGATGACTGTGGGAGCGTGATTATGACAGAGGATCATTCTAGAGTGCACCACCAGGCTGGTGAAAAATGCCCAAGAGAGAAATGGCAAAGTTCAGTGACAGTGTTAAGTCACTGATCTCCCAGGCCCCATCTTCAAGGCCTTGGAGACAGACTGTGTTTTATGTGGGAGCATCATGTAAAAAGATGGCAGATCTGTGGGCTGGGTAGAAGACATGGAGACAAAGAAAAGGGTGGATCAAGCCAACACTGCAAGAGCCTAGTAAACAGAAGTGTAGTGTGTTGATTAATGATGGATGGGAGAGGGTCCAGCTACCTGGGGGCCATGCCACCCCTGGGCAGGAGGTACTGGGTTGTATATGAAAACAGGCTGAAAAAAACTTTGAAGTACAAGTACTCCTTCTTGGCCTCTGCATCAGTTCCTGCCTCCAGGTTCCTACCTTGATCTCCTGCCCTGAAATAAACCCCATCTTCCACAAGTTGATTTTGGTCATGGGGTTTTATTACATGAATGGAAACCTGTACTAAAGACAACTATCTTCCTCCATGAGAGAAACTTTGTGGATACATGCAGGTGCCCAATAACCGCATGTGTCTAATATCTACTATGTGAGACAGCAAAGCTATAGAATATTCCATTAGAACAGAAAATTCTGTAGGGCAATGCTTTTTTCAAGAAAGTGGATAATAAGATATGCATAATAGGAAATCAGAGGTAATAATCTATTACTTTTCTTTCATGTCATTTTTTTTCTTCTCAACACACATTTCTTTTTTTATTTTTATTTTTTATTTTTTTATTAGGTATTTATTTCAGTTACATTTCCAATGCTATCCCAAAAGTCCCCCACACGCTCTCCCACCCACTCCCCCACCCTCCCATTCCCACTTCTTGGCCCTAACGTTCCCCTGTACTGAGGCATATAAATTTTGCACGACCAATGGGCCTCTCTTTCCACTGATGGCCGACTAGGCCATCTTTTGATACATATGCAGCTAGAGTCAAGAGCTCCGGGGTACTGGTTAGTTCATATTGTTGTTCCACCTATAGGGTTGCAGTTCCCTTTAGCTCCTTGGGTACTTTCTCTAGCTCCTCCATTGGGGGCCGTGTGACCCATCCAATAGCTGACTGTGAGCATCCACTTCTGTGTTTGCTAGGCCCGGGCATAGTCTCAGAAGAGACAGCCATATCTGGGTCCTTTCAGCAAAATCTTGCTAGTGTATGCAATGGTGTCAGCGTTTGGAAGCTGATTATGGGATGGATCCCTGGATATGGCAGTCTCTAGATGGTCCATCCTTTCGTCTCAGCTCCAAACTTTCTGTTCTTTTAAATGATGTGGCTTTAGGAAATCCTGAATGGCTTCAGTGAACCCTGGATGTGTAAGTGCTTCAGAAATGCTATCTGTATATTCCAAGGTAGAAAAGGATTTTAGAAAACTCCTAAGTCTTGGACTAGAAATCTGTTCTCAGTTTTACGGAATGTCAACACTCAGAGCCTGTAGCATGGGCTGACACTATGAAAGAGAAAAGTGCAATCAAATCCTACTAAAAACCAAAACACTGGATAGAAGAGCAAGGTCAGAGCCTCCTCGTGGCTTGTGTCCCTGGAACTCTCCACTGTTTGGGCTGTAGATGAAGAGCTCTGCTCTGCCAGGTTCTGCTGGCAGGATTTCTCAGTCTTCACCATAATGGGCACATGGACAGCGAGGTAATAGAGGCCATGGTGCTGTGGGTATCGAGGAACTCCGTGGCACTTCCTAGCAGAGGACCACAAGGATGGGGCACCCCCTCACTACCACACAGGTTCAGGTGACTAGGCCATTGTCAGGGAGCACAGAAGCCTGTCATCTCCCCCTGCTAAAGTGCTCGCCCCCTGCGAATGTTAATTTTTTTTATTTTTATTTTTGTCCAAATAGCTGACAATTTTCTGTTCAGAATTTTGATTTGTTGTTATACTATTCATTTCTCCTTGAAAATCCCACTCAAAAATATCCCAGTCCTTAAGTTAAAGAAATTAAAAGAACAACAACAACAAATACTTTAATAATTTAGAGTTACAACTTTTTGAACCAGTCAATGCCTCTGTAGATTTCTAATTATTACCCAGGAGTAGCCATGGTGGTTTTTCTTGGTAAGAAGAGAACCACAGTTGATACTCGTCCTCAGCATTAGGTATTCCCAGCAATGGTCACAATTTCTTGATGACATCATTCACTGTGTCCAATTGTGTTGCTGCTACACTGAACAACTGCTTTTCCTTTCAGGATTTTATTCCGGTGATACTGCCACTCCAGCTGGGTGTCAGCACCAGGACGAAAAGGTGGCTTTCCTGTGCCACGGTTACTTGTAAGAGCCACTGTTTTTCCTTTGAGGTCTGTTATATTTCTTATAATCCCCGAGGCAAAGAAGCAATCAATATCAGCATGCCTTACAGAGCTCTGATGTCTGGGATCACTCAATATTGACATATTGCCTGGGCCTCGCAGGCGTCGGCGCCACTCTGTGCCCACGCCTCGGCCGGGAGGAACGCCGGAGAAGGTAGCCAGTCAGCAGGCCTCCGAGATGCACCATGTTGCATCCCTTGCTCCCCCAGTCCCAATACCAGCTTCCAAGTTAAAGAACTTTTTATCCTAATTTTTTTCTTATACCTTAATCGTGTTTTATTGATTTAATCAGAGAATTTGGTCATAGTTTTGAACCCTAATGTACAAGATTCCTTTCTGATTTGTTGTTCTTTTTTTTTTCAAAAAGATTTATTTATTATATGTGAGTACACTGTAGCTGTCTTCAGACACACCAGAAGAGGGTGTCAGATCTCAGATAGTTGTGAGCCACCATGTGATTGCTGGAATTTGAACTCAGGACCTTTGAAAGAGCAGTCAATTCTCTTAACTGCTGAGCCATCTCTCCAGCCCCAATTTGTTGTTCTTTACTGGTCCCAAATATTTATTATAATAGCCAGGATTATTCAGACACAATATGCATTTACTTCACACTTATCTTAAGAAGCAGCCTAGAGTTTGTGCTATCCCTGGTACAGATTCTGTTAAAATACTTAAGAATGTATTCAAATCAAGTTCACTTACTAGCCTGAATTAATGTCAGTCTGTCTGAGCAGAAGCCTTGGTGATCAACTAGACAGCAGCCAATCATGCCTTCTGCTCAGCTCAATGATAGTTATACTTCATTTTAACCATTTTATCTTATATCTTTTTAAATTTTTATTTATTTTCATGCCAGCTATTGCCCCCCCCCAGTTCCTTATCCCATTCCTACTCCCCCTTGGCTCCAAGAGGGTGCCCCCTCACCAGGCCTCTCCCTTCCCTGGGGCATCAAGTCTCTCCAGGATTAGGCACATCTTTTCCCACTGAGGCCACACCAGGCAGTCCTCTGCTACCTATATGCCAGGGGCCTTAGACCAGCCTGTATATTGGCACAGGGGGAAGTTCCCTGAATAGAATGCCAACGGTTTAGGCTCTAAGATCAACAATTGATAAACAGAACCTCATGAAACTGAAAAGCTTCTGTATGGCAAAGGACACCGTCAATAGAACAAATCACCAACCTACAGGCTGGGAAAAATATCTTCACTAACCCTACATCGAATAGAGGGTTGATATCCAAAATATATAAAGAACTCAAGAAGTTAACCTCCAAAGAGCCAAATAACCCAATTTAAAAATGGGGTAAAGAGCTAAACAAAGAATTCACAACAGAAGAATCTCAAATGGCTAAGGAAGGAAATATAGGGACAAAGAGCAGAGCAGAGACTGAAGGAAAGGCCATCCAGAGACTGCCCCACCTGGGAACCCATCCCATATGCAACCACCAAACCCAGACACTATTGTGGATGCCAAGAAGTGGTTGCTGACAAGAGCCTGATATAGCTGTCTCCTGAGAGGCTCTGCCAGAGCCTGACAAATACAAAGGTGGATGCTTGCAGCCAACCATTGGACTGAGCACAGGGTCCCCAATGGAGGAGTTAGAGAGAGGACCCAAGGAGCTGAAGGGGTTTGCAACCCCATAGGAAGAACAACAATATGAACCAACCAGACCACCCAGAATTCCCAGGGACTAAGCTGCCAACCAAAGAGTACACGTGGAGGGACCCATGGCTCCAGCTACATATGTAGCAGAGGATGGCCTTATTGACATCAATGGGAGGGGAGCCCCTTGGTCCTGTGAGGGCTTGATGCCCCAGCCTAGAGGAATGCCAGGGTGGGGAGGCAGAAGTGGGTGGGCAGGTGGGGGAGCACCCTCATAGAAGCAGGGGGAGGGGAGATGGGATAAGAGGTTTTCGAAGGGGAAAGCAGGAAGGGGGATAACATTGGAAATGTAAATAAATAAAATAACTAATAAAAAGAAAACAGTTAAAAAGATAATAATAAAATTGAATTTAAAAGTAGAAATGCTCAAAGTCCTTAGCCATCAGAGAAATGGAAATCAAAATGACCCTGAGATTCCACTTCACACCAATAAGAATGACTAAGATCAAAAACTCAGCACATGCTGGCAAGGATGTGGAGAAAGAGGAACACTCCTCCATTGCTGGTGAGATTGCAAACCGGTACAACCACTCTGGAAATCAATGTGGACGTTCCTCAGAAAATTGTAAATACATCTACCTGAAGACCCAGGTATACCACTCCTGGGCATATATCCAAAAGACACCCCACCATACCACAAGGACACACACTACACCATGTTTATAGCAGCCTTATTTGTAATAGCCTGAAGCTGGAAAGAAACCAGATGCCCCTCAACCAAAGAATGGATACAGAAAATGTAGTTCATTTACACAGTGGAATACTATTCAGCCATTAAAAACAATGACTTCACAAATTTTGCAGGCAAATAGATGGAACCAGAAAATACCATCCTGAGTGAGGTAACCCAGACCTCAAAGGACATGCATAGTATGTACTCACTGATAACTGGATATTAGCCAAAAGTAAAGAATACTTAAGATACAACCCACGGTCCGTAAGAAGTGTAACAAGTAGAAAGGTCCAAGTGAGGATGTTTCAATGCCACTTAGAAGGGGGAAGTAAGTATTCATTGGAGGCAGAGGGAGGGAAGGACCTGGATAGGAGAGGGGAAGAGGAGGGAACAGGATCAGGTATTGGGGAGGAACAGAAGAGAAGCCCAGAGGGCCAGGAGAATGAATGGAAATATGCAACCTCAGGGGTGGGAGGGACCCTCTAGAAAGTACCAGAGATTCGGGAAGTGACTCTCAGGACTTAATGGGGGTGACCTTATCCAAAATGCCCAACAATGGGGAGAGAGAACTCAGAGTCCACCTCCAGTAGATAGACAGGGCCTCAAGTGTAGGGACCTGTTACTAACCCACAGCCAAAATTTCTGACGCAGAATTGTTCCTGTCTAAAAGAACCACAGGGACAAGAAAAGGAGAAGATACTGAAGGAAAGGCGGTCTAATGACCAGCCCAACTTGGAATCCATCTCATTGGAGGGGGGAGGTGCACCAAGGCCTGATGCTATTACTGAGGCTATATTGTGCTTATAGATGGGAGCCTTGTATGGCTGTCCTCTGAGAGGCCCAACAAGCAGCTGACTGAGACAGAGACAGATACTTACACCCAACCATTGGACTGAAGTTGGGAACCCCCATGGTTGAATTAGGGGAAGGCTTAAAGAAGCTAAAGGGGAGGGCAACCGCATAGAAAGACCAGCAGTCTCAACTAACCTGGACCCCAGGGAGCTCCCAGATACTGAGCTACCAACCAGGCAAAATCCTGATTAAAAAAAAAAAACTATTAAATTTTCTTTAGCTTGGCAAATAGAAATAATCTGTTCTTGTTATGTTGTGATGAACATAGAAGTAAGCCACTGCTTATTGGCTAGCCACAGGCAAGAATCCCCTTACATAGGCGCTAACTCATCACAGATCATGCCGTAACAGTGCCCCCTTCAGACAGACTCTAAAAAGAACAGCTATCGAGAAATCTTCGGGCAAACCAACCAAGGTTTTGGAATGGCAAAAGCAAAAGAAGTTTAGAAATCAAAGCAGCTCTAGAAGGAATCAGTCTGAGTTCTTCACAGTTGGTGGCCTTCCAGGAGGAATAGGGGGCAGAGGCGGTGCACGATTCAAGTTTCCTCCTTTTTTTTAAGGGGCTGACCTGTGAGAGTTTGGCCATGCTCCAGTGAGTATGTGGGCAATAGAAACAGGACTTCGGGGGATATTGAGGAGTGAGGAAGCACAAGGGTAGGAGAGTGGACCTGGGAGGAATGGAAAGCAAGGGTGGTCTGGATACACTGTATGAAATTCCCAAATAATTAATAAAGATTTATGTTGGGAGGGAAGGCAGCACTCAGTGTAGCTTCACGTCAAACCCCAACTGCCCCTGATTCTTCTGTCTGCATAACTGATGCACAGGCAGCATTGCTGGCCGAGTCAGAGGCCAGCTTCTTATTGCTTAAGTCTGTCCCTTTCCCCCTTTCCCCAATAGCAACGAGACAATGTCTGTCTACTCCTTCCCGGCAGCCCCTTGCAGAGCTGTGCCTCCCGGCTTGTTTTGTTGGTTCAGCCCGACATTTGGCTGAGTAAACAACACTCCCCTCCGTATCTCTGTGACCCCTGTGTCAGGCCCAATACAGGGCAGTGTCTTCAGTGGCTTTGTGGAAACTGTCCACACCCACATGATTGTCAATGGATCCTGCCTACCTTTGCAGGTCTCTCTGCCATCTGGTGTTATTCCTGTCAGAGATGGAGATAGTATCTCTGTCCCTAAATACAAACTCCTACTTCAAAGTACAATTCATTTGGAATTTGGGGTCCAAGAGTATTCAGAACTCTGAAGACTTTAACTTTTGCCCTGGTTTGACTGGTATAGGAGGTGGCTTGGATTTAGCACTGTGTTGAGCAGACACCCTTGTCCTCGGGAACCACACAATCTCTATGGAACTGGGTGCCAAGTCTGCATCTGGCCACAGCTGCTCCAGACCCACACGCAACCAGTGTGGGACACTGGAACTGCTGAGTTGCTACCTATTTCTTTTTAAAATGTGAATTCTGTACCAATTGATCGCTTGCATGTTTGGTGCACATGAAGGCCAAACAGGACTCAAGAGCCTCCGGAACTGGAGGATATACTCCACCTTATGGATACTGGGTCCTCTGCAAGAGCAAGCGTTCATAACTGGTAATCCATCTCTACTCCCTATTTCAATTTTGATTGTGCATAGCTATATACATAGAAAACCAAATACACTTAAAAACCAAATACAGTAGTCTTCTGTATTAGAACTATTCACACCTGCAACCCTCCCCCCAAACTACTACACTATAAAGCAGGAAAAAAAAAAAAAAAAAAAAAAAAAGCTTCGTAGGGGACTGGAGAGAGACCAGAGACTAAAATCGATGCTATTCTTCCAGAGGACCCAAATTCAGTTCCTTGCACCTACCACTAGGTGGCTTACAACCACCTGTAGCTCCAGGCAGCCCAATGCCTCACACACACACACACAAGCATATAATTTTAAATATTTTTGGTTGTGAGCCTAGCCTTTAGTAACTGATCCATCTCTCCAGACCTAAAACTTAAAGTAATAAAATAAATATTCAAAAATAATAAAATAAAGTGCCTTATAGCCTGATATGGTGGAGCCAGGATATTAAAAATTGAATGACATCTTTAGTTCTATAGAAAATTCAAGACAATCCTGGACTATGTGACAATCCATATCAAAAACAACAATAGCAATGCCTTGAAATGAATTGAGCTGAAAAGGGAGAAGCCTGTATATAGAAAACCATAAAAATCTCACTATAAGGGTTTTATAAAAATAAAAATAATTTCTAAACTCATGAAAAGAAATGTTCATTTTTACTTGGGTTTTGACTTTTTTAGAAATAATGTCTCACTGTGTAGTCAAAGCTTTGGGGTGACTTGGAGTTATCTACATAGCCCAAGTTGGCCAGTATCTTGCTATCCTCTGCCTCAGCTCCGGAGTGCTGGAATTGCAGGTATAGCCTATTGCATACCACGACATGTACTGCTCTGAAATAAGAAGACACACCATCTGCAATAGTGTGTGGGTTTGGTGGTTGTTTATGGGACAGATCCCCACCTGGGGCAGTCTCTGGGTGATCATTTCTTCAGTCTATGCTCTGAACTTTGTCTCTGTAACTCCTTCCATGGGTATTTTGTTCCCACTTCTAAGAAGGGTCAAAACCCAGACACTATTGTGGATGCCAACAAGTGCTTGCTGACAGGAGCCTGATAAAGCTGTCTCCTGAGAGGCTCTCTGCCAGTGCCTGACAAATATGGAAGTGGATGCTCACAGCCATCCATTGTACAGAGCACAGGGTCCCAGTGAAGGAGCTAGAGAAAGTACCCAAGGAGCTGAAGGGTTTTGCACTTCCATAGGAGGGACAATATAAACTAACCAGTACCCCCAGAGCTCTCAGGGACTAAAAAGTACACATGGTGAGAATCATGGCTCTAGCTGCATATGTAGCCGAGGATGGCCTAGTCATCATCAATAGTCCTGTGAAGGCTCTATGTCCTAGTACAGGGGAAGGACAGGACAGGGAAGCAGAAGTGGGTGGGTTGGGGGGGAGGGGATTTTTGCAGGGGAAACTAGGAAAGAGGATAACATTTGAAATGTAAAAAAAGAAAATATCTAATAAAAAGGAAGACACACCATGATAATATGCTGATTCTTCCAAGAGTGTTTCTCTTTCTCCACATCCTTGCCAGCATCTGCTGTCACCTGAGTTTTTTATCTTAGCCATTCTGATTGGTGTGAGGTGGAATCTCAGGGTTGTTTTGATTTGCACTTTCCTGATGACTAAGGATACTGAACATTTCTTCAGGTGCTTCTCAGCCATTCAGTATTCCAATCCCAAATGGTCACAGTGAAACCTTTGTAGATCTGTGGTTATTATAGTGCAGAGAACAAGGAAATCCAGTTACATTAAAGAAGAAAGAAATCTAAGCAAGCATAAATTTAGAAAGAGAAAATAAAGGCCACCAAGATGGCACAGCAGGTAAAACAGAGATGGTTTAGGGGGTAAAAGCACTTGCGCAGCAAGCCTAGTGACTTGGGTTTAATTCCCAGAACCCATGTAATCGGGAAAGGAGAGACACAACTCCGGAGAGTTAGCCTTAACCTCTACATGTATTCCATGGTTCATGTGGGCTACCTATCCATCCATCCATCCATCCATCCATCCACCCATCCATCCATCCATCCATCCACCCATCCATCCATCCATCCATCCATCCATCAATCTATTTATCTATTTGTCTATCTATCATCTATCTACTGATGTAGTTGGCCTTAAACTCTACATATATTCCATGGCTCAAGTGGGCTATCTATCTATTATTTATCTATCTATCATCTCTTTCTCAAACACACACATCAGGCATACACACATGTAAGTACACAAAATAGTAAATAAAATTTTAAAAGAAAGAGAAACTAAAGAGGCAAGTATAGTAGTGCACATCTGTAATCCTATCATTCTGCAGGCTGAGGAAGGAGGATTAGATCAAGTTCAAGACCAGACTGGCCTATGTAACAAAGCTGTCTCCAAAACCGAATAGATGCAGAAAGAGAAAATTGAGTAGGGGAGGTATGAGACACTTCATAATGCTACTTCTCATTCAGAGTAAACGTACGGAATTTAATTTTTCCTATGTAGCCCAGACTGGCCTCAAGATCCTCCTGGTCTTCCTCCACAGGTACTCAGATAACAAGCTGTAATTCTTGGCTTTAAAATTATACATTTGGATTCAACTCTTTTTGTGTGCCGGGATTACACTTGTCCAACTTAATATTACATTTGTATCTCTTCTTTATGTTGACAATATTAGTTGCTCATGATATTAACCTATTTATTTCATCGTAAGTGTGCATTTACTTATTTTTAAATAACAATTTCAGTATTACTACTAATACATATTATTAAATGTAACTTCAGATTTATGACTCTTTTTGTCTTTGAAGATGTATCTTACCAAGTTTAGTCAAACTCCTATGCCTTAAAATAACAGGGATGTATTCATTGCGATGGTCTCCCCACAACTGCCAGCACATTCGTTTTGCATGATTTAATTCCAGAGGGCCCAACCATGGCTATCTGTATGTTTGGAAGGGCCAGAAAATCCAGTGAATGTTCAGGCTAAAAAGCTTGAAGTCTCAAGACAAGGAAACCAATCACACAGTCACAATCTGAGGCTGAGGGCTTGAAAACCTCCCTAAGAATTGTCACAGGCCCTCAGATATTAGCACAACTGACTCCATGATGGAAGAACCATTCAGGCTGTAGAACACAGCATGCAGAGAACACCACTTTAGGGAGTGGTTCTGATGCCTTGATCAAGAATATGCATGTCCTGTTCCCCAATTGGTTCTTGATCGAGCAATAAAGATGCTAGCAGCCAATGAGCTGGGCAGAATAAGGAGGGACTTCCAGTTTTCCCTCAGTCAGGCTAGAGATACAAAAAAAAAAAAAGAAGAAGAAGATTTGCCATGCTTTGGAGGAAGAAAAAGCCACCAGCCATATGAGATCAAGGGTGGAGTAGCCATTGGCCACTTCCCCAGCTGGACCTGGGTGAGCAGGCAGGTTAGAAACATAACTAAACTGAGGGCAGATTTAGGGTGCTGAGCTAGGAGCAACTAAAGCTGAGGGCAGATTTAGGGTGCTGAGCTAGGAGCAACTAAAGCTGAGGGCAGATTTAGGGTATTGAGCTGGGAGTGAACAGAAAGGCACAGGAGCCAAGGAAGGCTTAAACGAGCCTGGCCATTGAGCTAATGCATATTAAAAATAAGCGTGTGTGTGTGTGTGTGTGTGTGTGTGTGTCTGTGTGTGTGTGTATGTGTGTGTGTGTGTGTGTGTCTTTCATCTATGGATCCGTGGGTATGCAGATCTGCATACACAGGTCTAGTAATACAGTCCACTCGGAGTTTAAAGCCAGGTAGTAGGAACTACACGCCACACACCGTTAGCCAAAACAAAAACAAAAAACCTAATCTATCAAAGTCCTTAATTCTGGGAAAATATCTGAATGTTCAAACCTTGCTTTTCCCGGCTTCTGTAATTCTGCTTCGGAATACCTGTTCTTATTAACTGAATTATGCCAATTTCCAAAATGCTCACCTTGAGAAAGGTTTGGGGCTCCACTGGGGTCTCAACTAATAAAGACTGTTGGTTTAAACACATGTCCAAGCAGTCTTTTCCGGTGAATACTCCACAGCAGGATTACCACTGCACTGGAAAAGTCTGCAGTGAAAAGCTGAAGAAACTAGCACTGGATGCCGTGGGCAAGGGCAGAAAGCAAGTTGTAGAGCTGAGGACTGCTGGAGCCTGTGTGCCAACTAGCTTCCTCTTGAACCATGTTTGTTCCATCCAAGTCTCCAGCCTGTTGGGCACAGCCATCCACATTTAGGGTGGCTCTTTCCCCCTCTGTTCCCCATCCCTATAATAACCATACATAGATACCCAGATATGTACTTTTCTAACCTTGGAGTTACCCCTCAATCCAATCAACTTGATAGTCAGGATTAGCAATTGTATCACCACAAAGTTCCTTTCTTCTTTAAATCTCAGTGCTGTGAATCTAACATAGGGCCTTGTATATGCTAAGCAAGGATCATACCACTGAGCTACATCTCTGATATCTTCATTTTTTTTCTGCAACTCTCAAGCGGTTTGAAAATAAAATCTTCATCTAAAATGTCTGTGACAAAGTTGCTTAACATCCCCATAAATAAATATAATATTGATGTCTCTATAAACATGTAACATATAATGTATCATATATAACATGACATCTAATAAACATAATATAGAACTGTGATATACAAAAAGGAAACCAAACATCTTTAACGAAAATGATGTGTAAAGGGAGCTGGGCGTCCTGACACATGCCTTTAACCCCAACATTCTAGATACAGATGCATGTGGATTTCTGAGTTCAAGGCCAGTCTGGTCTACAGAGCAAGGTCTGGAATGGCCAGGGCTACACAGAGAAACTCTGCTTGAAAAAGAAAGCAAAAAAAAAAAAAGGTATCAATAGGTGATTGTTTACAAAGAAAACATCAACCTAACTTTCATACACTTGTGATTAGTGGTTGAAGAGTCACTACCATGGCAGCGTCCAGGCAGACGTGGTGCTGGAGAAAGAGCTGAGGGTTCTACATCTGGATCCACAAGCAGCAGAAAGACAAAGTGACAATGGGCCTGAATTGAGCATTTGAAACCTCAAAGTCCACCACCAGGGACACACTTCTTTCAACAAGGCCACACCCACCCTAATGAGAGTTAAAGGTCCAGCCAGTACCAACAGCAGACTAGTTAGCCAGGGGGATCAAGAAAACCATACATAGTCCCCCTTTGCCTCATGAGAAGTAAGACTAAGCCTCTATGATTTGTAGGACCATTTCTGTAAAGGAATCTAGCCACTGTTTTAATTCAGAAATGGAAACTCAATACTACTAAGTCCTTAAAAACAACTACACCTCTTTAGAGCAGGATGAGTCCATAATTCGACTCATTTGCTAAGGCCTGTGAAGAATGTAACAGCTAGACCTTAGTAGTAGGATGGCCAGCCTGGTCTACAGAGTGAGTTCCAGTACAGCCGCAGCTATGTAGAGAGGCCCTGTTCCCAAATATATATAGATATACATATAGATGGATGTGTGCATGTATGTAATATACTGTACATATATAACATATTATATAACATATAATAGTATATATTATATTCATATATAATATATCATACATATATATTGGGGCTGGAGAGATGCCACCTTCTGGCAATCTGTGGGCACTAAGCACACATGTGGTACAGACATGTATTCAAACAAATATGCTCATACACATAAATAAATAAATAAATTCATAAGTTTTTATTAAATTGCTTGTTTTTGGCTGGCCTAGGACTGGATACCCTCCCACTTCTGCCTAAGTACTGGAATAACAAGTGTGTGCTCTTTTTTTTTTTTTTAAAGATTTATTTATTTATTATATGTCAGTACACTGTAGCTGTCCTCAGACACACCAGAAGAGGGCATCAGATCTCATTACGGGTGGTTGTGAGCCACCATGTGGTTGCTGGGATTTGAACTTCGGACCTTCGGAAGAGCAGTCGGGTGCTCTTACCCACTGAGCCATCTCACCAGCCCAAGTGTGTGCTCTTATGCCCAGAAACAACATAGATTTTAGAGACAGATCTGAAATCAAGATTATTGCTGTGGCCTAACAGTCTTTCTAAGACTCATATTTCTCATCTGTTAAGTAAGCGCAAGAACACTTTTTTCTTAGCTTCTATGACAATTAAATGAGATAATATGTGTATTTAGCAAAGTGCAAAAGAGATAGTCTTATAAATAGTGATTCCCAATAACTTTAGAATGGAGTGGTTTTCTATTTAGAAATGGAATCAGAGCAAGGAAGGGCAAGTCACTAGCCCAATTCCATCCCTCTAGGAAGTGATGATCTTGGATTCAAACCAAGCTTAATGTGAAATTGCAAGCTCATAATTGCACTGCTCTATTAGCTGCTGTTGTTTATGTTGATGCTTTCGCTGCTGCTCCTGCTGACTATCATGAGGGAAATGCTTCTAACGAAAATGAGGAGTTAAGAGAGAAGGAGGACACAGGGCTGTATATATAAGACTATTCTGCTTTTGCTTTGAAATTTTGGTGCTATACATAAAATTAATAGATAAATATACTTTTAAAAAATCATTGTCTTTTGGGCTAGTGAGTTGGTTCACTGGATGAAAGCACTTTCCACACAAGCCATCAAACTGAGTTTGAATCTAAGAACCCAGATTAAAAGGAAAGAACTGATTCCCAAAAGTTGTTCTCTGATCTCCACACATATAACACACACACACACACACACATTGTGGTGTACACACACACAAAACTAACCACAGTGAGAAATAATAGTAGTAGTAGTAGTAATAATAACAATCTTTGAATGGTGGCACACAGAAAATATCAATTATTATCATACTAATTTGTTTTGATGTCTTGAAGACACACCAAATTGCCCAAATGTGGATTTAATTGTATTTTCTGTGCTCAGGGTTCATACTTGAATTTGAACATTAGCATTATGAATTTAATACTTCTGGTACAACCTCAGCTATCACTTCATTGTATATCACTCTTTTCTCTCATGTGTCCTCTCACAGTCCTCTCTTTACTTTTCCTTCATATTTTTTAAGTTTCCTATCGATGCCGCATTTTGTATCTGATTGGCCACACTTGCTATGTAACTTACTATAACCACTGGGTTTCTAACAGGTTTTGTTTGCTGTTATTTTTCTTGTCTTTTTTTTTTTTTTTTTTTTTTTTTTTTTGCAAAGTTCTTGCAATGTCAGTCTGGAACTTGTTATGTATAACTCAGGGTGACCTTGGACTTGCAATCCTTCTGCCTCAGCCTCAAGTTTGCTAGGATTAAGGCACTGACCACCATACTTGATGAGTTTTTAATTTTAAATATTTGTTTTCATTTCTAAAACTAGTTTTCAAGACTATGTAGTCTGTCTGTCTATATGTCTTCCTTCCTTCCTTCCTTCCTTCCTTCCTTCCTTCCTTCCTTTCTTTCTTTCCTTTCTTTCTTTCCTATTTTTTTGACACAGGATTTCATCTAACTCCAAACTCATTATTTATCTAAAGATGGCTTTGAATGCTTCATTCTCCTGCCTCTACCTGCCTCCTGCCTATAGTATAATATAGTATGACAACCATATGTGCATCATGGATTTTACTATTTACAAAGGATAACAGCCAATCTTCCATGAGCACAGAGGAACAGTTGTGCATCATATTTTGAGATTGTCTTATTAATTACATAAAAAGCATGTTATTTTTCTTAGTAATATAACCATCATTTTATATAATAAATACTCCCTTTTGTTCATTTAACCCTTTCTGAATTTGTGCTGTCTTAAGTTGATAATGGAGACTAAACAATGACTGGTTTATTTCCTTTCTAGGAAATGAATCTGTAATGTAAAATGGAAATGAGCAGGTTGTATGTGAAGTTTCAGTGATTGGTCATACTCATTTGTTTCTTCCTAATACTTACATTTAGCCTCGAGATCCTACCCTGTGTATCTGGAAATTGTACCTCTACCTTACTGGTTCAAAGTTCAGTCCATTATCATCATGGTGGGAAGCATGGCAGCATGTAGGCAGGTATGGTGCTGGAGAAGGAACTGAGAGTTTTACATCTTGATCCACAGACAACAGAAGGCAAACAACCAGGAGGAAGCTCTGATTCCACGTTGGGTGGAGCTTGAGTATAGGAGACCTCAAAACCAGCCTACAAAAGGATGCACTTCCTCCAACAAGGCCTCACCCACTCCAATAAGACCACAACTCCTAATAGTGCTTCTCCCTAAGGCCAAGCATTGAAACCCATAAACCTATGGAGACCAAACATATTCAAACCACCACCCATGCTCAATCCCTCTTACATAAAAAATAAATAAACAGTAAAGCACATTTTAATCTACCAGATCTTTCCCTTTTTCAGTGATCAGAACCTATATAATTATAATCTATCTAAAAACACTTTAAATACTTTGATGTCTATTTTCCTATCACCTTAAAAATAAAATCAAGGGTGGAAGGTAAAGCTCAGTGGTAGAGTACCTACCATGTATGAATTCACAAGGTTTCAACTGCCAGCAAAGCAAACACTCCTTATCATAACATAATGGTATGGTCTATGTCTACATGCCTCTATTGGCTCTCTGTGTTGTATTATTTTTCAGACAGAGGCTTTCACTAAACCTGAACTTTCTCATTTCAGCTAGGCTGGCTGGCTGGAGAGTGGTTAGTGAGTTCCTGGGACCCACCTGTCTCTGCCTACCCCATCCTCAACCCCATGATTCTCTAGATTCTCTGGAGTTCAACTTGCATTAAAATTGTACCAGGCTGGGTGAGGTAGTACATGCCTTTAACCCAACACCCCAGAGGTAGAGGTCAGCAGATTTCTCTGAATTCAAGGCCAGCCTGGTCTATATAGAGAGTCTCAGGCCAACTGCAGATACATAGCAAGAACTTATTTCACAAAAAAAGAGAAGAGGATGAGTAAGGGGAGAAGGAGGAAGAGGAGGAGGACAAGGATAAGGAGGAAGAGAAAGAAGAGGAGGAGGGGAGGAGGGGGAGGAGGGAGAAAAGGAAGAGGAAGGGGGAAGAGATGGCCTAGCAGGGAAGAGTCCTGCCCGCTGCTGCAGACAAACTGTTAAAATCTCAGCACCCACATGGTGACTCACAACTAACTGTAACCCCTGATCCAAGAGATCTAATGCCTTCTTCTGGCCTCTGTAGCCCTTAGGCACATACATGGTATACATACATGAAAGCAAAACACTCATACACATAAAAAATATTTTTAAAATCATATCAAATTGCTGGAATTTATCCTGAATTCTACCTAGACCTAAGTTTTTATATTCATAAAATATATTTGATGTGTTTGCCCCCATTGAAGTCAGGAAAGTAAAATTTAGTAAATTTAGTAAATTCTGAAGCAGGCATAGTGGTCAATATCTGGGACTGGGAGAATCAAGATTTCAAGACCAATCTGGGATCTGTGAGGGTGAGAGCCTGACTCAAGAAATAAGTAAACAAAGCTGAGCATGGTGGTGCACGCCTTTAGTCCCAGCACTTGGGAGTCAGAGGCAGGTGGATTTCTGAGTTCGAGGCCAGCCTGGTCTACAGAGTGAGTTCCAGGACAGCCAGGGCTATACAGAGAAACCCTGTCTCGAAAAAAACAAAAAACAAACAAACAAACAAACAAAAACAAAAAAAAACAAGTAAGTAATAAAAAACTGTCCAACTAGTTATAATTGCCCTTTTAAAAGGTCATGTAGGAGATGGCCCAC
Organism: Mus musculus; assembly: GCF_000001635.26. Taxonomy (NCBI): domain Eukaryota; kingdom Metazoa; phylum Chordata; class Mammalia; order Rodentia; family Muridae; genus Mus; species Mus musculus. The sequence continues at coordinate 134,519,132 of NC_000086.7, forward strand.
CCCACCACTTTGCATGGTTGTGATGGGTAAGGTCTGAATTGCAGGGCATTCAGAGATTTTTATCCCAGGAGTGCTTTGTGTTGCTGATGTGCCTTTCTCTGTCACTATTGCATAACCTAACGATCCTGGGCATCAGCCCACCCTGTTGAGCAAATCTCCTGCAGATTGGTATGAAGACGAGCTTTCAAAATTAATACTGTTTAGATGAACTAATGATTTTATAGAACTTCTGAGTTAGTTCAAATCATTTTAGGAGACAGTCTTAAGAGATGGTTTTAGTTGTTTAGCCAGAAAGATATAATAAAGTTAGAATCAAAGTAGAATGTACCCACCCATCATACAATGGTAAGTAAAGGCTGCCTGATCAGGAATACAGTGCACTTCCACAATTACACTAAAAGGAGAAATAGGCTTGGGGCAAATTTGTGATCAAGGAAAAACATTTCACTCTACCTCAGATCCAAGGATGAAGCCACAGGTGTGTACTGTGATAAAGCAAGAACATTTGAAACTGTTGCTTTGAAATTATAATGGGCTTATAGAATGAAACACTGCTTTGAACTTAATATCAACGTCTTTCTGTAACTCCCCTTTTCTGTAAACATTTTATCTATGAGGGAATCTTCTAAAGAACCTTTGTCTACAACGGTGTAAGAAGGCCAGAGTGAAGGAATCAAATGTGGCTTTGGGGCTCTGCCCCATCCACCAAATGTATATGTCTGTTTGTCTATACATACATGTGTAGGTATATGTCTATGTAGACAGGTATGCATGAAGACAAGTGGAGCTGATGAGACAGGTGGTTGGGCCCGACCAGAGTGTGTGCATGAGTGAGAGGGTGTGTGTGTGTGTGTGTGTGTGTGTGTGTGTATGTGTGTGTGTGTGTGTGTGTGTGTGTGTGTGTGTGTGTGTCTGAGTGTGCATATTGCCTGTGTAAAGTATTTTAATGCTTTTCTTTTCTTTTTTTCTTTTCTCTCTGGTTCACAGAGTTAATGAGTTCCAAGCCTCTTGCCTGGCCAGGGAGAGGTTCTTGAGTGAGAGAGAAAGGAAACCTGTGCTTATTAGAAAAATAACATTAAAAAAATATAAAAAAATAATAAGAGCTACAAAGAAAGAAACCAGCCCTTATAAAAAGCCCAAAATAGTAAGAGAAAGGATAGCAGCACTTATAAAAGCACAAAGAGTAAGATTATAAGGCCAGGGATCATCAGTCTTTAGCCTTCATCCCACCCAGTACTGTTGCATCTAAAGGCCAAGGCAGTCTCTCGGCATAACTTTTTTACTTAAATTTTAATCTATTATTTCCCCTCCCTCTCCTTCATCCAACTCCTCTCCATCTTTTCCCCTCCCTCTCAAATTCATTGCCTTTTTCCTTAATTATTATTGCTATACACACACACACATACACACACACACACACACACACACACACACACACACTGATTAAATGTATAAATACAACCTACTGAGTCTATGTGAATTTATATGGTTTTAGAGCTGATCTATGTTAAAACTGACAATTTAATTAGAAAACATTTCATATAGTTGATAATTGAAATTTTTTTAAAATTAAATTCTGTTAGTCTTTGCTGCAGACCCTCTCGGTCCCTTGTCTGCTAGGACAGGTCTCTGGGTACAGATGGGCAAGGAGTTGGCGAAAATGACAGACAAATTCAACATGCGAGGTTGTGTAGAATCTGAATGCATTGTCACAAAGTGAACACCAGTCTTATATAATACAGAAAATAAAGGGGATAGGATGCCACAGCAGGCAAAGTACATTGAAGTTGCCTGACACAAAACAAAGGAATGACTTCAAAAGGACTTACAGGAACCAGGTAAATGTTTACAGTAAAGATAAAGCAGTCCTGCCTAGGGTCAGCTTAGTGACAGGTAAAGATTTCACACCCTAAGCACAATTAGTGCTACTCCTTTGAGCCTTGTGAAAGCTAGCACCAGGGGTTCTGCTCTAGCACACCTTCTCATGAATAATGCAATACCGCAACCCCCCTATTTCCTAGGCCCTGATAAATTCTTGTATGAGTGTAACTTGTCTGTTCTTTTAAGTATCTGTGGAGAATCTCCATTTGTCAGAAGAATTCACCAATTTGCTTCTAATATGCAATGTAGTCTGCTATACCTGGCTGTAGTGAAGATTCCTGTCTCAGTGGGATTCCCTAACTTTTACATGGTAAACCCACCTATTTTGGGTGAGACTGGCTACTGTCCTAAGTAATCACTCTGCAGACCAGCCCTGAGCTATTCTAGCTCTGTTCTTTGTAATGCCTAATTAGTTTCACCATCTCTTCCAAGCTCCTTGGCTTCAAGCATTTTCTAGGACATTGAAACACTGGTGAAGGCTTAGCTATGTCAGAATTCAATCTTAAAAGGCACTTATAATAAAATAATACTAAAAGAGAGCACGTGGATCCATACACCAGACTAACGCAGGGATAGGGTATGAGTATACGGGCTATGAGAACGCCAAAGTTCCAGGAGGTGAGTTTCCATGAAACTCTTTGCCTTGTGAGTGCTCCCAGGCCTCTCGGCCTGCCAAGCAAACTCCACTGGAGTGTGCATAGCAAGCCTTAACATGTCTATTTTTCAATATTTTTCAATCCCCCCTCCCCAAACCAAATTATTTGTCTGTTTTTCATATGTAAGATCACATGACCATAATACAGCAGAATCATTTTTCCATTAAACATACACAATAAGTCTGGATTGCTGCTTAAAATCTGAACACAGGTACTTAGCCTGTTCCATGATATATATGTTTGCAATGCACAAAACTCCTATAACCAAACTATGTGATAAAGCACGCAAAACTGATTTATATTATAACACAGTATTCAGAAGGATTAGATTTTTGTGATTCTATTTATATGAATATTGGTTTAAAAACTGCTTTAATGGCCTGGCATGCTGTATCTCACCTTTGATCCCAACACTCAGGAGGTAAAGGCAGCTGGATCCCTTATCATCTGAGACAAGAATCTCTCACTGAACCGAGTGCTTACCTACTGACTAATGATCTCCAGGGATCCACCTGCCTCCTCCCAACCTTGCTAGGGTTATAGATGTGCATGGCCACATCTGGGTCTTTATGGGGGTGCCAGGAACTGCAACCCAGGTCTTTGAGCTTACACAATAGGTACTTTATGGACTGAGGCATTTACCCCTCCCTAATTTATACGTCTTCATGGTCTTTGGGTGTAGTTTAGTGCTCAGTGTGTTCCTTGCATGGTGACCCCTGGGTTTAATCCCAGTACCACAAATAATGAAAGTAAGAATAATTATTATATTAATTTGAATAGTTAATTCAATTACATTATTAAAAAACTGAAGTATGGGGGGCTGGAGAGATGGCTCAGCGGGTAAGAGCACTGACTGCTCTTCCAAAGGTATTGAGTTCAAATCCCAGCAACCACATGGTGGCTCACAACCATCTGTAATGAGGTCTGACGTCCTTTTCTGGTGTGTCTGAAGACAGCTACAGTGTACTTACATATAACAATAAATAAATCTTTTTTAAAAACTGAAGTATGACAAAAACCATATAATAAAGTGGACTTTACATTGCTACCCTCAACCAGCTAGGTTCCTTTCTCCATTTGCAAACAATATTAATACCTTTCAAGAGATCATTTATGATTATTCATGAAAATGGATATATATTTTAGTCTTCATTTTTATACAAAATAGTAACTTACCAAGACATTGATCCCTAGCATTTTAATGTAAAATATGTACTGGTATACTAGAGTTTATTCTATATTAATATATAAAGAGATTCCTAAATATGTTTGTTACTGTATAACATCTCAGTATTTCAATACAGGATTGTTCTGATTGGTTTTTGTCAATTTGACACAAGCTAGAGTCATCCAAGAATAGGGAATCTCAATTGAGACAATGTCCCCATCAGACTAGACTATGAACAATTCTACAGAAAATTTCTTGATTAATGATTGATGTGGAGGGTCCCTCTCCACTATGTATGTTGATATCCTTTGGCTGGTGGTCCTTCTCAAGTTTTCTGACTCCAGGTTCTAGCCTTGAATTCCTGTTCAATGGACTGTGACTCAAGATATATTAGCAAAATAAACTTCTTCCTACTGAAGTTTCTTTTGTTCAGGGTCCCTATCACAGCCACAGAAAGCAAACTAAGACAAAGATTATTTAAGTACTACTTTTTTTAAAGTCCCAGGAGTTAGGTACAATTCCTTTGCATTATAAACTTTACTATATGTCAGTTTTCACACATGGGTACACTAACAGGATGAATTCCTAGAGGTTAGATTCTAGAATGTAAAGTGTACCTTTGTAACCTGTCAAATGCAGTTGATATACTGACCATGGAGAGTACCAATAACAATCCCACCAGTAATAGAAGAAAAGTACCTGTTTCCTCAGATCCATGCATAACAGGATGATATCAAAATCTTGGCGGTACATTCTAATTGGTGAGAATAAAAAGTGACATATATCATTTTTACTTCTTTTAAATATAAATGACTTTTCTCTTTGTTATGGGAAAACGGGAATGGAAAAGGCCATACTCAGAACAGGCATCAGGGACTGAATGGATGCTTGAAAGAACGCATTCACTTTGGCAGGAACTTAAGTGAATAACCTCCAAAAGCAACCCTGAGCATTGGTCCACGGTCTCTTGGACTAGTCGACATCATTTCTGACCTCTTTGGCCGTTGGTGGGTTCAAATTATAGCCTCCTTAACCAAGGACTGTGAGTGAGAACTTCACCTGTGTGACAGAAGATAAGGCTTTTCAAATTGCAGAAGCAAGCACATTTACAGCAAGGAGAAACAGTCAACATGGCAGGTCTTCTATAAGCAGCTGCAAATCTGAGATAAAGCCAGGAACTTTTACTTCCTGGCTCCAGTCTTTTTGCAATGGTTTCCATGTCTTTAAACTGTTTCGAGTATTGTGGTTGATTTTATGTTGACTTAATTAGGTTAAGGAGTATCAAGAGCATAGAAAAACTGTTAAGGCCTGCTCCTTTTAACATGACTGCAGCCATTTTGTATTCAGACTCCACGTTACTCACAAGGTGAATTAAGTTCATAGTTAGTACTCTAACTGACACTGAAGAATGCTACTAATGAGCCAAAAATTTTTGGTTGAATTACTCTTAACCTGATATCTCTATGTTCTGAAATCCCCGTTCACCACCTGTCCACCACCCTCCTACCTCATGCAGGACCAATCAGCTTAACAGCTGACAATACTTTGTCCAGTTAGTCAAAAAATGTTGTACAACTTCCCTGCTTGCCTTCCAACTTTTGAACCTGGGAGGTACTTCAAATAAGAAACCTGCCCTGAGGCAGACTGATGCCATAATTAGGTTTTTCCTTCTTGTGGTCCTGGACGTCCAATATCATGGTGTGCATTCAAGAAACCATTCTTGCTTAACTGAGATTGATATACATATGGTTTGAGTGGCAATTCCCAGACCCCAACAAACACTATTTCTGGATGTGCCTGTTGAGAGTGTTTTCAAAAGAGATAACACTTCAAACCAGTAGATGGAGCCAAAAAGACTCATATTTATCAGTGTGAGCAGGAATTCCCTCCGTTTCTGACTTCGGATTTTAGTGGGAAATTCTAATGACAACCCATACAAAGAAAAAGACTGAAAAGGGCTACTCAGGATCTGGGTTCCTGTTGTTGTCTTGTTTTGCTTTTAAAATTCTTATTATTACTGTAAGGGGGCATCATGCCCCCCCCCATGGGCACTTGGTGGTCAGAGGACAAATTTGTAGTTGTCAGTTGTGTCTGTTTACCTTTAAGTAGGATCCAGGGATTGAACTTGGATTGTCATGGCTGGTATGGCAAGTGCCTTTGCCCTCTGAGCCATCTAGCCTGCCCTGCTTGTCTTTTAAAGACAGGGTCTCACTCTGTAGCCAAGCTTGACATCAAAGCTGTGTGAGCCAGACTAGGCTTGAACACCAGATCCTCTTGCCTCCTTGTGTTTAGATTTCAGGGATGTGCCACCAAGTTTGGCTCCAGAGAAGGATTCCTATTAATTGAATGTGAACCAGAGTTGTCTATTAGAAGTGTTTGCAAAACCTTGGAGATTTCCCTTATGAAGGGAAATGGACTTGGGACGAAAGTGCTAAGAGTCACTGATTCTTAGAGAACAGGAGGAAGTGTGGGTAATGGTACAATGGGAAGAAGAACCTGAAAGCGTTGGCAGCTTTGAAGAAAAGCAAATGGCCTTAAGACCTGCCGGAGGGAAGGAAAAATCAGAAAGCACGTGGAAACATTAAACCCTTAAAGACAGGGTGTTTCCATCTACATGAGGATGGAAAAAAAAAAAGAAGAAGCTGTTCCAAAGATAAGTAGGCTGGGTGTTGATAATCTTTGCTTCATAGCAGCAATGTGTGTCTAGCAATGCCAGGCCACATTGGATTTAAAGTAGGACACTACTACATTAGTAAGTCAGACCAGGCACAGTGTGTATCAAGTAGTCTAAAACTTTTTTAAAAAATACAACTACAGGAGGAATTACAGCCAAACAAATAGCTGAAGACAGCATGACACAGGTTGAACATATATATCTACTTTGAAATTTGAGAATCTGAAATACTCTAAAACATTCTGTCTGTTGCACTGAGAACCAATGCCAAGGTCTCCTGCATACTTTGAACTGTTTATTTTTCTTTTTAGTCTTCCTTCTTTATCAAAATAAAATGCTAAAAGTCAAATGAATCAGGTGTGGTGATGCCAGCCTGTAATCCAAACACTTGAGCCATCAAGACAGGAGGATTAGCAATTCATGGTTTTCCTTGGCCAGCCTGGGACATAGAAGAGGCAGTCTCAAAACAAAACAAAACAAAACAAAAATTCAGTGATTGATAGTTCACCATTTTTGTTCTTGGCTTGTTTGTTAATTTTTCCAGTTAAAATTTTATAAACCCATTGGACACACAAACTTTATATGCCCCAGTACAGGGGAACGCCAGGGCCAAAAAAATGAGAATGGGTGGGTAGGGAAGTGGGGGGGGGGGGGATATGGGGGACTTTGGGGATAGCATTGGAAATGTCATTGAGGAAAATACGTAATAAATAAATAAATAAATATTTTATAAACCATTGGGAGTTACCCATTAAGTATTTCTCAATGTAGGTGTTTGCATGTTTCTTAATTTGGAGGAGGCACTAAAGAACTTCAGGGGCTACCCAGTGAGTAGAACTGAGGAAACTCCATGTGGCCCATTCAGCCTGATTAACTAATCAGGTTATTATCTCCCTGTCTAGCCATTCATGTAGGCACACTATTCTCCAGCTATCTCTTCCTCCACTTTCTTTCTCACAGCAGTAGGGATTGAAACCAGTGCATATGCTCTTGAAAGGCACTTGTTTGACCGCTGAGCTATATCCACAGCCATTTTTAAATTGTTTATTTTGCGACAGGCTTACATTACATTGCTCAAGCTGACCTTGAATGTGCAACCTTCCTGCATCAGGTTCCTGGGTGGCTGTGTTTACTTCCCAGCTCCTATTTCCTTTTCTATCCCCACTCCCCATTCTACCTCACTCCAAATGTCTCTCTCTCAGAACTGCTTTCTCTTCCTGGTACTGCCTCTCTTCTACATCCTCACCTCTACCATAATCCTTTCCAGCAGTTTCTTCCCTCAACTAGTGAAATACTCTTTAAAACAAAAAACCAAAAAAACAGATGTCCCTCAACAGAGGAATGGATACAGAAAATGTGGTACATTTACACAATGGAGTACTACTCAGCTATTAAAAGGAATGAATTTATGAAATTCCTAGGCAAATGGATGGACCTGGAGGATATCATCCTGAGTGAGGTAACCCAATCACAAAACAACACACATGATATGCACTCACTGATAAGTGGGTATTAACCCAGAAACTTAGACTACCCAAGATACAATTTGCAAAACACATGAAACTCAAGAAGAAGGAAGACCAAAGTGTGGATACTTCATTCCTTCTTAGAATGGGAAACAAAATACCCATGGAAGGAGTTACAGATACAAAGTTTGGAGCTGAGACGGAAGAAAGGACCATCCAGAGACTGCCCCACCCGGGGATCCATCCCATAAACAACAACCAAACTCAGACACTATTGCATATGCCAGAAAGATTTTGCTGAAAGGACCCTGATATAGCTGTCTCTTGTGAGACTATGCCGGGGCCGAGCAAACACAGAAGTGGATGCTCACAGTCAGCTATTAGATGGAACACAGGGCCTCCAATGGAGGAGCTAGAGAAAGTACTCAAGGAGCTGAAGGGGTCTGTAACCCTATAGGAGGAACCACTATATATGAACTAACCAGTACCCCCAGAGCTCATGTCTGTTGCTGCATATGTAGCAGAAGATGGCCAAGTCGGCCATCCTGGAAAGAGAGGCCCCTTGGTCTAGCAAACTTTATATGGCCCAGTACAGGGGAATGCCAGGGCCAGGAAGCTGGAGTGAGTGGGTTGAGGAGCAGGGCGGAGGGATGGTATAGGGTATTTTCCGGATAGTATTTGAAATGTAAATGAAGAAAATATCTAATAAAAATTATTAATTAATTAATTAATTAATTAATGTTAGTACACTGTAGCTGTACAGATGGTTGTGTGCCTTCATGTGGTTGTTGGGAATTGAATTTAGGACCTCTGCTCACTCTGGTCAACCCTGCTCACTCCACGCAATCCCTGCTTGCTCCAGTCCAAAGATTTATTTACTATTATACATAAGTGCACTGTTGCTGACTTCAGACTCAGCAGAAGAGGGTGTCAGATCTCATTACAGATGGTTGTGAGTCACTTTGTGTTTGCTGGGATTTGAACTCAGGACCTTCGGAAGAGCAGTCAGTGCTCTTACCCGCTGAGCCATCTCACCAGCCCTGTAAAATACTCTTATTACTATTTCTTCTCCACTCCGACCTCTGTATTACTGCTAAAGTGATCTTTCTTAATGGATACATAAGGGCTCCTGGGGAACTTTCATTTACTTCAAGTTAGATGTCTCTAGCAAGTCCTAAAAACCTTCATGGCGCCAGGTATGGTGGCATCCACCTGTATTCTCAGCACTTGAGGGATAGAGAAAGGAGAATCTGGAATTCATGATCAGCCTAGGGTTACAGAGCACGTTTCTGGTCAGTCTAGAACTACATGAGACCTTGTCTCAAAAAACAAAAAAGAAAAAAAAACAAGCCAAAAGCATGAATTACATCCATTATTGATAGTTTTTCAGGCCCCAGTGTATGGCCCCATACCCATACTCGTATGATTAGCACAAATTAAAGGGTTTACTGCTATATTAATGCTAATAATACTAATACTAATAATGGGAAAAAAGAGGTAATGAAGTTGGAAGGGGGTTCAGCAGCAGTGAAGAATGGATAAAAATTATGTGTGTGTGTATATATATATACACATATATACATATATATAATTTTGCATAATCATTGAAATGGAAATATTATGTATTTCTCCACTGTCTAAATTCTTCCAATAACTCTCCATTGATCATTATATATGTATGGGAGGGTTGCCTGCATGTAGGTATGTGCACCTCCTGTGTACCTGGTACCCACCAATGTAAACTTTGGTTTCATTTTCTTAGAGGAAGGGATGAGATGAGAGCTGTGCTGAAGCTTTATGAATACATGGCTTGGGCTGAGCCCAGAGCATTTCTATCTATCCCTAGGCCTAGGCTTGGAAGCTTCTAGCCTCTGTACAATCTAATCTTCTGTAAACCTGGACCCTAAAGGCTTCAGCTTCCAACCTCTGTCTACTAACCTAAGCCTAGAATGTTTCAGCCTCCTAGACTTATTGCTGAATAAACTCACTCTTTTTTAACTCAGCTGTTCTGGCTCAAACTCCTCTCCAAGCTGTCTGATTCAAATACCTTCCTTTGGCTTCTAATTGCATTTCTCTGCTTGGGAAACTGCCTCTGAACTCCACGGAACTGAACAGAAAGAACTGCACTGAACTCAACTGAACTGCATTCAACTGAATGGCACCAAATTCAGCTGAACTCACTTGAACTCCACTGCATTCAACTGAACTGCACTGAACTCATCAACTCTAACTCTGTCCTGGCACTGCTCTTAAGTAGCCTCTCTTTCCTTTCTGTTCTCACAGGAGTTGAGCATATCCAATCTCTGGCTTATTCTGTCAAATCTTTCTCTGATTTGTCACTTAGATCACTAAGAATGGGTTTAAGGTGTATACTAAGGGTGTCTATATTCCAACCAGGATTAAAAGTGTGTCATTCCAGTTGGATCACAGCAACAGTCATGTTGCTGGATTAAAATTCTTCTACACACTAAGGGTGTTGCATTCCCTGGAACTGGAATTGTAGATAGCTGTGAGTCACCATGTGGATAGTTGGAATTGAATTTAGGTCCTTTGTAGGAACAACAAGTAGTCTTAATAACTGAGAAATCTCTCTAGTATCTCAAGATAATTTTGGGGGCTGGAGAGATGGCTCAGAGGTTAAGAGCACTGACTGCTCTTCCAGAGGTCCTGAGTTCAATTCTCAGCAATGATATAGTGGCTCACAACCATCTGTAATGAGATCTGATGCCCTCTTCTGGTGTGTCTGAAGACAGCTATAGTATACTTACATATAATAAATAAATACAATCTTTTTTTTAAAAAAGATAATTTTTGTTTTGTTTTGTTTTGTTTCAAGACAAGATTTCTCTATGTAACAGCCCCAGCTATCCTGGAATGAACCATAGACCAGGCTGGACTTGAATTTATGGAGTTCTGCCTGCCACATGCTGGCATCTGTAATGGGATAGGATGCCCTCTTGTGGTGTGTCTGGAGATGGCTACTCATATACCTAAAATAAGTAATGACTCTTGTGTCCTCTGATCTACACACATGTAGAGAAAGTGTTGTGGTTCAGGAGTTGCCCTGCAAACCCGATGAACATTGATCTAAGCCAGAGAGGGATGGTTTATTGAACACACACACTGGACACTTCTCAGGGCTTTTAAGGGCTAAAACTTCACAAACCACGATGGGCTCAGATGCAAATGCCTGGTGGTCAGCCCTGACTCAAGCTATTTTAAACAGTTTTTCTTGACCTTTAGTTTGATGGATCCTACATGAAGCTTATAGTTGTAGAATTTCTTAAGATTAAAAAACCTCATAACACAAGAGAATATAACAGGGTATGTGGGCAGTATGACCCTGCTCTGAGTCAAGTTATTTTTCTGTGTCAATGACTGGCAGGCATATTACAGAAACAATACGAAATAGCAAGAGGTAATGGAACAAAAATGGCTACAGCTATGCTAGAGAGGGGCAGGCCTCAACAAGAGATGTGTATGTGCACACACACACCCCTCTACACATATACAATAAATAATCTTAAGGTGCTCAGTTCTAGAACACCAATGGCTTACGTTCTAAGATCAAGAATCGACAAATGGGATCTCAGAAAATTGCAAAGCTTCTGTAAGGCAAAGGACACTGTCAATAAGACAACAAGGCCACCAACAGATTGGGAAAGGATCTTTACCCATCCTAAATCAGATAGGGGACTAATATCCAATATATACAGAGAAATCAAGAAGTTAGACTCCAGAAAACCAAATAACCCTATTAAAAATGGGGTACAGGGCTAAACAGAGAATTCTCAACTGAGGAATACCAAATGGCTGAAAAGCACCTGAAAAAATGTTCAACATCCTTAATCATCAGGGAAATGCAAATCAAAACAACCCTGAGATTCCACCTCACACCAGTCAGAATGGCTAGGATCAAAAACTCAGGTGCAACAGATGCTGGTGAGGATGTGGAGAAAGAGGAACACTCCTCCATTGCTGGTGGGATTGCAAGCTGGTACAACCACTCTGGAAATCAATTTGGCAGTTCCTCAGAAAAATAGACATTGTACTACTTGAGGACCCAGCTATACCACTCCTGGGCATATACCCAAAAGATTCTCCAACATATAGCATGGACACATACTCCACTATGTTCATAGCAGCCTCATTTATAATAGCTAGAAGCTGGAAAGAACCCAGATGTCCCTCAACAGAGAAATGGATACAGAACATGTGGTACATTTACACAGTGGAATTTGTGAAATTCTTAGGCAAATGGATGGAACTAGAAAATATCATCCTGAATGAGGTAATCCAATTACAAAAGAACACACATGGTATGCAGTCACTCATAAGTGGGTATTAGCCCAAAAGCTCAGAATACCCAAGGTACCATTCACAAACCACAAGAAGCTCAAGAAGAAGGAAGACCAAAGTGTGAGTACTTCGGTCCTTCTTAGAAGAGGGAACAAAATACCCATGGGAGGAGTTACAGAGACAAAGTGTGGAGCAGAGACTGAAGGAAAGGCCATCCAGTGACTGTCCCACCTGGGGATCCATCCCACATACAGTCACCAAACCCAGACAGTATTGTAGATGCCAAGAAGTGCTTGGTGACAGGAACCAGATATAGCTCTCTCCTCTGAGGCTCTGCCAGAGCCTGACAAATACAGAAGTTCACAGCCAACCATAGGACTGAGCACAGGGTCCCCAATGGAGGAGTTAGAGAAAGGACCCAAGGAGTTAAAGTGGTTTGCAGCCCCATAGGAAGAACAACAATATCAACCACCCAGACTCCCCAGAGCTCCCAGAGACTAAACCACAACCAAAGAGTACCCATGATGGGAGTCATGGCTCCAGCCACATACATAGCAGAGGGAGGAGAGGCCCTTGGTCCTGTGAAGGGTCAATAGATGTCCCGGTGTAGGGGAATTCGAGGGCAGGGAAAGGCAGGAATGGGTGGATGGGTAAGGGAACAAAAACCTTCATAGAAGCAGGGGGAGGGGGAATGGGATAGGGAATGGGTTTTTTTTTGGGGGGGGGACCAGGAAAGGGGATAACATTTGAAATGCAAATAAAGAAAATATCCAAGCCGGGCGGTGGTGGCACATGCCTTTAATCCCAGCACTTGGGAGGCAGAGGCAGGCAGATTTCTGAGTTCGAGGCCAGCCTGGTCTACAGAGTGAGTTCCAGGACAGTCAGGGCTACACAGAGAAACCCTGTCTCAAAAAGCAAAAGAAAAAAAAGAAAAGAAAAGATCCAATTAAAAAATAATAATAAAAGTAATTTTAAAAGATGCTCAGTTCCGAACAACAGATAATAATCAGCATGCCAAGTGCTTTTTAAGCCATCTCATTTTACAACACTGAAGTGAGGTAGGTATAATTAGCTCAGACTTATAGGTGATGGACAGAATTGATGATGACTGAGGTTAAATGAGGCCTGGGCAATAACTCAGTAAACTGCCTGCTGCCCAACCATGAGGATCTGAGTCTGGATCCCTAGTGTGAGCATAAACACCCGGCATGGAAGTGTGTGCCTGTTACCCCAGTGCTGGGCAACAGACACATGCAGATCCCACCCAGTCTAGCCAAGATGAAGGACTGGGTTCCGTGAGAGACCCTGCCTCCAAAATAAGCTAGAGAATGATACAGAAACATAATTTTAAACTCTAGCCTCCATATGTGTACACACTCAAGGACACACGGACACACACACCTGCATGCATGTTCCTGTGAAAGAGGATAAATGACTTGCCTGAGGTCGCACAGATGTTGAGTAGATTTGAACCCAGTTTTTGTCTTACAGTAAAATGTATGTGTTTTCTACCAGGTAGTGGTGGCGCATGCCTTTAATCCCAGCACTTGGGAGGCAGAGGCAGGCAGATTTCTGAGTTCGAGGCCAGCCTGGTCTACAGAGTGAGTTCCAGGACAGTCAGGGCTACACGGAGAAACCCTGTCTCAAAAAATAAAAAGAAAACACAATTGTGCTTTTTCCAACATATAGATTCCAACATATAGATTGAGTATTAATTTATCCGATATATTTGAAACCAGAAATGTTTCAAAATTCTTCCAGATGTTTCAAATGTTATCGTTTCAATACACATAAGTATATACACAGAAATACCCAATCCAGAAATCTCAAATATGAAAATTTTGGGGTGCTAATATAAAGCTCAAAATGTTTCATATTATATACACCTTTAATCCCAGCACTCAGGAGGCAGAGGCTGGAGGATCTTTGTGAGTTCAAAGCCAGCCTAGACTATATAGTGAGTTCTAAGATAGTCAAAACCACACAGAGAGACTGTCTCAAAAACACCAAAGAACAGGTGTCAGATTAAGAGCTAAGAAAGAGTGTTTGTTTGTGATCTGAGCACTGAGGGATTGAAGCCAAAGGACTGCCTTAAATTTAAAGCTAGACTGAGCTTCATAGTGAATACCAGAGCAGATACTATACAAAAAAAGCTTTCAGGGGCCAGAGAGATGGCTCAGCAGTTAAGAGCACTGACTGCTCTTCCACAGGTCTTGAGTTTAATTCCCAGCAGCCACATGGTGGCTCACAACCATCTGTAATGGGATCTGATGCCCTCTTCTGGTATGTCTGAAGATAGCGACAATGTACTCATATACATAAAAATAGATAAATCGTTTTTAAAATTTTCAAATTAATAACTAGGTAGTAAGTATTCACAAAGTACTGAATTTGTTATACCTACACACACACACACACACACACCAGAGTTGAGCTAATGATGGAGCCTTATAGAATCATTGCCTTGCATGCAGAAAGTTTTCAGTTCCATTGCCAGCACTGGACAAGCCAGCTTTCATTTGAGTTTAGAGAGATGGGGTGGGGTAGGAAGGGGCAGAGTGATGGAGCGAGTGAGCACAGGCTAGAGAACAGGTGCACACATGCCATGGTGTCTTAATCGGTGTTCTGTTGTGAACAGACACCCTGACCACAGCGACTCTTATAAAGGAAAACATGTAATCGCACATTCTCCCAGTTTTAGATGCTTAGTCCATTCTGGGAAGCATCATATCACACAGGAAGACAAGGTGCTGGAGGAGTAGCTGAGCGATCTCTACCAGGTTCTGCAGAGAGCAGAAAGAGAGACTCTGGGCTTAGAATGGGCTTTCTAAAACCTCAAAGCCCACCTCTAGTGACACACTTCAACAATGCCACACCTCCTAATCCTTTCATATAGTTCCACTCCCTGGTGACTATTCAAATCTATAAGTCTATGGGGGCCTTTCTCATTCAAATCATCACACAAGTCTATGTTTGAAAGCTAGCTTCTAGGAGTCTGCTCTCTCCCTCCTTCCACCACATAGGTCCTAGGGATCATATTCAGGTCTTTAGGATTGGTTACCTACTGAGTCATCTCACCAGCCCTTTATTTTGGGGTACTTGACTAATACTTGAGGAGCCTTGACTTGTCATATCCTATTGTCCTTTTTATAAATTAATGTACAGAAGAGACTGTCAGGAATATGCTGGATAGGCCTTCCATTTGTGAGACTGATTTTTTTGCAAGACAAAGGTTTAGTTATGCAGGCTTTTTTCTTTTTAGATAATTTCTTGTGTGAATGGTCTAAGTGTTGAAATAATGTTTATTGGTTAAGGCACTAAGGAATTTGCAAAATCGCTTTAGTTTTTTTTTTTTTTTAATTTAAGAATTAAAAGAGTAATTCAAGTCCTTTATCCCAGGAGCCATCTTGGCCCTGGGTGTAGTAGCCACTTCTGTATTACATGTCCTTAGTGAGACATTCCTATGGACCGAGTAACTAACCTAACCCCTTTGAATATTCTCATGTCCTCTTTAGAGGACCCCCTTTCATTTAAGTGTCAAAAAGTTAGGCATTACCTTGAAAGTACTTGCTGTTTAGGAAAACCAATTAAGTGCACAGCCCTGGCCTGGATGTGCTGGATCTGTCCTGTGAGATTTGTGACCATAAAAATGAACTGCCCAAATCAGGGCTTAAATATGCTCAGTAAGTCTATGGTCTTTCCTTTGTTGTTCTTTTCCCAACTCAAGCAATAGCAACCTATGGGCTTAGGGATTTTATTGGTACTATCTAGGGTTTCTTTTACATACTTTTAACTTCATTTTTTTCTGTGCCTTTGGAGATGCTCTTTTTAGTCCACACCTGTTGCCTTTTGATAATATAGTAATATAAGATACTCTTAATAAGATACCTGAAGCAGGGTGACTTTGTAAAATGTTGAGATGTACCTAGAGATTTGAAATCTGAGTGTTCAAACAACACATCACTGGCTGTGGCAAGGGCTCCCCTTAAAGCTACCACTTTATGACAGGTGGCAAAAGTGGGAGAGCATGGGTCTCCTGATAACTCATTCTTTGAGGAACCCGATCAGTGCCCTGCAAAACGTACCTTAATGTCACCAATAACTTAATGACCTACCCTCAGGCCCCACCCATGGCATTTTTTTGTATGAGTGCTGTGTCTCCATGCATGTCTCCACCTCACATGTGTGCCTAGTACCCACAGAGGCCAGCGGGCAGAGTTGGATCCCCTGGAATTGGAGTTATAGTCAACTGTAAACTGTCACGTGGGTTCTGGGAACTGAACCCAGGGCCGCCACAAGAGCAGCAGATGATCTTAACCACTAAACCATCTCTCCAACCTTAAGGTCCCATCTCTTCATTTTTCCTTTTGCTACCACACTGAGCCAAGTTTTCAGTACATGAACCCATGGGGAATACATTTAACTCCATCCAAAGCATACATTTGAGAAAGGTAAATCCGAGTAAGGCCCATAGGCCTACATAGACTGAAGATGTGGGATACAAGTCAGATCTCCATCAGCCTTTGAGTCGGATTATGTGCCAACAAATATAAGCCTGGAGAAGTTTTAAGAGAACTGTGCCAGTGGATAATCCTTGGAATAGCCCCTCCTGGTGAGGGGACAGAAATGAACAGAACTGCACCAGTAGAACTGAAGACAGCTGAATGTGAAAGCCCAAGACTAACAAAACCCTAGGGGTTGCTCTGATATTTCTGGAAGCGGGAGAAAATGTTATACTTTGCTTCTCCATTGTCTCGTACCTAGTGCTTTTGAATCCTACGGTGACAAGGTGTAAGGTACAGACCTCACATAATGTATGACCTTCTCACTGTATTAGCTGAGCATATGAAAACATTGAACTTCTTGCATACATACAATGAGAATATGTTGTTATGGAATGAGAAATCAGGAGGAATAATGGCATAGTAATAAAGTATATTAAGAATGAAGAATAATTTCCAGCATGGTGGTACATGTCTTTCATCCTCTGGGCAGAGGCAGAATCTCTTAGTTTGAGGCCAATCTGGTCTACAGAGTGAACTCCAGGGCAGCCAGGACAGAGACTCTGTCTCAAAACACAGAACTGGGAAAAAAATGACTAAAGAACTCTCTGTGCCACTTACGTTTTACCTTGATACATAAAAATTATATGCCAGTCAGGTGTCTACCCTAAGTACTATTACACCAAGCAGCAAGTTATATGACATCACACATTTGCTAAAATCTTCCCATCATGCTAGGTAAAAGCCGAAAGGACTCACACAGGCCAGTGTTCTTCCTTAGTCACTTTTAGTTTTTTAACTTCTACCCTGAGGCACTTGGACTGTCACCTCTACCACACAATTCTCCTTGGTACTTTTGTAAGGCTTGGTCACTTGATCCTTTCAGGCCTCAGCTGCTATGTTAGAAACTAACAAAGCTCTAGAAACATCTCCTAACACCCTTAGTGTGTTTCTTTCTTTCAAATTCTTTTCCGACTTACTTTTCGTTGCTTAATAGAGCTTACAACACTAAAATCTTTACGGCTTTCTTACTGTCTCCCTTGGCTAAGACTAATCTCTTCAACCTTGGGGCTGCTTCTATCCAATCCCTGAGTCTAGCTTGGAAAAGGCACTTTAGTTTGTCATATATATGTATGCATGCATATATGTATGTATATATAACTTTTTTCATCACAGTTTGCCAAACATGAGGATATACTACAAGTGTGTATTTGTCCAGATTCATGGATCTGCACTGGGCACTTTCCCTTTAGACTACGAGAATATAAAAACAAGAGGGGATGTCCACAAAAGCTCCTCTATCAGGGACTTAAGGTGTTAGCACAGAGTTTTTCCCTTCTTATCACCAAGTATTTTCTTCTCATGAAAACTTCGGGGACCTCTAGAGTAGAAACCAACTACATTTCTGTCTTGGTAGTGAGCCCAAAATCGGAGTTTGCAGTTAAAAACCCAAAACAGAAAGCCTCTTCGTCACAACATTGATCTTGCGAGCTTTTATTTCAGTGACCAAAAGAATGCAGTTAATGGAATCGATGTCTACCATCAGGCATGCACCTCTACCTGAAACAGTTGTTAGTTCTGAACTGGCCTAAGTCGCGGTTTCTTTAGGCACATCTGTGAATGTTTTGCATCTGGATATACATAGTAAGTTAACTTCTTCTCGTGGCTGTCTGGTAATAAGAATAGTACTCATGAGCTAGATTCTTTTATGACTAAAGCCCTTTGGATTCTCAGGCTTCCTCTTCTACCTTGAGACCATATTTTCAATTTGCGAGTTAAGTAAGTCACAGTATAGGGGAGAGACAACCTAAGAAGTTGGATTGCAGGAACACTCCATAGGACTTTTTTTCAGCTCCAGGTCAGACATGAAAGAAAGCTCACAGTTAAACAGTGCCAGGATCTTTCCCCACTGCCAATTTGACTGACACAAAGATCTCCCTAAAAAAATCAGAAATGAACCCATACAAATCAAGATTTACCCTATGTGGTCCCACTATCAAATTCTAGAAAGCAGTCCACCTATCAAAATTATTTTATAAAGCAGTAAAGGGACCTTGAGAAAGCAGTCCCATATACAGTTATATGCATCTCACACTTTCATTTATCTGTCAATTATTGTCACATGGTTAGCTTTAAAAACACAACCAAATACACATGACTCTCAACTCCCATACATAAAAATTGGTCTTTGTTCATTCTCAGGTGACAAGATGTCCCAAGACGATAAAGAAAATTGGGAGTTTAATCCCCCCCATAGCCATTTCTTCAACCACCTCATCAGCAGCTCTTCAATTCTTGAACTACTTTTCCAAAGAGGTAATGCTGAGATCAGTCAGAAAGGCTTTCTGAGAAGACGGGTTTGGACTTCTGGGTCTGTTCCAGTCGATTTAAGATGAACTGGCTTGTATCAATGAAGCGTTCAACGCAGTTCACAAAACAGGCCTCAGCCCGACTGTCCAACTTAGGCCCAGGCTTATCCATGCACTTCTCCTGTTCAGAACAAGAAACAGAGTCACCAAGGGTCCTTCGCTTATAGAAATAATTCTGCCTAAATCATCTGATGGGTTAATGCATTTGGACCTGTTTTCTCTCACCTGTGGCATCTAGTTTAAAACTGTATGTTTCTGTATGTGTATGTGTGTAAGGGGGGGGGGGGAGAGAAAGAAAGAGAGATGTAACTAGAAAGAAGACTATGATAGAAAGAAGTGAAAGGAAAGCAAGAAATACATGTGCTAAAACAACACATACACCATGATGAAGCCCATGGTTTGTTTGTTTTTTATGCTGACCAAAAAAATTAATATAAAAATTTTCACATTTGGCACCTTACCACTTGTTAAGCAATTAGACATAGGCTTACATTCCAAAGCAAGGCAATGGAATACACACCATTATCGGTCCTCGTCTGATTATGCGGGAACTCTGGCAGAGTTTGCTCATGGGGGCCAGAAAATGCCATACCTTACATGAAAGAGAAAAGCAGCAAAAATGCACAAGAAATAACCTTTTTATAGCACTTGGGAGGCAAAAGCAGGTGGATCTGACTGAGTTCAAGACCAGTCCGGACCACAGACAAACCCTGTCTCGATGCCCTCCCCCCACAAAAAAAAAAAACACCTTTTTTCTAGATTAGGCTGTAACTCTACACACAACAATGCTGACATTAAATGCCTTTAAATGAACTGTTAAAGAAAATGATTACGAGATAAATCAGTTAGGTGCCCCAACTCAAACAAAGAAAATCTACATACTAACCTTCAGTAAGTCGTTTATTTAAAGTGGTGTTGACTGTCTTTAGAGACAAGGTCTCACTATGTAGGGTTAGACAGCCTGGAAATTGTGATCCCTTTGTCTTGCTTCCAACAGTTCCCAGTTCGGGGACTGATTACCCTACTCAACACACCAAAGGTTCTTGAATCTCCTCAGGAGAAATGAAAAGCTAATGTTCTCTGAGGAAGGCTCTGTATTTCAGCTTTTAAAAAAATGCGCTGGGCGTGGTGGCGCACGCCTTTAATCCCAGCACTCGGGAGGCAGAGGCAGGTGGATTTCTGAGTTCAAGGCCAGCCTGGTCTACAGAGTGAGTTCCAGGACAGCCAGGGCCACACAGAGAAACCCTGTCTCGAAAAACCAAAATAAATAAATAAATAAATACTAAAAAAAAATGCTTCAACAATTTCCTACATGTATATGATCTACTTTGAGCATATTCACCGTTATATTCTCAAGTCCTGTCCTTTCCTTCTCCCCAGTTCCTCGGTCTACTGTTGTCCTTTAGTGTCCACTGAATCTTAGTCCGGGTTGCTTGCTTGAGTGTACATGTAGAGCTCCTTTATTACAGCATGAGAAACTTACTCATGGCTATAACATTGGGAAAAAAATAAATCCCTCTCTTCTAGCTCATTCCTGTTTTAAAGGATCTATTATTTATTTATATGAGTACACTGTAGCTGTCTTCAGACACACCAGAAGAGGAGGTCAGATCCCAGTACAGATGGTTGTGAGCCACCATGTGGTTGCTGGGATTTGAACTCAGGACCTCTGGAAGTCAGTACACTTCTAGCTCATTCTTTTATGGCTTTTCTTTTTAATATTTTTTTAAAGATTTATTTATTTATTTATTATATGTAAGTACACTGTAGCTGTCTTCAGACACTCCAGAAGAGGGCAGCAGATTTCGTTACGGATGGTTGTGAGCCACCATGTGGTTACCTTCGGAAGAGCAGTCGGCGCTCTTAACCACTGAGCCATCTCGCCAGCCCCCTTTTATGGCTTTTCAAGATAGAGTTTCTCTGCATCGTCCTGGCTATCCTGGAACCCACTCTGTAGACCTGCCGCAGGAGTTCCCGCCAGTATACCTGAACCAGCCTGGCCTCGAACTCAAGGGACAGACCTGCCTCTGCTGGGATTAAAGGCAAGTACCACCATCAATCCTTAACAGCCATCATCACACCCAACTCCCACTCAAATATAATGAACCAAAGACTTTTAGAAAAAGAATCTATCCTGTCTTGATGGCGGCAGAGGCAGGAGGATCTCTACATTCCGAGACAGGTAGGGGGTGAAGAGGAAAGCCCTGTCTCTAAAGATACATTTTTAAAAGGATTTTTCAAAAGCTGGAGGTGATGGTGAATGACTGTAAACTGGGTACTTGAAAGGTATGGGAAGCAGGAAGATGAGGAATTCAAGGTCATTTTCAGCTATTCTAAGCCATCTATTCAGTATGATGCCAGCCTGAAATACAGGAAACCTTGGAGGGAGTGAGGGAGGGAGGGAGGGACAGAGAGAGAGAGAGAGAGAGAGAGAGAGAGAGAGAGAGAGAGAGAGAGAGAGAGAGAGAGCGCCAGCCTCTGATCCGGAGGCAGACCAGAAGAGCACAGCAATATGTAAGTTTACAGGGAAAGGACCAAAAAGCAATGTCTGTATATAGTTTGAAGCTTCTAGAATAAATTTTGTTCATGGTTCTCTCCTTTTATACACAATGCTTAAGAGTCTCTCCAATTCCAATGAATATTATCCTTGGCCTGTAAAATCCTTTAAGTTTTTATGTCGGTGGAGGGCAGTGTGCTGCCCTTGGCAACAAGAACACTTTGATCTCAGCTACAAACAAACGCCTCTGCCCCTTTGCCAAAGTCCCCTCTCGGAGCAGACTCAATTTCTCAACCTTCAAACCTTAATGGCTTGGTCTTACACAACACGACGACTCACGGCGAAGGCAACTAATATATGTGTGTTAGGAGAGATTATGCCACTTTTATACTTAATGAGACAGAGCCGCTTGTCATTTCATCAGAAGGGTTATATCTGGGTAATCTAGGCAAATCCCGAGGAGTCCAGAAATAAGTCACAGACTCGCTGGGATTCGGCCTCCCTAAAATTCCAGGATTGGGGATTCTGATCAGTTCTAGTGGCCAGCACTAAACAACTTCAACCTCAGGTGCCTCAGAGCGCTGGGTGGGACAGCAGTGTAAGTGTGACTCCCAATCCGCTGCACCTAGGGTCTCCCTGAGGAGTCACTGTAGTGCCTCCCGGCTCGGCTCGGCTCGGCATAAGGAATCTAAGAACCCGGGGTACAATCAAGACCTCCTCCCACTCTGGAGAGCCCCACTTCCTAGCAAGTCCTCTGGGTGCAAGGGCACGGGAAAAGTAGGCACAGCGTCCGGATCTGAGTCCCGAGCTCACCCAGCAAAGTTCCGTCATCTGGTGCACCAGCTGCTGGAAGCGCTGCTTCTGCGTCTCCACCTCGATGAAATGCTGCAACTGAGGGTCCACGGCGCCCAGAGCCGAGCCCGAAGAGGACGTGGAGGACTCCATCCCGGCACGACCACGCGGGCCGAGGCGAGCACTGAAGCGACTTGCCGACCTTCACGTGTCTGGGTGACGGAACCGGAACTACAACCTCCCCCGCCCCCCGCCCCCGCCGGGGACCGCCCTGTGAGCTCACCGCGTCGGCGCGGGGCTGCTGTCCCCGCCGGCTCTGCCCGCTCCCCTCGAGCCGCTGCGCTCCGCAGTCCCCGCGAGCGGAATCGGCTCCCCGCAGCAACACCGCGGTAACGCCCGGCCCGTGGGAGCGAAACTCCAAAAAGAAAAGAGTAGCATAAAGGAAAGGAGGAAGTTGCTTCATCCCACGTGGTCCACTGAAGGGCCCGCCCTCTGACCCCACCCTGCCCACTTCCAAATTGGCCCGCGCTTTCTCAGCCCTGGCTTTACCCCCAAGCCAGAACTCTTCTGGCGAATTAACTAGCTACTCTCCCTTGGCCCCAGTGTTTCTTTGAGTTCTCCTCTAAATGTATGGAAATGAGGCTCTGGCTGAGTTTGTTCCTAAGTTTAAGATTTATTCAAACGATACTGTTAGCTACTGTGTGCCCAGCACTGTGGAAAGTTTGTAAATGCGTCCAGAATTCAGAGGCAGGGGCAGGCTTTAACAAGAGTATGAGGGAGTGAAATGTGAGTTCTGTCGAGTTCTAGATTAGGAATATGTCAAACTAATGATAGGATTTTTTTTTTTTTTGCAATTTTCAGATAGCTTCAGAGCAGCTGTGTAATAAATTAAAATAGATAACTCTTTCCAATAATTTTATTGTAACAAAACAACCCATTTTAATGGCAACATTCCTACCCCCCCACCACCACCACCACTCTTAACACTTAACCAACAAGCTGTTGGACAACTAGTGGAGCTATTTACAGTTTTCCCTCCCCCAAAGTGTTCCCATCCCCAATTCAGTCTGTTAGGAGTCTTGAAGTTATGGGTAATACTAGGCACAGAAATCCCTTGACCTTTGCTTAGAGCAGTATGCCAGGGAACGAGAGAAGAAAGGCATTCCTAGATGTCCAGGGCTCTTCATGCATTCAGTAGGCGCATGGAAGGCTAGAGCCCTGCAGCCAGGGAACTCCTCAGGAAACATGGAATTAGGTTTTGTAGGAGAGAGGAGGAGATCCACGGAGCTTAGCAGCCAGCTCAGGATTCTTCATCCATCACATCTAGAATGTTACTCAAGAGAATTTTGAAACTAGGACGTTCATCTGCTTTCTAAAACCAAAGAAAATGGATAGTGTTACAGTGTAGAATCGAGAATCCACAAGGAACCCTGGGTGGTAAATCACAAAGTGTTATGTTTATTAAGTATATACTAAATACCCAGCAGCAGCAGCAGCTTCTAGATAGCATGCAAAGAGGAAAAATGAAATTGGGGGGGGGGGGGAGGATCTCCATCAAGTCCTTGTGTGCTTTTCAACTTAGCAACTCGGTTTTGTTGTTGTTGTTTTTATTTATTTTGATGTGCACTGGTGTTTTGCCTGCACATTTGTCTGTGTGAGAATATCAGATCACCTGGATATGGGGGTATGAATAGTTGTGAGCAAGCTGCCATGTGGGTTCTGGGGATTGAAAGTAGGTCCTCTGAAAGAGCAGCAAGTGCTCTTAACTACTGAGCCATCTCTCCAGCCCACAATGGTAACTACTTTTGCCTTTACTTCTTTCTCCCTTGCATCTTTTCCCAGAGACTAGGCAAGGCCTGCCTAGCCAAGCTTTTATCTGCCTGTTATACAAATGAGTATAGAATTTCTCTTTTACTCATTCATTTGTTTGTTGTTGTTTTGTATCTTGTTCTTTGTTTAATTTAAAGACAGTTTCTCTGTGTAGCCCTGGCTGTTGTGGAACTTGCTTGGCTGACTGGGCTGGCCTTGAACTCTGAGATCCTCCTGTCTCTACTGGGATTAAAAACTTGTGCCTGGCCTGGCGGTGGTGGTGCACACCTTTAATCCCAGCATTTGGGAGGCAGAAGCAGGCGGATTTCTGAGTTGGAGGCCAGCCTGGTCTACAAAGTGAATTCCAGGACAGCCAGGGGTGTACAGGGAAACCCTGTCTCAAAAACAAACAAACAAACAAACAAACAAACAAACAAAAGCTTGTTGTGGCCACAGCCCAGAACAACTCAAGTTATTTGTGTGATAAGAACAATTGTCAAATTAAGATGGCATGCTGATTAAGAGTGAGGATAATCCGGGCGTGGTGGTGCACGCCTTTAATCCCAGCACTCGGGAGGCAGAGGCAGGCGGATTTTTGAGTTCGAGGCCAGCCTGGTCTACAGAGTGAGTTCCAGGACAGCCAGGGCTGTACAGAGAAACCCTGTCTCAAAACACACACACACAAGAGTGAGGATAAGTTCACTGCAAATTTATACAGACTACTTCGTTATTTCAGAGCTTCAATTGAAAACGGCTATCAGGTGTGCTTAGCTGGTTGACAGAACAGAACTCATAAAGGCCAGGTCCCAATACACTTTCTGTGATTATAAAGCTAAATGAGCAGAGCATTTAACTTTACAAAGCCCCAGACTGCCTGGGATGGACCCTTCACAACTAGGGCCTTTTGTTAGTCTGACTTTAAGGTTACTAGTCTTTTGGAGATCCACAGACAGATTAAGGTTCTTTTAGAGGTCAATTAGACTAGGTCATTTTTTAGATTTTGGTTTTTTTCTATTTTGAGACAATGTCTCTTTACATATCCCTGGAAGTCCTAGAACTCACTATATAGACCAGGCTAGCCTCAAACTCACAGTGATCCACCTGCCTCTGCCTCCTGAATGCTGAGGCGAAAGGCATGTGCTATCATGCCTGGCTGAGATTTGGTCTTTTTTAAAAAGAAATTTTATTTTAGATTTTTGTTGTTTGTTTTGAGATAGCATGTCACTCTATATCCCGGGCTACCCTGGAATACAAGATGTAGCCCAAGCTAACCTGAAATTCATGGCAAAACCTCTGGCCTCAAATTCCTGAGTGTTGGGACTACATAGTTGTCCCTGGGATTTTTGATAATTCAGGAAGGATTCATGACAGAATGGCTTCAATGTATCACAATTGAAGGGCCATCATTTTCATAGTGCTTAAATCAGTGGTTTTCAAGTATCAGCAGATCCTGGGAAACTTGAAAGGGTTTCAGCATTTCATAGCAGATATACCTTAACAGAATCTCTGGGAAAGAGGCTCAGCAGTTAATATTCCTAAAAATTCCTTAGAAGGCTGAGCATGGTGGCACGTGCCTTGAGTCTGACACTTGGAAGACAGAGACAGGTGGATCTTTGTGAGTTTGAATTTGACCTAATCTATATAGAATGTCCAGGACAGCCAGGGCTATGTAGAGAGACTGTCTCAAAGAAAAAAAAAAGCTTTAAAAATCCTTAGGAATAGGGCATAGATCGTTTCTCGGTCTTTTGGCTAAGATCAAGTATAGGAATATGTCATAGGAATGCATGCCTCTGACCCCTGCAATTGGGGTGAAGACATGAGAGCCAGAAATTGAAAGTCAACCTTGGCCATATAAAGCATTTGAGGCCAGCCTGACATTCCAAGACCTGGTCTCAATCAGACACCTGCACCACACATCTGGCTTAGGAAGTGCTGGAGGCCAAACAAAGGCGTACTTGATGCTAGGTAAGCACTCTACCCTACAATTAAGCTACATTTCCCAGCCCCAGAAAAGCATTTTTAGAATAGTAAAACATGATCCGTATTTCCAAAATACTACAACTTCATCAGGGTGGGTATGAAAAGGCCATCAGAGGATTGGGGTGCAGCCCAGAATGAGAAAGCATGTGTAGCTAGCTGTAAGGCAGTGCCCAGCTGACATGTGGCCGTGGGGAGCAGGGCCTGGGCAGCTCAATATGAAACTGAGTTCAAGGGAATAGTGTAAGAGGGAACCTTACCTCGTGCCAGCAGCTGTACATGATGGTATATACCCTCTCTGATGCCAGATGAGGCCTGTAGAGACGTAAGCCTTGAGCAATGTGTTCTGCTGTCTCACTGTTAGTAAATCTCTCATACGGCATCTTCCCCAGGGAGTAGATCTCCCACATTAAAACCCCTAGGAGATATAAAGGGGACGTACACTCAGCTTTCTTGGGATCCTTGGGGCCTAATCCTTCTCGATGAACCATTAAGATTAGAATATGCTGAAGCCGGGCGTGGTGGCGCACGCCTTTAGTCCCAGCACTCGGGGAGGCAGAGGCAGGCGGATTTCTGAGTTCGAGGCCAGCCTGGTCTACAGAGTGAGTTCCAGGACAGCCAGGGCTATACAGAGAAACCCTGTCTCGAAAAAACCAAAAAAAAAAAAAAAAAAAAAAAGATTAGAATATGCTGGTTTCTCCCCTCTATGGCTTTTGCATTTGTCCAGGCTCCTGCCACGGTCCTGGCTGTCCCGACGGCTAGCAGAGCTGCACTACGCTAGCCCATTATTAGTTACCGTAGAAGAGACAGACTGTGTCTTGTTTGTCTTGGTAGCTTCAGGCTCTGACAGAGTGCCTAGTACATAATCAGTATTCAGAAGCTGTTGAAGAATGAACGTTTTGTTTCCTGGGGGTAGATTGTAATTTCTAAGAAGATAGAGATTATGTCCAGTTGGTTGTGTTTGTCCCCACAAACCCCTGTGGTCCCTGACACATAAGAAACACCCAAGGATCAGATGAATGACAAGAGGAATACAAGTTTAAACTTTCCTGTATGTTCTTCTTTGAGCTATATTCTCTCTTCTCCTCTCCCTCCACCCCACTGTGCATGTGTGCGCGTGCATGCGTGCGTGCGCATGTGTGTGCGCGTGTGTGCTCCAGCACTTGCACCACAGCATACAGTGGAAGTGAGATGACAACAGCCTCAAGTGTTGCTCTTCACCTTTCACCTTGTTTGAGACAACGGTCTGCCTTGCTGTTTTTCTGGTACATTCTACAGGCTAGCAGGTCCACGACTTTTGATTCACTGGTCTCTACCTCCTATCTGCTGGTGGGGGCATAGTGAGATTACAGATGCCTGTATTCTTCTCCATTGATTCCAGCTTTTCTGTGGGTTCTGAGGATTGAACTGGGGTTGCCAGCGCTGCATGAGAAGCAGTTTACCCACTAAGCCATATTGGCATCCTCACCTGTATGTTCTTATCTACTTACCAAAAGCCCAGATGTCAGATTTGCTGCTGAACTTGCTATACATAAGCACTTCTGGTGGAGACCACCGGACTGGAAACTTGGAGCCTACAGAGCTGGTGTACTCATCATCAAGGACATACCTGCAAGCGATTCAAGACTTGTTACCATTAAGATTTAGATGGCTTGATGTGTGCCCGTCTTCTCAGCACACACCATAAGGGCTGTCCAACTGCACACTTACTTTCTCAAAGTCTCTGCTGGCTAGTCAATGCCTTTTACAAATGTTACTTTTAACAAAACCTCTGTTTTCTTTCTGTTTAGAAAAGTATTTACCTTCTACGTGGTTGAACCTAGGGCCTTGCACACGCTAGGCTACTGATGATAAATACTTCTAACATTTTTTGTACTTTTGAGGAACAATCGAGACAGTGTCTCGCTAAATTGCCTAGGCTGGTCTTGAATTTTCAATCATGGTACTGTTTGAGCCTCTAGAGTTGATGGGATTCCAGGCCTGGGCCATCAGTTTTGGCTCTTCCCCACTTTCTTGCAGCCTGCAGGAGCCAATAAAGGTTAGACCAAGGAAGGAGTAATGGGGGAAAGTCAGTGGGTTTAGCAGATCAAGATAAGATACTGGGGAAATAGAAGAAGAATGGAGAGGGGGGAAGGGTACAGAGGAAAAAGAGGAAAGGAAAAGAGACATCCAGCAATGAAGGCAAGGGTAAAGCTGGGGTGATGTCTCGTGCCTGGAATCCCAGTCGTGGATAGCCAAGGCAAGATAACAGTACTCATGAGTTAGGCCAGCATGGACCACATAGCACAACCCCTTTGCCAAAATAAATAAAAACTGGGGAGATGAAAAAGGCACACTCACCTAGACAGGCCAAAGTCAGATACTTTCACAACTCCTTGATCGTTTACCAAACAGTTTCGAGCTGCCTATAGTACAATAGATATGTGAGACTGCATCCTTGACCTTAGTTAAAGACATAGTTTCTGCCCATCAGCATGGAGTTGCATATGCACATGTATGGTGTGTGCATATAGAGGCCAGAGGTTGATGTCAGGTGTCTTTTTTAATGACTCTCTACTTTGTCTCTAGAGACAGCGTCACTGAACCTAGAGCTCACTGATTGGGCCAGGCTGGCCAATAAGCTCCAGGGATCTGCCTGTCTCTCCCCAGTGCCCTAGTGCTGGGATTACAGATATGCATTGTTATACTGGCTTTTATATTGGTACTAGAGATCTGAACTTGGTGTTCTGTTTTTTGTTTTGTTTTGTTTTGTTTTTTTTCAATTCTATAGGCACTTTACCAGCAAAGCTAGCTCCCTTGCCTTTTTAAAGAGAGGGAACGAAGGTCTTTTATTTAAAATATTTATTTATTTATTTATTTTATGTATGTGAGTACACTGTTGCTGTCTTCACACATGCCA
Source organism: Mus musculus (assembly GCF_000001635.26). Classification (NCBI taxonomy): domain Eukaryota; kingdom Metazoa; phylum Chordata; class Mammalia; order Rodentia; family Muridae; genus Mus; species Mus musculus. Next base: position 134,548,121 of record NC_000086.7, read on the forward strand.
GAAGAGGGCATCCAATCCCATTACAGATGGTTGTGAGCCACCATGTGTTTGCTGGGAATTGAACTCAGGGCCTCTGGAAGAGCAGTCGGTGCTCTTAACCATTAAGCCAACTCTCCAGCCCGAGGAGGAGGGAGTCTTATTCTGTACTCCAGGCTGAACTCAGGATATAGCTCAGGCTGTCCTCAAACTCATGGGAATCCTCCTGTTTCAATCTTGAAAGGGCTGGGATTATGAGGGTGAGGCCACACATTTGACTGATCCTGAGAAATTTTGCTGCATTTCCATCATATGGAGAGCAACCTGATACACAGTCCTAAACCAAGCATGCAAATAATTTCGTTCATGTGGACAACTCCACTTCACTGAACTACTAAGAGAACTCAGAAGAAACAGCCAACAAGTTTGCATTGGTTTTGGTCTTTCTGGCAGGAAGAATAGGACAACTTGAGTCTCCACCTAGCTGAAAGAAACAGAGGCAACAACTGATGCCTCCAGGAGCTAAGTGGGCAAGAAAAGAGTGAAGTGGGGTGAGTGGAGACCACAGAAAATGGGAGCACACAGGCTGGGTATGAAGGGGAGAGCTACTCCCCACCTCCAGGTGACGATTAGCATGGGCAGTGAGATTGTGGGTCCTGTTTTCTCAGATGGTCTAATTTTTCAAGAGAATCTGGAATGTACAGTTGTTTTTCAAATGTACAATGTTCCTCTTTAGGTATTTGCTAACTATAATAGAACAGTTTTTGTGCTCAGTTAGTAGAACACTTGACTAGCAAGCATGAAGCTCTGGGTTCAGTTCCCAGCACTGCATAAGCCAGGGCTGGTGGTACACACATATAATACCAGCACTTGGGAGTAGAGAAAGAGGGATCAGAAGTCCAAAGCCAGCCTGGGCTACATAAAACCTTACTTTAAAAATAAAATAAAATAGAAAGAAAAGAAACCATGGATCAAAATGTATCTATGGGTTATATTTGTAACTCTGACATAACCAAATAGTGGCTTCGTATCAGAAGTCCCACTGGAAAACACAGAATTGCTCTTCTGCTCAAGGTCTAGAGTGGGTGCTGTTTCCTCATAAGTGGTAAGGACTCAAGGTAAGTGGCAGGCCTGTTGGAATTAAGGCTAGAGACAAATGATGGGTTCAACTGTGGGGTAGATGCACACTTAACCTGTAATGATTTCTAGAGACAAGCTAAGTGCTGGCACCTGCCACCCTCCTCAGCGGTGGACGCTCTATCTCCCAGCGTTCATTATTCTACCCCTTGATCCCCAACCAGTCCTTCGGAGGGCTCACCAGGTCTCTGTGAAGGAACTGCTTCGACTCCAAGTATTCCATTGCTTCACAGACATCTTTGCACATCTCAAGCAGCTGCTGTGTCTGGAAGCGGTGCCGCATCTCCCTCAGGTAGTTCAAGAGGCAGCCATTAGCCATGTACTCGGTGATGATGAAGATGGGGCGTTGTTTGGTGCAGACGCCATACAACTGCACCAGCTTCTCATGGGAAAGATTCCTGTGGGAGAGGCAAGTCTGCATCTTGCCCCTGCAGACTAGTCATAAAGGGGCAGGGTAGGAAAGGGCTTGGCCTAGCAGAGAACATTGACTATGGTACCATAATAGCAGGGTTATTCTTTCCTTCCCATAACAAATCCCAAAAGTGCCTCAAATGTGGGGGTGCGCAGGGCTTTGGAGTCTACCCAATGAACAAGAAACAAGCCCAAGCTTAGAAAAACAATAGGTAAAACTATAGTCATCATTTCTTTCAAAAGTCTAATATTGTACATGTCGCTCAAAATGCTACTGAGAAGGTCCATAACACTATTCTCTCTCTCTCTCTCTTTTTTTTTTCAGTTTTTCGAGACAGGGTTTCTCTGTATAGCCCTGGCTGTCCTGGAACTCACTTTGTAGACCAGGCTGGCCTCGAACTTAGAAATCCACCTGCCTCTGCCTCCCAAGTGCTGGGATTAAAGGCGTGAGCCACCACGCCCAGCTCATAACACTATTCTCAACCAGTATCTAAGTCATAGAACTGACTACCTTAGCAGTTCTGTAAGGTAAACCCACCAAAGGCAAACCTCAGACCCCTATCCCAAGCTCCTCACACTGTAAGCCACCTTAGACCACAGTGCGCTGACCTTGTAGTTCTTTCTACAGCTGGATTGAGAGTTGAATTTAGGATGTAACTCACATCATGACTTTGGCTTCTTCAATGAATTCATCCTCCGACATGGAACCTTCTCTGATCATCTTGATGGCCACATCATATTGGCCCCTCCACTTCCCATATTTCACGACACCGAATTGTCCAGTCCCAAGCTCCTTCAAGAAGGTGAGGTCCTTTGGATCAATTTCCCATGATCCTACCAACAAAGACTTGTTGTGATTCTTTGAGGGGGGCATGTATATATCATGACTGCAATAGATAAGATTCCTTACTAAGGAATAAATAGGAAAAAACATTAAAGGGGATATTCTCACGAGTACTGATCCACCTTTCTTTATTCAGGCAAATCTCCAGGGAAGGAGGGTGGGGGATTACTGGTTGGAGGAATCCAGAAATTTTAGTACAAATTGGCCAGGAGGCAAGAAGAGAGCCCAAACGACCTTCCAAAATTCATTTACGACTAGGTTAATAATGACAGTTAATAAACTAATGAATGATATTGAATTTTTTATATGATAAAATAAACAGGGCTGGTGAGATGGCTCTGTAGATGGAGGTGCTTGCCACTAAGCTTGAAGACACGAGTTTGATCCCCTGGACCTGTATGCTAGAGAGAGTCAACTCCAGCTTGTCCTCTGACTTATGCAACTGCACTAATGCATATGTGTATTCACAGGCCCAAGAAAAGAAATGGAGAAAGTTAAACCATCAACAATAAATCCTTTTAGGAATCCGTTTTTGCAGTCCCAGAAGAAACCACTAGAGGGAGACATTTTCTAAATATCTTGGTTCTATCTAGCCCTTCCTAGCGACAGCTGGCACAGAACAGTACATCTTAAGAGTGTCCTAAAAGGCAGGGTCTGCTGAGGTGGTTCTTATAACGGCCAGTTCATCCAAGTCCACAGAAATAAGTAGTTACCATAGCCCAGGCCTGCAGTAGAAGGCGCGTTTTTGTTTTGTTTAGACACAGGATATTTCAGCCTGGATATGAGGCCTGAAACAGAGAGGTCACAATGTCAGCATCGGGGCTGGGATTCCTTGCACATGCCCATCATCTTAAATTCTCACAATTCTAGTATGAACCTTTCTAGTTCATTTTGAATTCCAGAGGATCTCCACTAACCCACAAGTGTTTTCTGATGGTTTCTCCCTTCACCAAATTTTTTGTGGAAAAACTCAAAAACAAACAAAACAAACAAAAAAAAATAAAGAAGAAAATAATAATTGAAATATATTCCCTATTGTTGGGTATAGTGGTTCACACCTGTAATTTCTTTAGTCTAGACACTGAGGCACTGAGGCAGGAGGATTGCTCTGAGTTGAGGCCATCCTGGGCTACATAACAAGATAAAAAGGTCTTATTTCAAAAGAAAGTAAAAATGGAAACAAAGGCTGGGCGCACATCTTTAATCCCAGCACTTGGGAGGCAGAGGCAGGGGGATTTCTGAGTTCGAGGCCAGCCTGGTCAACAAAGTGAGTTCCAGGACAGCCAGGGCTACACAGAGAAACCCTGTCTTAAAGGAAAAAAAAAAAGAAATTTCCTTTTTTTTTCTGACATCTTAGTGGGGCTGCACACGACTCCTGAGCTTCACCACGGTGCCCAAGGATGACCAGAAGAAGAAAGATGCCAGAAAGCCAGCCAAAAAAAAAGACAAAGACCTAGTAAATAAATCTGGTGGCTAGGCCAAAAAGAAGTGGCCCAAAGGCAAAGTTCAGGACAAGCTTTTTTCATCTCGTCCTGTTTGACAAAGCTACATAGGACAAACTCTGTCAGGAAGTTCCCAGTTATAGGTTTATTACTCCCGCCGTGGTCTCCGAGAGACTGGAAGACTCACGGTTCCTTGGCCAGGACAGCCCTTCTGGAGCTCCTTACTAAAGGACTGCTCAAGCTGGTTTCAAAGCACAGAGCCCATTTACACCAGAAACACAAGGGGTGGAGATGCCCCAGCTGCTGGTGAAGGTGCAGGAACAGGTTCAATCAGCTGTACATTTGGGGAAAATAAAACTTTATTGAATCAAAAATAAGCAGGAAAAAGCATCTTGACTCAGAAGTTTATTCCCTCCTAGAACTGAATGAATTGCAAGGGTACGTGGTAGGAACACTGAATTGCAAGGGTACGTGGTAGGAACACTGAATAGTTGCTAGTGAACATGCTCTGACTCATTAGTCACTGTATCATCGCATCTTCACTTAGCACCAAGTAAGAAGTTAGTCCTCAGATGGAGAAGTGGCTCAGTGGTTAAGAGCACATACTGTTCTTATAGAGGACCTGAGTTCAGTTCCCAGCACCCACATAACCATAGTTCCAGGAAATCCAATGCCTCTAGACCCCATAGGCGCCTGTTCTCTCTTCTCTCTTCTCTCTTCTCTCTCTCTCTCTCTCTCTCTCTCTCTCTCTCAAACACTCATACGCACACAAACACACTTTAAAATAATAAATATAAATGGCAGATGAGGAAGAGAAATAGTCTTGTCAGTCCCACTATACAAGCCTGTAACCCCAGCTCAGGAAGCTGAGGCAGGAGAATCAGGAATTCAAGGATAGCCTGGCCTACAGAGTAAGTTCCATGCCAGTCTTAACAACATAGTAAGAGCCTGCGTAAAAATAAAAGGTAAACTGTCCCTTCCCACATCCATTGCCTGGGCAGCACAGTAGAGTTGGCTCTGTTGGTGGGGGCATGGGTGAGCCAGCCCCAAGGGTGTGAGACAGGAGAGCCAGCCCCACCCCTTGATTGGGAAAAGTGGGAGAGCTGACCCTGGTGATGCAGGTGCCAGAGAGTGGGTGGGCTGACCAGCTCAGATGCTTCCCAGGCCCAGATCCAGGGCTCTGAGTTGGCCCACCCCAACATCCACCCCATCTATGGAGCCTGTGGAGAGGCCAGTCCTACAGATCCCAAAGCTGCAGGATCTCCATGACCAAGGGCAAAAAAATAGGATTTCTGGGGCTGGCGAGATGGCTTAGTGGGTTAGTGGTTAAGAGCACCGACTGCTCTTCCAAAGGTCCTGAGTTCAAATCCCAGCAACCACATGGTGGCTCACAACCATCCATAACGAAATCTGATGCGTTCTTCTGGAGTATCTGAGGACAGCTACAGTGTACTTACATATAATAAATAAATAAATCTTTAAAAAAAAAAAAAGGATTTCCAAAAGGAGTCCTGGTGAGGATCCAGTATTGATAGTGTAGCAGAAGCTAGAGGCCTTGAACCAGACCAATGGCTCGTTGCAGTGAACATTTGCAAGTAAAGCCAATTAGGGGAAAGGGTGTGCTGCTTCCAGGGCCAGAGTTTTTACTTCTTTGTTTGTTTGTCTTTCATTTCTATTTTTATTTTTTGCTTTCTTTTGGGAGGGAAGTTGCAGGGGTGGAGGGCGGATATTGAAGGGATGGGGAGATGTGTGAGATTGGGGTACATGATGTGACATTTATGAAGAATTAATAAAAAATTGTAAATTTTTTTAAAAACAAGTAAAGCCAGATGTGGTGGCACATGCTTTAATTCTAGCACTGGAAGGCAGAGGCAGAGGCAAAGGCAGGCAGATCTCTGGTTTACAGAATGAGTTCTAGGATAGCCAGGGCTCCATAGAGAAACTCTGTCTTGAAAACCCAAAAGAAAACAAAAGTAAAAACAAACAGGACTGAGAGAGTTGCTCAATGGTAGAACACTTGCCTAGAATGTTGGGTTAAATTCCCTGGCACTACATAAAAATAAAAAAATAAAAATAAGCTGGGCGTGGTGGGGCACTACATAAAAATAAAAAATAAAAATAAGCTGGGTGTGGTGGTGCACGCCTTTGATCCCAGCACTTGGGAGGCAGAGGCAGATGGACTTCTGAGTTCGAGGCCAGCCTGGTCTACAGAGTGAGTTCCAGGACAGCCAGGGCTACACAGAGAAACCCTGTCTCGAAAAAACAAAAAAGAAAAAAGAAAAAGAAAATAAATAAATAAGTCAATGTGTGTGTGTGTGACTACATCTTGACTCGAACCTTGTTCAGCGTCACAGGGACTAACTTTCATAACTAATTCACACTGCTTGGTGGGACTACTTTCTCTCTCCTTGTTTTGAATTGCTTCCCTGGGTGTTTGCAAGCCTTCTCTGCTGCCTGCAGGCACTCACCTGCAGAGTTGTGTTGATGGTAGTTAATGAGCTCAGGGATGGTGCTGAAGAGGTGTTTCTCAGCCAGGTAATACTGGCTCTGTGGCGTGGAACACACAACGTAATGGCGGATCACCCCTTGAGGCTCCCTGAGGAAATTATATTCAGTCAGTAACTTGGGAACAAGATACGGAAGGACCTGGACAATGAAGTGAGGCAATTTTATGTTTAAGGCTGAGAAAGTGAAAGAGGAAGTGTTGGGAGGCCACCCTTAACCTTTAACCCCATATCACTGGAACCATAACACGTACCCAGTAGATTTAGCAAACACAGACACGGTGTATTTTCCAGCTTTGCTGGAGTCTCTGACAATGAAACCTCCTTCTTTCCCCTGAAACAACAAAAAAGAAGTTCACTGTAAAAGAAAATGGTGTTTTGTTGGGAATTGGTTCTAATGCTTTTGTCTTATTTCGGCTCCTAAAAGCCGCACTTCCAGACCTGAGGATCCCTGCCCCAAGCTGGGATTATATTGATTATATTGATTGATAATAAAGAACTGCCATACAGCCAACGGCAAGGCAAGGAGATGGGACCTTTAGATTAAGTGGGCAAGGGAGCAAGAGGGAGAGAAAGGGGAGAATCACACTGACTCGGAGGCAGAGGGGTCAGATTTAAGAGCTGCAGGAGAGAAACCATCTAGCAATGTAGGTGGAAAGGGAATACTCGGGGGTGGGGGTGGGGGGTGGGGGGGCAGTGCCCAGAAAGTAATAGGGCAGCAAAGATAAAATAGAGATTTAGAAGATGTTAAACCAGGAATACCTGAGGGAAGTGTGTGCTAGCCGAGGGGAGGTTTCGAAGTGCCCAGCCATTGAACTATCAATCATTGATATCACCGATATCAAGGCATATCAAAATTAGCTGGCTCCAGGAGCCAGAGCAGTTTAACAAATTCACTGCTACAGTGTTTATGTCTGCATCCTACCTGGCCAAACACAGGAGAGAGAAAATAGAATAGCCCTGACTTTCTGCTCAAGGTCCCTGCTGGAGATGCAACCTCTTCACTTTTAATGCGTCAAAAGCTCAAACTGGGAGTGCAGTTTAAAGTTGGACCTAATTCTGGGTTTTGCATATTGTGTACTGAGAATGCATTTTGCTTGCGGCCTGAACTCACCTCTTGCTTTAGCAGTTGCTCAGCTTGACTTCGAGTCATGTGCTTGGAATACCACCTGTAAAGAGAGAGTGCTTGGTTGGCTTCTAGGCCAGATCCAAGTGTCCTGGACGTTAGAGCACCCTCTAGGGCTCACTGGTACTGTAATTCCATCACTTCATTCAAACACTATCAAGGATCTATCAGTCATCCACATTGCCTACTCTAGCCCTTGTGAAGCCCAAGTTGGCACTTGTGAATACAGAGAGTAGAGGGCAGACAGAGTTGATAGGGAAAATATTAGGGACTGGCTCACTCAAGGGCAACCCACCCACTTCAGTGATGAGAGAAGAAAGGACACTGGTTCAGTTTTGGCGTTTTCATGTTTTCAGATGTTTCCTCTGAGAGTCTCAGTTCTTTGAATGAGATTCTTCTGAATTGGAGAGTCTGAGAACCTCTCCAGCACTCGTATGTATAGGGATTTGCGGGTGGGTATCCCAGCAAGATAGACATACTAATTTGGCATGGGGGCATCAGTTGCCTGCATTGGTACTAATTTTAATATCAATCTTGAAATAAACAGACCTTGTTAGAAAGTATGGTTGTTTGCAAAAAAAAAAAAAAAAAAAAAAAAAAAAAAAGGCCACAGTCACATCCACCTTCAATCTCAGTGCTCAGATCGAGACCAATCTGGCCTACAGTGCAAGTTCCAGAACAGCCAAAACTACAAAGAGAGACCCTGGCTTGAAAAAACAAAACAAACAGAAGTATTGAAAAGTATATACTGTACTGTTTCTCCTGGAACATACTCACTCATACATCTCTATGGAGTCCTCAGCTTCAGTGATATAGTTACTTGGGATGTAGCCTTCCTGCCTGTAGAGACGACAATATGATCATGCAGTGCTTCGCTACCCTCAGGCAGTCACATTCCTGGACCCGATTCCCTGAGCTCAAACAAAATCTCAAATAGAGATAGAAATATATCCATTAAAGAAGACCACGTCTCTAATGCCTAATGCAGCCAGGGAAAAGTGGAGCTTCTCGGCTTTGGCATTCCAGGAATCACTGCAGATGTTCTTGCCGGTGACAGATGTTGCATACTGAGCTGTTCATTGGGAAATACTTAAGAGAGGATGTAGTCATTGTGTTGTGAGGAGAACAAACTCTGATCCAAACACGGGATAGGAGAATCATATTGCAGTATTTTGTGTGCAGGTAGAGCGGGCAGGCAAAGACTTAGGAGGGGCTGCGGGAACTCACCCATTTTTATCTCGTGCTCGCCACCACGGTAGGTTGCTCTCCTCCAGGATAAAATACTCCTCGCCCTTTCGCAATTGTAAGTCATTTGCGTTCATTGGCATGTAATCATAAAGGGCCACGACCTTTTTCAGCTCGGTTGTGGAGATTGGTGCTGCTGTTGGCTCCGGGGGAAGCGGTTTTTTCAAGATCTGGGTGGTTAGGAGGACGGCAAGTAGTAGGAGAGAAAGAAAGGTCGGTTACCTGTCAAGCACTCTCCTCCTCCTTTCCAACTTTATGGTTTGCAGAAGAAAGAAACCATCTTAACCCATCTCAGGCATAATCAATATTTTAGTCAACACACATTCCACAACCATTTGACCCTCAAGTAGGTGCTCCCGACTTGGGAACACATGCAGATCACCTAAGGAGTATTTCAACACTCTTATCTTCAGGAAGTTTCCAGCTGACTACCTATAGCACATTTTCTGGGAGTAGGACACAGACATTAGCATTCTTTATCTGAGACCTGGAAACCTGTTTGGCACTTAAGTAGTACATGGACCCAATAACTGATTCCTTCTTTGCAAAATGATTATAATAAAACCCCCTAAAGTCAAAATGGAGTCCCAAATCAACATTTTTAAAATTATATTTATTCTCTGTCTCCGTGTGTGTGTGTGTATGTGTGTGTGTGTGAGTTCATGTATGTGTTTCACAAGGTACACATGAGTTCGAGGCCAGCCTGGTCTACAGAGTGAGTTCCAGGACAGCCAGGACTAAACAGAGAAACCCTGTCTCGGAAAAAAAGAAAAAAAAAAAGAATCAAACTCAGGTTGTCAGGTGTGGTGGCAATTGTCTTTACCTGACAACCCATCTCAACAACCCCCCAAAAATCAAACTTTGAAGTAAAATGTTAGCCAGGGATAGTGAAACATGGATGTAATCCCAGCACTCAGGAGACAGAGGGAGGTAGATTAAGACTTTGAGGCTAGCTAAACATAGTAGCACACATCTGTAATGCCTGCACTTGGTAGAGGGGTGAAGAAGATTAGCAGTTCAAGACCATCCTAAGCTACATTTGAGTACGTAATGAGAACCAATCGTAAAATGAAAAAGAGAGTAAAAGAAACACATGGGAAGTAATGGTAGTGTCTAAATGTGGCTCGATGCTATATTCTTTTCACCTTACTATATGTTTGAAAATATTTTTGATTGAAAACAATAAACTGGTCATGGTGACCTTTAATTCCACTACTCTGGAGGCAGAGACAGGCAGATCTCTGAGTCTGAGGTCAGCCTGTCTACAAGGTGAGTTCCAGGGCAGCCAACACTATAGAGTGAGGCCCCATCTCAAAAACAAACAAACAAACAAAGTGATCGCATTAAATAGCTGCCAAGAGCTACTTTATAGCCCTTGTCTCACTGAAGAGGAAATCTAAGTAGATGGGCAGACCCTTTTGCTCAGCACAATACCAGTGAGTAGTCCCAAATTCTAGGTAAGTCTAAGACTCTGATGTGTGCTCAGTGTTTGACAATATTTGTTGTTGTCATTTGAGACAGAGTTTATCTGTGTAGCCCTGGCTGTTTGTCCTGGAACTCACTCTGTAGACCAGGTAGGCCTCAAACTCAAGAGATCCACCTGCCTCTGCCTCCCAAGTGCTCAGATTAAATGTGTGCACCACCACTGTGTGCGTGTGCGTGTTTGAGACAAGATCTCTTGCTGTCCTGGAACTCACTCTGTAGATCAGATTGTCCTCACAAAGATCCACCTGCCTCTGCTTCTCCCTCTGCCTCTGTCTCTGCCCCGTCCCTAACCCTCCCTCTCCTCTGCCAAATGCTGGGACTAAAGGTGTGTGCCACCATGCCCAGTGACAACAAATTTTTATTTAACCCACAGTTGTATGTAATTTCCCTGTATACCTGATCTTCCTCTGGGGTAGGGGGAAGAGGCTTTTTCGTTTTTCGATGAGAACTCCCAGGTTTTAAGCCTGTAAAACAAGAAGCCAGTGGTAGTGTAAAATGAACTTTAGGTGGGGGCCCTGAGACAGGCTTGGTCCTGGGTGTTACTGTTGTATTGCTGCCTTTATGCAAGTCAGAAAGAGATTCTTGGTGCTTAGTCACACAGCTGAGCATAAAACCAGCTGATTTTTAGCCACCATTAACTAATTCCTCCCTCTAGCGGTGAAAATGCACAAAATTTGTGTTGTGTCCTTAAATTTGACAGACTCTTGAGAATGTGATGGAAATAATGTCAAAGGAAAGAGAAATCAGTATGAGGACCCAGTTATATGAAGCCTTGGGTTCCATCCTCAGCAATATACACACTTTCTCTCTCTCTCTCTCTCTCTCTCTCTCTCACACACACACACACACACACACACACACACACACCAAAGGGAGGTAAGGGAGTTGTATTGATTAGATATCTTACTTCCATTCCTGTTCTCCAAAATTTGGCAGCCCATAGCATTCTTGGCTGTCTGAGAGCAGCAGAGATACTGTCCATCAATCCAGAAGCAAGGATGGTATTTCTGTACCAGGTCACTATTGTACCGGATTACTGTTGCAAGAGAGAGGAGAGACCACATAGAACATGCCAGAGAATATGCCATCTGCCTGTTTTCTCTTTGGCAGGAGTGTTGAGCATCAACTAGTCTCTCCCCTCAACCACTCTGAGGGACACAGAAAGCAAGCAACCCAGTTGGTTCCCAGGCGTCTCCTGGCCTGTCTGTCTGCACGGACCCAAAGCATGTTCTTTAGTGGTCTGTTATGAGTATCCTCCAATCAACACAACAAGATTAACTGATAGCTCCAGAACTCAATGACAAAGATATTATCTATGTTTTCTCGGTATTCATTATCTTCCAAGGCACTTGTGAGTTTTGAGTGCTGTTTGTTTGCCAGATGAAGGAAATAAATGTGCCCAGATTCAACTCATTCCATAGTTTAGTACACCAATTTCCTGATTCCCACTCTTTTTTCTTGTTTGTTGATACAGATTCTCATTTCGTAGCCTAGGCTGGCCTAAAATTCATGATGTGGCCTAGGGTAGCCTTATACTCAAAATTAATGACCTCTGTCTCAGTCTGTCATGTCCTGAGATTGCAGGTGTAAGGTACTCTGCCTGGATCCTGAGCCACAGGATTTAGTGGCACCTGCCTTATGCAGAAGTTATATAGCATTGGGCTTTCTATATATATAGAATAGTCATCAGAGCTGAGTTTAAGGGACATTGCAAGTGAGTCTGCCTTTAGGAAAAACCAAACACACATACAAACCAAAAACCACCAAGCTCGCCAGCTTCCTTGATCACTGACTAAGACAAGCAAGTGGGGGGGGGGGTGTAATCTTATTGCCAAACATATATACACAATTCCATTTCCCTCACAGAACTGGAAAGCAGGCTCAAAAGAATCTCTCAGAAGTCAAAGTAATTGATGCAAAGTGATTTGCATATAGGTGTGATTACTGTTCATAATTCATTTATTCACTGGCATCTCGAGAACCTTACAACGTAGTCAATTTCAAAAGGATGTCTGTCTTGTTGGGTTTTGTTTTGTTTTGATTTTCTTTTTTTTTTTTTTAGAGAGAGAAAAAAATCTAAAGTTGGGTAAGGAGGAGTATCTCAGATTCAGGGAAGAGTTGCGGAAGGGAGAACACATGATCAAAGTTTATTGTGTGAAAAACAATTTCATTTTTAAAATGTGTCTAGGGCAGGGCAGACAGATGGTAAAAGTACTTATGACTGAAGCCTGGCAACCTGAACTGTGTTCCCAGACTTAAAAAGCTAACTGTGGTGCAAATATGTAACTGTAGCATTCCTACCAAGATGGATGTTAAAGAGAAGAGAACCAAGCCTGAAAGTAGAGACAGGAGAATCCTACAGAAGTTTGAATGTGTAGCAGAAGGGAGAGAGTCTGGCTCAGAAATAAGATGGAAGATGAGAAACAAAGTTCTCTTCTGAACTCACAGATGGCCTCGTCATACAGATGCCCACACTGACATCCCTAATCAAACAAATAAATACTTTGAAAGGCATCTAGGGACCATGGTGTCTGATAACCAAGAGAAGTAAACTCAGTGGGAACAACTGGCAAACGTGAGCGCTGGGAACAAGAGCCACAAGCACATTACTGCTAAGAAGAATCTTGTTTAAGAACAAACCCAAAATATCCCAGTGTAGAAGGTAACTTAAGTAAGATGATCTTTTATTAGTAAATAAAACTTACAGTACAAAAAAAATTTAAAAAGATAAGGTAACTTAAAAGTTCTTTTTTGTTGTTATTGTTGTTGCTGCTGTTAGCTGGCTGGTTGCTTGGTTTGGTTTTGGTTTTTCCAGACAGGGTTTCCTTGTGTAGCCCAAAGTAGCACTTGGGAGGCTGAGGCAGAAAGAGCGGGAAGTTCAAGGTTTGGCTGGGGAAAATGCAATACAAAATCCTGAAGGTGAGGATGTAGCTCAGTTGAGAGAGTACTTGCTTAGCATGTGCAAAGACGCCAGGTTCAATCCCTGCCATCTCATTGAACAGGTATAGTGGCATACATTGGTAATCCTAAGACTTAAGAAGCAGAGGTCAAGAACCTCCATCCTTAACCATGGAGCAAGTTTGAGACCACCCTGGGTTCCATGAAACCCTCTCTCTCAAAAAACAAAACAAAAGAAAACAAAAAAAAAACAAAACCAACCAAACAACCAAACAAAAAAATCAAAAAACTAAGCAAAAAAGACAACAAAAACAAAAGAAACAAAAAGAGGACTTTTTGAAGCTTTTCACAACATGGATTTTTGGGGAGTGGGGTGGTGCTAGGAATTGAAATGGAGGCCTTGAGCATGCTAGGCAAGTGGTACCCCTGAGCTGAGTGACATTCCCAGCTTTTTGTCATGACCTTTGAGACTTTGCACCATTACCAAGCACAGGGTGGGTGGCAGTTATATCACCTATAGGCACTTTTAAAACAGTAATGGAGAGATGGAGAGAAGTCCTGAGTTCAATTCCCAGCAGCCACAGGGTGACTCAACAACCACCTGTAATGGGATCCGACGCCCTCTTCTGGTGTGTCTGAAGACAGCTACAGTGTACTCATATACATAAAATAAATAATTTAAAAAAATGTAGTACAAGTGGCCAAAAGTCTATATAGCTTTAATTATTAACAGGCACTGATATTTGTAAATAATGCCTGCCTGGGCTAATTGCTTTGATCACAGTCACCATCTGCTTCTCCATACCAGGCTATACCCTTCAGCAAATGGTTTCAAGACCTCCAGCTCCTCTGTGCCTTCTGGAGGAAGGCCAGGGCAGCAGTCGATACCGCTAGAAGACTTAACAATCTAGTCTATGCTTGTGTGCTACTGAGGGGAAATCAAGCTTCCTACGGTCTCCTTTTGCAGTGTGCTTGTTCAGATCCCTCTCAGCACTGGATGTAGTGTGCCATGCCTTTAACTGTAGCACCCAGAAGGCTGAAGCTGGCATATCGCTGTGAGTACCAGGCTATCCTGGATGGGAAGTTCTAGGTCTAAAGTGCCAGGTCATGCAAAGCTATATTAGTGAGACTGTCAGAAAGAAAGAAAGAAAGAAAGAAAGAAAGAAAGAAAGAAAGAAAGAAAGAAAGAAAGGAAAAGGAAAGAAAAGAAAGAGAGAGGGGGAGGAAGGAAGGAAGAAAAGAAAAGAAAAGAAAAGAAAAGAGGAAAGAAAAGAAAAGAAAAGAAAAGAAAAGAAAAGAAAAGAAAAGAAAAGAAAAGAAAAGAAAAAAGACAGACTTATAGGTCTATTTCTGTAATTGCAGCATTTGGGAGTCTCAAGCAGGAGGATCAGTAGTAGTTCAAGGCCAACCTGAGTTCTAAAGCAAGTTCCAGGCCAGCCTGGAATAAGTGGTAAGACTCTAGCCTCCAAATAACAACAAAAAAGAACTATTGACATTCCATAATAATGTTTGTTTCTTAAGAAATCTCTTGGAAAGGGAGAGCTGGAGGGAGGGCTTAGCAGTTAAGAGTTCTTGTTGCTCTTGCAGAGGACTTGATTTTGATCCCCAGCACCCACATGGTTATGACAACCATATGTAACTCCAGTTCTAGGAGAACTGATGCCCTCTTCAGGCCTCTGATAACCTGACTTCAATCCCCACAATCCATGTGGTAGACAGAAAGAACCAAATCCCACAAGGCAAGCTGCCCTCTGACTTCCAGACTTGTACCATGGCACATATATGGACTCCAATTAAATCAATAAGGGAAAGGAAGGAGGAGAGTGGAAAGGGGAAAGGCAGAGGAGAGGAAGGAGGAGAAGGAAGAAGGAAAAGGAGGAGGGCAAGAAGGGGATAGAGGAGGAAGAGGAGAAGCAGAAGTCTTCTCCTTTGCATGCTGGTGATTTCTACTTGATGCTTTTTAATCCCAGAGAGGGATAGTATCACTCTAATAAGACTTGAAGGTTCCTAATAAAGATTTTTTTGGTTGCTGTTTTTGAGACAGGGTCTCACTATGTAGCCCTGACTGGCCTGGAGCTTTCTATGTAGACCAAGCTAACCTGAAATTCACAACGAACCTCCTGCCTCTGCCTTCTGAGTACTGGAATTAAAAGGAGTGTACCACTACAACAAGCAGGACAGCTCTTTTCTTTTCTTCATTATTAGCACCTAGGTCTAACCTGAGATTATTGAGACTTTCATCTCAATCTCTCAGCAACGATACTACTTGTTAGAATAGAAAGCTCCTACTTTGCCTTCTGTGGTATGTCTAAATTGGTGTGACAACATATATTGGTGGTTATCTTCAGCAAAACAGAAAAGGATGCAAAACTGTCCCTAGCTAAGCTGTCTAGGGACCATTAACAATATAGCTGAAGTGACAGGGTTTCAGTTATCTTAGCTTCATGTTTATTTAGCTTATGGTCATTTTGGTTAATGATCTTGGTTTGGAGATGAGTGTTTGAAGCGTGAAAGAACTGCTAACTCACACATTTCTCCTTAGCTTCTCCTCAGATAGTCTGCCCATGGTTTCCTGTTTCCTAACTAACTCACTGTCAGCCAGCATTGCAGAACCTAGCTTGGTGGTAGGTACTAGCTCCCATAGAAAATTCAATATGCATGTCTTTTTCTTTTAATCAACTGTTTTCCGAGTGCAAGACATTGAATGAAACACTGTCAATAGAACCAAAGTGGTAGAAATATAGATACCCTCTCTAATTCTTATATTAGTCTTTAGGAATACTTCTCTGGCTCGGTAATAGTATATTCATTTTTGAGACTGGAGTCTCAGCCTGTATCCAGGCTTCACCACTGATTAGCTATATGCTCATGAGTGGCTATGTTACTTCTTTGAGCCTTAATTCTTTCACCTGGAAGTAGGAGAATGGGAAATCATAAAGCTATTGTGAGGATTAAATGAGCCAACACATTTGAAGCACTTATCACAGACCCTGGAGCATAGTATGTGCCTGTAAGGTGCTATGGTTGCTATTAGTCCAAGATTATTGTGAGAATGAAACACAAGAATACATATAGGTTACTTAACTCAGTGTCTGGTGCACAGTAAAAATTCAATAAATAAATGGTCCTTTTCTTCCTTTCCTCCTTTATTTTGAAAGAATTGGTGATTATAATTTGTACTATTCATATTTCCAAGGAGTGAACAAGGCCAACCACTGAGTATCAGAATCTAAATGTTTGTGAAGACAAAGAGCTGTCATGCAATAACCCAACTGTGCCGTTATCGGTCTGCTCTCCTTCCTGTTTCTCTAGGCAGCCTTTCCTGATGTCAACTCAACCAGTTAATCTCTCAGTCACTTGACGCGTAGCTATATATACACACTACAATATGTGCATGCATCCTGTGCTGCAAGCATTTACAGTGAAGCTTATCATAATCACTGTATGGTGAAACACTGAGGAAATGTTCAAGTTTAGGTCTTCACAAAGCAACAACTACAAAGTAGCTCCTTGGGAGATGTTTACCCACAATAAGGAGATGGCTGTCCCTCTCTTATCTAGTCCCTTTATTTTTTTCTGTTCATACTTTCACACATGTTATTATTTGTTTGATTATTAGGCAACTCTGGAGGTGGGTATGGCAGGCATTATCATCACGGCCATTTGGAAGAAAAAGCTGGACCACAAGAAGCCCATGGCCTGCTTGGCAAAAGTCAATGGTAGAAAGTGGCTTGCAACTAAGATCTTTGACTCTGACTTCAAGCACTCTCATGCCCCATTTAATTAATTTTTATTAGCTAGGCATCTCATACCGAAGATGTTAAATATGTATAACCATTGAGTCATATATCAACCTTTGTAAATGGTGCAGCATTTACATGATATTGCTATATAAATAAGAAAATGAACACGTCCACAATTACAAAACTGCATTAGAGAGGGCTGGTGGTGAGATGGCTTCCTGGGTAAAGGAACTTTCCATGCAAACCTAATGACACAAGTTTCATTCTTGGAACTCACAATTGAAGTAGAGAACTGAATACTGAAAGTTATCCATTATTGCCCACACATGCACACACAAACACACCACCACCAACAACAACAACAGCAGCAATATTTTAAAAGCACAAAATTGTGCTGGAGAAATGATGGTGGAACTGGGTTAGGACTCTCAGTTTATTAAGTTATCCTTTATTCCTATGGTGGAATATTTATCTGTTGAGGCAAAACACTCTTTCACTCTTCTTTTCTCCTCCCTCTATTACCCCCTGCTGAGTCCTTTCCCTTTCATCAGTTCCTTTTCCTTTGTTTCTCCTTCTCTCTCTTTCTCTCTCCCTCCTCTCCTCTCTTTCTTACAATTTCCTTCTTTTCCTTTTTAAAACTAGTTTACTTTCAAAGCAATTCTCACCATTTTTGAGCTGGTGAATCCAGCGCTTTCTCAGCTCTTCAGTTGGGGAGAAAACATAGAGAGGTCCTTCATCATATACAACCTAGAGTGACACACCAAATTCCAAGATTAGGGCTCAGAAAGTAACAAGAAAGATCTCAGAGCAATGAGTGAGTCTTAAGATACAGCACTGTATATTTGTTGTATAAAAGAAAGAAAATACAAGCAAACAGGGTCTTCAGTTAGCAGTGGTCCAGAGGTCAGGTAAACCAGCTGAAGAACTCCTGAACTACTTCATGTCCAGGGATGTAAGACGTCAAAGCTCTTAGCTTTTGAATAATCTTAAGTCCCATTAATGTATGTTTTAATTTAGGTATCTATTTAGTTTACAATGTTTTCCTTAGCTCTTGGTAAAAATTTTTCCTTTAGCAGAGGATATTTATGATTTTAGTATTAAATTTTGGTTTATATGCAAGAAAATTGAAGGGGTAATATATATGACTTAAACTTTTATTCATTTTTTGGGGGCTTGAATAAGAGGGAGTAAAATTTTAAATTTGCGATGGTTACATCTCTCTCCAGTGGTCTTTTCTCACTAATATTTGCCAAACAAACCCAAATTAGAACTACAAACATACCTCAAATTGAGTAAGTATATATCAGGGACTATCATTAAATCCGTCAGTATTTTTCAAACATCATTTTCATTGTGGTAGGTATTACAGAGATGCATAAAATATAAAAAAATTGGTTTTAAAGTCAAGAATGGTGACACATACCTGTAATCCCATTTCTCAGGAAGTTGAGGCAGGAGGATGGTGAACTCTAGGCTAGCCTTGGGTACATAGTGAAATAGTGTCTCAAAAAAGTTTGGCGTCTAACTCTCATAAGGTTAATAGATATCACACAATGAATTCTAAAGTCAAATACAGTTTTTTGAATTATGAATTATTCTTAACTATATAACGCTGTTCTTCATTATCTGCTCACATTGCCAAACAAGATCTTGTTCGAAGACAGTGATAATAAAAGCAATGTCACAAACACCCTACCTTCACAAGTTTCCTAACAGTCAGAGACATGAAAAAAATCATTTTACAGTTTTCTTTGCCTGTTGGTCTTGCCGTGCTCATACATCCATGACAGGAAGCCCCCTCCCCTGAGACTTTCCACTTCCTTTTCTGACTTTCACTGCTTCAGAGGCTGCTACAGTCACTGCATGTGACCTACGCAGCTCTCAGGAGACAAACACGCCAACTGGAAGCGCAAATTGTACTCTTTTCTATGGCTTACATGGCATATCAAAAAGACACTCTTCATTTGTTTCCGACTAGACTAGAATGTATATGAATGTCTAATAAGCCTTCTCCATACTGAACTTCCTAATACTTACCCTTCCCTCCCCTTTTCTGCCTTTTCAACCCACATGACCACCATTAAGGAGATACGCAGAACCAGGAGGAAGTGAGATGGTCAGTCAACAAGCAGAGTGCCTTTCTCAATTCAGTCATCACAAACAAAACATAACAGAATAGGCATCCTGCTGATTTATAACCTTTTAGAGGTTGTCATAGTCAGGGTTTCTATTCCTGCACAAACATCAGGACCAAGAAGCAAGTTGGGAAGGGAAGAGTTTATTCAGCTTACATTTCCATACTGCTGTTCATCACCAAGGGAAGTCAGGACTGGAACTCAGGCAGGTCAGAAAGCAGGAGCTGATGCAGAGGCCATGGAGGGATGTTCTTTACTGGATTGCTTCCTCTGGCTTGCTCAGCCTGCTCTCATATAGAACCAAGACTACCAGCCCAGAGATGGTCCCACCCACAAGGGGCCTTTCCCCCTTGATCACTAATTGAGAAAAATGCCTTACAGCTGGATCTCATGGAGGCATTTCCTCACCTGAAGCTCCTTTCTCTGTGATAACTCCAGCTGTGTCAAGCTGACACAAAACTAGCCAGTACAGAGGTGTAGATGAAAAGAAATTGTGGTAGATGGAGAAAACACAAAAGCAAATATGCTTGTCAATTTCATATATTGAGTATAAAGTTTTAAAATGTAAATAAATAAATAAATAAATAAATAAATAAATAAATAAGCCTTTGCTTCTTTACATTTTTCTTTTTGCCTGTTGGTCTTGCTGCCCAGGAGGCTTCTGATGCACTAAATGAAGGGTTTCCCATAGTAAATATATGTCATTTGCAGCTCAGAAGTATCTTGGAAGGATCTGAGAGCCATTCTCATGAATGTTGGCATTCAAAGAATAAGACATAGAGATGTCTGAGACTCCATAGAAGGACAGAATCCTAACATGTCATTATTAGTCAACAAACACAGCTGGGCTAATCTCATTTACACTAACCTACCTTTTCTTTGCTTTTATTTGACTTCAAAAAAAACCCATTAATCCTGCCAATAACACAGCTGAGGTATATATCAGCCAGCCCCAGCTTTGCTTTAAAGACCTCTGATAGAAGATTAATTGTAATAATTGTTGCCTGGGTTACCTTTCAAGGACCTCCAAGGTCTCTTACCAACCAGAATTACCAGTTGTGATTGGGTGTGGTAGCAATTGTTAGTAAGCCTGTAATCCCAGCAGCCGGGAGGCTATGGTAGAAGTTTGAGAAGTTTGAGACCTGCCTTACATCTCATGGAGCGAGCTCATCATTTTTTAAGTGGGTGAAGGTGAGAAGAGGAAGATTAGGAGGGAGAGTTTAGGACAGAGAGGGAGAGGACTAAAAGGGAGGTGGGGTCCGGAGGGAGAGGAAGACAGAGGGGGAGAAGGTTAGGAGAGGGGCTTCCGAGGGACAGAGAGTGGGCTGAGAGAGAGAGAAGGGCTAGGATGGAGAGGGGAAATTAGAAGAAACCATTGGCTCTTCCCTTGTGCCTGTGCAGATTCTCAACGATTGGTCTAATAGCGATGAAAACTTCACCCTCGGATTATACCATTTTCTGAACATGTCTCCCATGAAGAGCCATGACAATTGATTGTGCATTTGCCAACAGCTGATTATCTTTAACCACCTGTCTCCATACCTTATGTTGCCCTGCTTACAGTTTCAATAAATGTCCTCCAACCCCAGCAGAGAAGACTATTTGAGACATTCATCTCCTACTTCTACAACTGACTGCCTTATAAGTAAACTCTTTCTCTCTTGGAAACTCAGCTTAGTGACTGGTATACTGTGCACTGGACCAAACAGGCCTGGTTCCTTAACATGTCTTCCTTGACAACGTCAATTTCGGCTCACTGGGACCTAGTATCCTTCAACTTATTCCGAATGACTTCATTACAGAGGCGTTTTCAGAGTGCACTAGATAAAATGACTCACCTGGAATGGGTACGGGAACCTTTCAATGATTGAAATCTGTTCCATTTCACTAGACTCCTCACCTCTCCTCTGTAATGAAAAAAGGAAGTAGGGTTGATTACTTATGGATGCTGTGGTGGTTTGGATGCGAATGGCCTCCATTGGCTCATGAATTTGAATACTTGGTCTGTGGGTGGTGGGACTTATGGGAAGGACTAGGAAGTATGGTTTTCTTCTTTCTTTCTTTCTTTCTTTCTTTCTTCTTCTTTTTTTGTTTTTTGTTTTTGTTTTTGTTTTTGTTTTTCGAGACAGGGTTTCTCTGTATAGCCCTGACTGTCCTGGAACTCACTCTACACACCAGGCTGGCCTCGAATTCAGAAATCCACCTGCCTCTGCCTCCCAAGTGCTGGGATCAAAGGCATGTGCCACCACCGCCCAGTCGAAGTGTGGTTTTCTTGGAGGAGGTATGTCACTGGGGGGGGGGTAGGTTTGGGGGTTTCAAATGACTCATTTTCAGCCTATCAGCTTCAGGTCCACATTCTGAAGTGTGGATCATGATGTGAGCTCTCAGCTGTTCCTCTGTACATACCTTTGCTCCACCATCATAGATTCTACCCCTTTGAAACCATAAGCCCCAAATTAAACATTTTCCTTTCTTTTCTTTTCTTTTCTTTTCTTTTCTTTTCTTTTCTTTTCTTTTCTTTCTTCTTTTTTTGTTTTGTTTTTCAAGACAGGGTTTCTCTATATAGCCCTGGCTGTCCTGGAGCTCACTCTGTAGACCAGGCTGGCCTCAAACTCAAAAATCCGCCTGCCTCTGCCTCCCGAGTGCTGTGATTAAAGGCCTGCGTCACCACGCCTGGCTTCTTTTCTTTTCTTAATGTTTATTTATTTATGTATGAGTGCTCTATCTGCATGTATACTTGCATGCCAGAAGAGGGCATCAGATTGCATTATAGATGGTTGTGAGCCACCATTGGTTGCTGGGAATTGAACTCAGGACCTCTGGAAAGCAGACAGTCCTCTTAACCGCAGAGCCATCTCTCCAGCCCCTAAACATTTTCTTTTATACGTTGTTTTGGCCATGGTGTAACTAAGTAAGTATGATAGAGGTGCTGCTCGTTTCCAGGTATCCTTTAGTACTAAAAATCTTCTACCATGCCATCAAAAAAAAAAAAAACAAAAAAACAAAAAAACAAAACAAAACAAAACAAAAAAACTCTAGCAAAAATGTCAGACCTTTATATTTAAAAAATATATTTATTTTATATCTATATGTCTACTCTATAGATGCCAGAAAACAGCATGCTTTTCCCTGGACCTGGAGTTCTGGTGATGGTGAGCCATCCACTGTGGATTTTAAGAACTGTACTTATGCCTCTGCAAGAGCAACAAGTGCTTTTAACTACTGAGCCATCTCTCCAGGTGCCAAAGTAATTTAATGATCCCTTCCATTCCAATAGACCCATAGACATTTCACATCATGAGCGAAAGTGTAGTTTCTCAACAATTGGTGCTAGGAATTAGAAAGCTATTTCAT
This sequence comes from Mus musculus, assembly GCF_000001635.26. NCBI lineage: Eukaryota > Metazoa > Chordata > Mammalia > Rodentia > Muridae > Mus > Mus musculus. The sequence goes on from NC_000086.7 coordinate 134,570,421, forward strand.
ATAACACGCTAACTAAGTTCGGATGGATTTAAGCAAATAAGATGAAAGGAGAACTATGATGGACTGGGGCTGTACCTCAGTGCTAGAGTGCTTCCTTATACACATGATGTTCTGGACTCAATTACCAGCATTGCAGAAAAAAACAATCAGAGAGAAATGAGGATGTGGGTGTGATGGTACACAGCTGTAATCTCAGGGCTTGGGAGCCTGGGTATAGAGGGACTTTGAGCCAACCTGGGCTACCTGGGCTACAGAGGGAGACTGTCAAAAATACAAACAGGATCCGGGCAGTGGTGGTGCACGCCTTTAATCCCAGCACTTGGGAGGCAGAGGCAGGCGGATTTCTGAGATTGAGGCCATACTGATCTACAGAGTGAGTTTCAGGACAGCCAGGGCTACACAGAGAAACCCTGTCTTGAACCATCACCACCACCCCCCAAAAAAAGAATGGGTAGAAACACATCCCGTGTAGTTTTCAACATCTAAAAAATGAAATGGAATATAATAAAAAATAATAAAAGCATTATTGGGGTTGGAGAGATGGCTCAACAGTTAAGACTACTGCCTGTTCTTGCAGAGGTCTAAGTTTATGTCTCAGGTCCCACACTACCTGCAACTTCAATGCCCAGTGTATCTGACACCCTTTTCTGGCCCTCATTCACACCAGACATGCACACACTGCATTTTTATAGACATGTAGGCAAAACACTCAAGTACCTTAAGAAATGTTTGGGGCAGAAGATGGCTCAGTAGTTAAGAGCACTTGCTAAATCAGGTGGAAGTGGCATATACCTTTAATCCCAGCACTAGGGAGGCAGAGACAGATGGATCTCTGTGAGTTTAAGGCCAGACTGGTCTACAGAAAACACACACACACACACACACACACACACACACACACACACACACACCTCTGCTTGAAAAACCAGAAAAAGTAGAGTATTTGCTAATCTTGCAAAGGACCCGTATTTGGTTCACAATACCTACATGGAGGCTCATAACTGCCTGCAACTTTAGTTCCAGGGGAACCATCCAACATCAGAACTGATGCAGTGTTCTGGCCACTGCACAGAGGTACCAGGCATGCATGTGGTACACATACATGTACACAAACATTCACAAAATAGTAAACCTTAAAAGGGGGCGGTAGAGAGAGAGTTCTGGAGGAGATGGCTCAATGGTTTGGATGCTTTTTCAAAGAACCTGGATTTGATTCTCAACACCAACATGGCAATTTATAAATGTCTGTAATTCCAGTTCCCTAAGTGGCTAGGAGAGTCAAGGCACTTGTCACCAAGCCTGATGACCTGAGTTCAATCTCCAGGAACTTCGTGGTGGAAGGCAAGAACTGATTTCCACGAGTTGTCCCCTGGCTTCCAGTCACACTGTGTAGGTTTGCACCTACCCACTTACATGCAACAAGCAAGCAAACAAACCAAGTGCAGCTGGGTATGCTAGCACATGCTTTTAATCCTAGCACTGAGCGGGCAGAGGCAGGTAAATTTCTGGGTTTAAATTCAGCCTGGTCTACAGAGTGACTTCCTGGCTAGCAAGCACTACATGGTAAGACTCTGTCTCAAATAAATAATGAATGACTAAATAAATAAATACGGACATAAATACATAAATAAAGAGATAAATATAATTCTAAAAATTTACAAAGAAAAGAAGGAGAGTGTCAGAGAAAGCTATCTGGCTCCCACATACACTTAAACAGGTGCACATGTGTTTGTATACACTTATGCCACACACACCCAGAAAAAAATCTAAAACATCAAGTCCCTCTTAAAGAAAATAAATCAAGCTATATAGTTGTATTGTATTCTAATTATATAATGTATATGAGTATGTATATATATGCATATATATATATATATATATATATATATAATAACATGCATAACCACCTATATACATACATATAAACACAATACACATTTAAAAATAAATCTTCAAAAAAAAGAAAGCAGTTTTTAAAATCTCTCTATGGATGGGTGGATGGATGGATGGATTTGCAGGAGCCTGCCTGCCTGTGGAGGTCAGAGGACAGTCGTGGCTATCAGTCCTCACCTCCCACCTTCTTTGAGACATGGTTACTTTCTCTCTCTCTCTCTCTCTCTCTCTCTCTCTCTCTCTCTCTCTCTCTCTTTTTGGTTTTTCGAGACAGGGTTTCTCTGTGTAACCCTGGCTGTCCTGTAACTCACTCTGTAGACCAGGCTGGCCTCGAACTCAGAAATCCACCTGCCTCTGCCTCCCAAGTGCTGGGATTAAAGGCATGAGCCACCACTGCCTGGCATGGTCACGTTTTCATATGTCAGACTAGTTGGACCTTGAGCTTCCAGGAGTTCCGCTGTGTCCACCTTGCCATCGGAGGACTGCTTTTGCAGATGTGTGTCCTCTACCAGCTCTGGCTTTGGGTGAGTTCTGGTGATTCCCAAGCCCTTGGGCTTGCTGTGGCACACAGTTTATTATCTCTCAGCCTGAATGCAAAAAAGTATTTTTCTTGCATTCTTGCTTTCTGCTTCGTGTGTGTGTGTCCACATGTGAGGCACAGTTCTCATGAGGAGGTGAGAGGACGATTTTCTGGGATAGAATTCAAGTCATCAGGCTTGGAAACAAGTTCCCCTCCTTACTGGGCAATCTTGCTGGCTCCCGGTGAAGAATTTTCTAAGGAACCAAAACTGCATTCTATACCACACTACGCCACCACCATTGGATTGGAGTATTTGAGAGTTCCCAGTGCCTTACAATCTGCAGCCCCCTCTCTTTGACATGGGTCTCATCTTACCGGAATCTGTCTTTCTGGTGGGGGATTTTTTTCAGGAATTACTGTTTCAACACAGGTGATCTTCTCAACATCTATTGAACCTTTCTTACTGCCTCTTCTCTGAAGGAAAGAATGAGGAAGAAAATGGAGAAAGGTTACGAGTGATCGAGCCACCAGATGTTTACACAGGTATCTAATCACCCTCTGTGGTGAGGTGGTACTGGCAGCCTAAAAGAACCTGGTTTTTTGTTTTTGACTCAAGGTCTCACAATGTAGCCCTGGCTGGCCTAGAACTCACTGTGTAAACCTGAGTGCCGGGACTAAAAGTATGTGCCACTGTGCCTGGCAGAACCTGTTAGTTTTAAACAAATCCAGCATTTTATTTAACCTTTAAATGCCAAATGGGAAGCAGATAACATAGAAGAATAAATGATTATATGCATTATTGTTCCAGAAATAAAAACGCAATGTCAAATTCTTGGATTTCATTCTCAAGAAGCATAGAGTGAGTTCTTACTAACCACACAATTCCATGGTAAGACATTCTGAACAGCTTCTTAACATATTTGACTTTTCCCCTGCCATGACTGTGCCTACTCCTAGGCTAGGAAATATGTTTTCAAGTTTGATGTACTTAGCTCTACTAAGTTCCTACCTACCACATATCTCATTTCTCACAGAAGATCCAAGACTATGGTGAAATTTGGACTTCTCATTTGGGAAACTTACCCCACGTTCAAAGTCATATTCATAGTATGAAAGTTTGTGTACAGTCAAGAGAAACAGGCGCTTCTTGAAGTTTAAAGGTGATGTTTTCTTTTTCTGCTGGGAGCGCTTCAGAAAGATGCTCTCCAGTATCACTGCAGCCATGGCTTCCTCTCTCTGGAACTTGTTTGTGTACTGTGGATAAGGAAAGTTTTTAAGGTTCTAGCATAGTCATCTTTGTCCTACCTGGTTCTGCCTCAGCCCTGCTCCCTGTTGTAAACAAAACACAAATATACAACGCTAGCAGGGAATCTTGTTTCTTTCTGCCTGAGCTCCTTCTTCCACAGTCCCCCCATCTTGGTCAAATTTCAAGTACAGTGAACGCATACTATTTTTTTTAAAAAGATTTATTTATTTTATGTGTGAGTGCTCTATCTGCATGTACACCTGCATGCCGCAAGAGGGCATCGGATCCCTTTACAGATGGCTGTGAGCCACCATGTGGTTGCTGGGAATTGAACTCAGGACCTGTGGAAGAGCAGTCAGTGCTCTTAACCACTGAGCCTTCTCTCCAGCCCAAACTCATACTATTTAACCAGGGGATTGATTCTACATGGTGAGTTTACAAAACTGGGCTTCTTGGGTAAGGGAACTGAATGCTCTAGAGCCCGACAACATAGCCCTGGGTGGTCAGTAATGTCTAGACACCACTTTACACTACTTACCCCTTTATGACACATGTTTCTAATCTGTAAACAGCAACATTTTCGGTGAAACTGTTGACCCTGGTATTCTCAGAAGGGATAATTCAAGTACCAGAAACCACTAAGGCAGATATTAAACTTTCAGTTCCCAGGATCCTAAACAATGATGTAATTTTTCAAAATTGGACTCACTCAGGTCTGTAGCTAAAACATACGTCATCACCTATACTTATAAATACACAGTGACTACCATCCAGGTGATTTAGCCCATTGTCAGCTAACCAGGGTATAAAGGAGAGAAGCTTCGTTTTCAAGCTGAGACCAGCTTTCCTACAGTAATTTAGCACTTTGGCCTCCCTCTCCCCTTCCCTTAGACAGTTTCTTTTAGATGGCACGAGGTATAAATGATGCATCAATGGAGCAGTGGTTAAGAGAACTTGTTGCTCATGCAGAAAACCAGCATTCAGTTTCCAGCACCCAGATGATGGCTCACAACCACTTGTAACCCCAGTTCCAGGAGATGTGGTGCCTTCTTCTGACTTCCTTGGGCATCAGGCATGCTAGTGGTGCATATATGTTACTGCAGGCAAAACACTCATTTTTTTTTAAAGATTTATTTATTTATTACATGTAAGTACACTGTACTTGTCTTCAGACACACCACAAGAGGGCGTCAGATCTTGTTACAGATGGTTGTGAGCCACCATGTGGTTGCTGGGATTTGAACTCTGGACCTTCAGAAGAACAGTCGGGTGCTCTTACCACTGAGCCATCTCACCAGCCCCAGGCAAAACACTCATAATCATACACTAAAATAACATCTATTTTTAAAACAAGTGACATAACTATGTTGCTGTTAAGGATGCCAGCTGTGCTCATTTTGGAAGAACAGTGCTTAGAATACTCCAGAACATTCCACAAAACCATCAAATGCTTTTCTGTGGTGCTGAAGATTGATGCCCCAGCATAGCTCATGCTGACCTTCAACTCATTTGGTAGTCCAGGCAGACCCAGACCTAGACATCACATCAATCCTGCTGCTTCAGCATCTACAGTGCTATCTAGATTACAGGCCTGCCATGCCAGGCACAGCTCAACAATGACTTCTTCAGACAGACAGACAGACAGACAGACAGACTCTCTCTCTCTCTCTACCTAACAATTCTAAACTTTCACTAGAAACATATGTGAAAAGATGATAGTCATAAAAATGGACCACAGAGTAACAAAAAATTCATTATATCTCCTTGGAGCTTTGTTTATAATCAGAGGCTCGTTCCCTGCAAGGAGTGCAGACTTTTGTTTTCAGGAAATACCTTTTGCTTTTGGTCGCACTATAAAAGCCAAATAAGTAAAGTTGGGACTTTTATTGTTTTTTTTTTTTCCTCTGAAAAGGTGATTTTTTTTTTAAAGCAGGGAGAGCAAGGGGGGTTTTGGTTTGGTTTGGCTTTTTGGTTTTTAATTAAAGTTTGGTGCTATGTACAGTTGTTTTGCTCTTTCCTGTGGTGTAGACAGCTGTATTACCATGCTGAGAAGATAAAAATGGATTACAAGACTGTCAGAATGATCTCTGCCTTCTGTCTACGGCACAGCTGCCGCCGCCTTCTGGCAGTGGGTTGGGTTAATATTTTGTTGGTAATCTTTAGAAAGAAATGATGTAGAAATGCAAATGTTTCCATTCACCTTGCTATATAACTCCCCTTTCTTTCTTTTTTTAAGATTTATTTATTATTATATATAAGTACACTGTCGCTGTCTTCAGACACACCAGAAGAGGGCATCAGATCCCATTACAGATGGTTGTGAGCCACCATGTGGTTGCTGGGATTTGAACTCAGGACCTCTGGAAGAGCAGTCATTGCTCTTAACCACTGAGCCATCTCTCCAGCCCATAAGTCCCCTTAATTGCCTTCTGCCTAAAATGGACTCCCACCAGAGTGACAGGCCATCAGTCCTACCTTCAGTTTCAGCTCAAACTCCAAATTTCCACTTAATAGCATAATTCTTCATTACTCACAAGTAGTGGTAGCATGGCAAACCTTATACTCGTCTTATTAACTGCTATGTCATGGAGTAATAAGTCATTGTTACTTATTATTTGGTTATTACTTATTAATTGTAATTAATAAGCTATTATTTATTAATTGCAATCAATGATGTATGATTAATTATTGATTGTAATTAATAAGTCATTATTACTTATTAATTACTAAGTCATTTGTTATAATATCACTCTTGCTTCATGATGAATTACAACCAAGTACCTCTTCATAATCAAAGACCCAAATTACGGAAGGCAAAATAAAACCCTAAGGAAATTGAGTAGCATAAGCAGTAGAGGGTCAAAAGCATCCCAAGGAACCATATCCATTAGTGTGTGTGCTAGAGAGTAAAGTGCTTTTACCTTCAATTATGCTGAGTGCTCTAAGTGGACACATTCCCTGCTTAGACCCAGTATCAGTTTCAGTCCTGATACCTGCTCTTATGTACTGTAAGACATGTGCTGCTGTTGCCTCTGCCTGTCTTTCTTTCTTTCTTTCTTTCTTTCTTTCTTTCTTTCTTTCTTTCTTTCTTTCTTCCTTCCTTCCTTCCTTCCTTCCTTCCTCTCTCTCTCTCTCTCTCTCTCTCTCTTTCTCTCTCTTTCTCTCTCTTTCTCTCTCTCCCTCCCTTCCTCCCTCCCTTCCTTCCTTGAACAAATCCAATTTGTACAAGAGGAAGACTTCTGTCTGTCTCTCTCAAGTGCTTGTGTTGAGGAAAGGTTCAGTGCTGGTCTACATATGAGGAAGTAGCCACCATGGCCCTCTGAGCAAGAAGTGAGATGGTCTCTACCTCTAGACCATTGAACTGCATAGTTACTGGAATGACCATGGTTTGCTATCCCTTTGTTCTTCTTCCTTTCCTTAGGATGCAATCCAGACTCATACAACCTAAAAATATGGTAGCTCTTCCTTAGGTCTACTAGCCAATAATATAAGAGAAGAAGCATCTATCTCAGTGTCTTCCAGAAGGCTGGCACAGTGCAGCTCTTTGATAGCAGGTAAGAGCCTTGGAGCTACTTATTATGGGAAGCTCTAATTTTTGCCTCTAGCAATTTCATTGACCAATAGAGGCCATCCAAACACACACCAAAAAAAAAAAAAAAATACACAATAGAGCTGACCTTGCACATGTTAGTCAAGGAATAAGAGACTAGGTGGAAACGGAAGTAACAGAAATGTCACATGTACTGAGAGAGGCTCATATAGGTGATGAGAAAGGGAGAAAATCTGAGTTGGTTGTGTGACATATAGTGTTGTCACGTTATTACAATCCAAATACAAGGAATATACATAGCCACCTTTTCTGCAGCCCCTCGGCTCTACATGCAGCAGTAGAATTAAAAAAGAGGAAGCCTATTAGTAAGAGTTCAGTTAGCATACAAACTGCACTATGCCGAGGCATTAATAGTGATAGCACTTGAAGAGTCAATAAATGAAAGCATTACTGGCAATTATCCTTGCTTATGATAAGATGGAGCACTACTAGAAACCACACTGGCGCAATATGCAGTAAATGAGCCAGCTTGCCTATGATTGAAGACGGTTGATGAGAAAGCTATGAGTCAATAGTACTCCAATAGAACTACTTAACCAGAACATCAAAGAAGTAGCCTTTTCTCATTAGTTCTCCTTTAAAGCTCTTGGTAATTGGCCATCAAGCATCTGGCTATTTCGATTTTTTTTTTCCTCTGTAAGGAAATGGAAAAGAACTCCTGTTCTAGTGTCGTCTACCTGTCAGGCACTTTATATTATTTTGCCATTTATGCTTGTGCTGCTGGGGAGGAAACTCAGGACCTTGTGCACACTAAGCTAGAGCTCTGCCCCTGAGCCCCACGTCCCAGCTTCTGACCAACGTCTTCCATGGCTTATTTCATTTGTTCTTGACAACAAACCTAATGAAGCTAATACGTGTGTGACTGTGTACCTTGTCCACCTTCATCCATCTCTAGCTCCTGCTGTATCTTGCAGTTGCTGTAGCATGCTATTACTTCCCAGGTTGATCTCCCTCCCCCCCCCACAAGGTTACATTTAGCTAGGTTGTTATTAAACTTTCTATGTAGTCAAGGATGACCATGGCCTTCTGATCTTCTCTTTCCTCCACCTGCTGAGTGTTGGGATTATAGGTCTGCATCCCCATACCCAGTTTATGTGGTGATAGTAAACCCACTGGCTCTTTTCTTTTCTTTTCTTTTCTCTTCTCTTCTCTTCTCTTTTCTTTTCTTTTCTTTTCTTTTCTTTTCTTTTCTTTTCTTTTCTTTTCTTTTCTCTTTTCTTTGAGAAGGTCTCACTACATAGCCCTGGCTGTCCTGGAACTCTATGTACATCAAGCTGTCTTTAAACTCATAAGATTCCCCTGCCTCTGCCTCCCCAAGTGCTGGAATTAAAGGCATGTATCATCATACTGGGGCAGAAGAAAGGTCTTTACAATGTCATGCCCATAGCATCAAAGCAACCCACTTGTTAGCTGTAAGTTCTCAGGAATCGCTGCTCGGACTCGACTGAAACCTACTCACTTTGTGACCAAATTCATGATGAAGACTTCCCTTTTATTGGGTTTATTTTTCAACTGAGTTTTTGTTTCCCTTTGGGTAAACACTTATTTTTCCCTATTATGTCAAAATAATGCAAATTCGTTGTAGAAAATGTTTCAAGTTTAAGGACATTAAAAATAAAAAAATCAATTACAAACTTTAGATAGATAGATAGATGTGTTAGAATTTTGGCATCTTTTTTCTTTTTTTCTGTGCATTTTTCTTATTAAACTTGGAATCATATTGCACATGTTATGTGTAGTTTGCTTATATTTAAGATTATCTATATATCCATTCATCAATCCATGCACCATACATCTTGTAAAAAAAAAAGGTTCTAAGGGTGTTTGTTTGTTTGTTTGTTTGTTGTTTCTCTGTGTGGCCCTGGCCGTCCTGGAACTCACTCTGTAGACCAGGCCTGCCTCTGCCTCCCAAGTGCTGGGATTAAAGATGTGTGCCACCACTGCCCGGCTCTAAGATTTGTCTTTACCATTATTCCTAGCCATGGCTGGGAAGTATGAGTGTCATCTCAGCACTCAGGAGGCTGAGGCAGGAGGATCATATAGTGAGTTTAAGGTCAGCCTGGGCTACACAGTGAAACCGGGTCTCAAAATCTAAATAACAAGAGAAAGAACAACAATAATAATACTAATGAGGATGAGGAATTGGAGAGATGGCTCAGCAGATAAGAAAGGTGCTTGCTGCTCTTCCAGAGGACCCAAGTTCAGCTCTGAGCATCCATATCAAGCGTCCTGTAACTCTGACACTCTGTGAAGGCATCATCAGCACACACTTGTGCATGCATATTCACTATACAGACACCACACACACAAATACCCACACACATCCCAAATACAGGCACATATGTCATATATATACTGACATACACACACACACACACACATACACACACACACACACACACACACACACACACACACACACATATATATATATATATATGTACCATGAAACCACATACACACACCATGTACACACAGACGTAAGACAAAAAGACACACATGCCATAAACACATGCAGACACACCACAATATATAAAGGAATGTGAAAAATTGTGTGTACATTTTGCTACATGTTGCCAAACTACTCTCCAGAACTAGTGTACCAATTTCTGATCCTAACAGCATGCTTTGAGAAACTGAGTTCTTTTCCTCTACATCTTTATTTCATTTTCACATCACTTTTCAGTCATTTTTTTTTAAACTCTGGCTTTATTCTACACTAACTTTTTCACACGCCAGTTTATTTTAATCCTCCATTTGTCTAAAACTCAATTCCTCGTAACTCTCTACAATTTCTTCATAGGAGTGAGGCTGGATTCTCATTTTGGAGAAGGTCAGCAGTGTGAACTGTATAACCCGAAGTTTTTGCATTTCGGGGCTTATTTGAAGAGGGCTTTCAGGGAGTGGGCAGTGGGGAAGGATGCCCGTGTTTAGACATTCCAGGTTTATAACGTTCTAAGACGATGCTCCATTACTGTACATAAACCTCCGCAACAAACTGAAAGTTACACGTGGCCCAATTGTTTCAAGCTCCTCAGAGGTGTGTCCCCTCCCCCTCCCCTGATGTCTTCATGCATAACCAAGCAGGTTTGGAGTACAAAAAAGTCAAAGTCTCCTCCATAACAACAACTACTTCCTCCTCCTCCTCCTCCTCCTCCTTGAAACAAGGTCTTCCCCTGTAATTCAGGTTGGTCTGGAACTCTAGGCAACCCTCCTGCCTCAGCCTCGTGAGTGCTGGGATTACAAGTCTGTACCGCCTCCTCCAGCTCTTCTTATGTTCTGTTATACGCTGAATTCTAGCCATCCCTTATCCTCAGGGGTTAGCAATGAGACCTCAGCATTGCTGAGAGAAAAGTAGAGACACCGATCCAGATGACCCTTTGGAGAACGTCCAAACTTTGGGTTTCAGATGACATGTATCTAAGTGACTTCCTGCTATGGCTCCAGACAACTGATAAGATACTTTATAGGAAATTTGCTCAGATGGAAACAACACATCATAGCGCCTGCTTCAGTTGCACCAAGACCCTACAAGTAGACGGAAAGTTACACTAGTTCTCCCCATAAGGCATTTGCAAAGATTCTAAACAAAACATCAACAGCAATAAGCAGCAAATAGATTAAACAGCCTAAATAAAATAGAAGTCAGGTGGATGTGACAATGTCCTCATGTCATCCTAGCATGCAGGTGAGTAAGGCAGAAGGACAAGTTTGACACTAGTCTGGGCTACATAGCCTTGGCTAGGTAGGCCTGACCTTACTTCCAAATGAAAAGATTAAACAGTCTACAGTGGTAGGGCAAGCCTTAAGTTCTATCGCATAGCTGTAACACTTTAGGTTACCATGACAATTTGCATTTTGTGGCTTATTTCAAATACTTGAGAAAGGCCATAGAGCCCTTGCCTTCAGAAGTGTGGCACGCAAGACGAGGGAAGGAACAGAGCTAAAGCATATACCTACCTAACAGCATAAGAGGATGGCTAGGCCTTGAGCTGCGTGCATCCACCCCACCCTCTGAACTGCTGCCACTCGCTCAGCCCTTGGAAAAGCTTGGCATGGGTTAACCCTTCCAACATTGAGAGCTGGGTAGTGAGGAGCATATGATCCCACTCGGGTGTCTGGAGGCTCACTTCAGAAGGTCTCCATCAGCTTGATCTGAGCAGAGTCAAAAATTCACTCTATTTGCCCCTAGGCCAACCCTAGTGGGCACTGGCAGGACTCGGGCAGAACTAAACTAGTACTGACTGCTGAGATCCAGCACTTACTCTTGCCGGAGGCCTCAACCACTTTATATTTATTTACACTTGAAATCCTGGCAATGATCTTCCAGAGCAAAGTAACAGGCATGTGGGGAGGGGGTAAGAGAAAAAGACAAGGGAGCCTGAAGAGAAAGGGGCTAGACAAATTTGATACAATTTAAAGGCTGTTAAGCGCTGATTCTGGATCAGGGGATACTGGCCAAAAGGAAGAGGAAGGGGAGGGAGAGGAAAGGAAAGGAGAGGAGAGGAGAGGAGAGGAGAGGAGAGGAGAGGAGAGGAGAGGAGAGGAGAGGAGAGGAGAGGAGAGGAGAGGAGAGGAGAAATAACAACGCCAAGAGAAAAGGCAGCCATGCACATGGTAGGTTAACTGTAAAAGGACAAACCTTTCCGCAGACCACGGGTTGGCCACACGGTCTCAGCTGAGGCAGAGGCTGCGTTCCGCTGGCTCTGTTTCCTACCCACTGTTACCACGAGGCTGCCTCAGCTTCCACACAATCCTTCCTCATAGCCAGCTCTCATCCTGATACTATCTGGCCCGTCGGAGGCCAAGACAAGCTGTCCCCACCCTCTAGAGCACGGACCTTTCCTCAGCACTGCCGTTGGGTACACAGGAGCTATTTTAGCTTTTTGCAGATGAAATGTCCTTTTAGAATTCCTCCTTCTAAGGTTCTCATTGATACAAGGATGCATTTTGTGTCTTCAGACAGTGTTTGGTGAAAATGGCTCATTTTTACCCTGCTGCTGCCTGTAGTGTCTCATTCCCATCGAGAGCTGCAGAGCTCCCTTCCCAACATTTGCTACCTTTTCAGACGGTCACCTCAGGTCACACTTTCCTCTTCCTATAACCACCCCACCGCACTCGCCGTCTTCAGAAGACATTTTATGTTCCCCTCCATCATTGGAAGGGAACACCAGGGCCTTCTGCTGGTGACACTCCCACTCTCCATGAGCGTCCTCCAGCAGTAGATATATGGAACCAGCCATGCTTCCTGTCCGACCTTTGAGAGTTCCACAAGAAGTAATTATGGCCTCTGCCCAGGCTCTACCTCAGCCCAAACCCACCTCAGTTCTGACTTAATGCAGGTAGCTCCCCAGACGTCGTGAGATGCCAGGACTTGGAAGGTGGGACTTGATCTCTGAAGACTCTGGACCTGGAGACATATTCTTACAGTCCAGAGAGGAAGGACAGTCTGAGCAAACCCCACCCTTTCGCAGCCACTCAGTTCCCTTTTTTTGTTTCCTGACTTAAACCATTGCCCTTTTTTTTTTCTCCTTAGCAATATGGTATCTGATTTCGAGCTGCTGTCCCTATTCCACTCCCCACCCCCAACTCTCTACCCCCACCCCCCGACATTTGCCTGGGACCTCTTTACACTCAAGAGTCCAGCTCTGAGAGACTCTTCCCATTATGGTGGTGGTTGAGTCTCCTAAAAAGATGGGGCTGGGCTGAACAAACAACAGGTCATAACCAGACTACCCTCTCTGGGGCAAAGGAATGACGTACCTAAAGGACTGTGGGGGACGATCAGCACAGGAAGAAGAGAGATGCCAGTGTCTTTAAGGTCTCCTGTGGCCTCAGTAGGGGAGAATCGGGATCACACAAGTCAACTTGGAGGACAGACAAAGAAGGCTCACTCAGAGACCCTGAAATACATAGCCGGACAGAGGTAGAGACAAGACTTCCCTGCTGAGTCATTTTCTAAGAAAGCATTTTTCTTCTGCAGATAAAGATGCCGGAATATAAGCCCACACAAGGACTTGTGCCCTTCCCCATTTTTTCAAATGTTCTTTTGTGACTATTTTACCTTCAAAATTCAGCCTTATGAGCTGAGCCATGCTGGAAAAAATATATAATCCCAGCTACTGGGGTGATGGGGGACAGGACGATCACCAACCAGTTCAAAGCCTGGACAACATAGGAGATTCTGTCTCATTTATTTCCTCCAAGTCAAACAAGGTACAATATTTTCTTTGATTCTGTCACCTAGCAAACAAGACTAGATGTGTTCTTTAAAGCCTGACTGTTCCCTCAGTGGGTCCCAGGTTTGTGTCCCAGCTTCCATCTCCTCCCCAAGGATTCCCCTAAAGAAATGTAGCCAATATTTGCCACATGATGGTGGCAGAGGCTCTGGTGACTGATCTTTTCTGTCTTCTCTTATGGACCACTTTCATATTGCCTTACAGAGACATTACACCCTAAAACAGAAACATATTACTGATCCCCAAAATTGGTCAGAATTTGGAAAGTACTGGGAATTTTTTTCAAGCATTTGTAGAATGGCAAATTGGTAAATCACTACATGGGTATAGATCAATGAGCACCAGAGCGATATGCCAGCAGGATACTCCAGGGTCTCCTGCTATTAGCTCCTAGGCCTCTTGCTATCCCCTTCTGCATTCTGGCCCATTTGTCTACTTGTGGTTGCCTCTCTTTCCCTGTGTAATATGCTGGCTAAGGCTAGGGCTATATCATATTAAACAGCTTAAAGATGGAATTCCAGCTTCACAATAACCATGTGTGTGACTTTTAGACAAGTGCATTTAAGGAAGGCCTCTTGTGCCTCAGTCTCTTCATTTGTACTAGTAAGCAGCTCCTGAAATGGACAGGATTTAAAGAGGCAGGCATAAACCAGACACGGTTGCACATACCCATGGCCTCCACCACTCAAGGATCTGAAATTCGCAGCCACCTTCAGCTACGCAGGTGAGTTTAAGGGCAGCCTGGAATTAGTGAGGCCCTCACTGTCTTAAAGATAGCTGTTATGATCCACAGGTCACGAGAGTAATATTATGTGATGTTAAAAGGAAATTAGGTTCCGGAGTCATAACACATGGGGTATGCATTCTGAAGACACTGCTACTGACACTGGACAAATGGTTTCCCGTGCCACTGGGAAACACCACGGCTTTCCTCACCTGGAAAATGGAAGGAGCATCACCATCTTTCTCCTAGAATTACTCGGAAAAGTCTACTTTCAAACTCAGCACCCTTCAGCCTTTCTCTGCAGAACTACCTTGAAACATCATGCATGCCTGCTGCCAAATATTGGACCCGAGTACTTCAGAAGCTGGGTAAATTCATTGCCAGTTTTCAGAGCCAAATCAGCCCATTTAGTTCCTCAGCTAAAAGGCCACTGCTTTTATTGTTCCTTTTCTTCACTGTACTTAGCCTGAAAATGGACTTTGGGGAGCACACTCAATTACCTTGTTCTGCTCCTACAACATTGTCTGAAACAGAATAGACATTAAATCAACATGTGGACCCCACTGATCACATGAAAAACGAACGGAAGCAATTAGCACCGTCCCAGGGCTTCCTTAAGCCCCACTTTGCTGCGAAAGATCATCCCAGTCTCCTTGAAGTGGAACTAAAAGAATGTTATGCTGAGGTGAAGGACCCCCTCCACTTGATCCTAGTCCCGGGTCTGCTCCAACACGGGCAATTAGAGTCTGGGAAGAGAACTGCTTTCTTCGCATAAGCTACTAAATTGCAACGTCCTCCGCCAACAGGGATAAAGCAGTTACTGGCGCTGGGCGGGAGGAAGTGGAGCCGATGGCTGCAGACCCTAGGCGGAGCCTCGGCTCAAACTCGCGTCTGCAACGAAGATAAATCATCCAGGCATACGGGGGCGCTGTGCTGAGCTCCCTACAGACAGCTCTATGGTCGCCGTTTCCCACGGCTCTGAGGAAGTGCACCCAGGCACCGCCTATAAACTTCCGTTGCGGCTCTAGCCTCTCTCTTTCCGAGCTGCTAGCGCTCCTGCGAACATGGTACGGTCGTCTGTGGGGCTTTGATAGCATCCAGTTTAATCCTTGTACCCAGCGTGTACAGCACCATCCCAGCGTGCATCTGGGCTCTGGCATGACCTCGATGTACCCGAGAAACCTAACATAGCAGAGAGCGACACAGAGGGAACCGAGTTCTGGGTGGAGGAATTGACTTGATGGCGTGACTTAGCGGCGGGTGGATGCGCAGTTTGGTGGCGCGTGGGACTGCAACGCCTTTTAGAGCTACATGGTCGTTGTGTGTTAGTGAGGAGTCGTAGAATAAATCAGCTTTATTTGCATCCAGCGAGGACTCTGCGCCATTGTGGTCCGGTAACCGAGTGCTGTACACTATTCTTACTAGGTGAACGTGCCTAAAACCCGCCGGACATTCTGCAAGAAATGTGGGAAGCACCAACCCCACAAGGTGACACAGTACAAGAAGGGCAAGGATTCTTTGTATGCCCAGGGTAAGCTGCTTAGATGGAATTTGGTGGTGGTTGTGTGGTGGGGAGTTGTTGAGAAAGACCAGAGCCTCCCCCTCTGTAAGGCAGGCTGGCCCGGAATAAGCAAACTTCCTACCTCGGCCTCTCAAGGGTTAGGGCTGTACCTGTTCCCTGGCATGCCAGACTCAATAATTTGGTTTTGATGTGACAGATGCAGGCATCCCTCCCCCCCACCCCCCTTAGTACTATTTCTTAATGCAGGGCAGCCTCAAATTTAAACCTGAGACTTTTCCTTGTGACTATTTTGACTTAGGACCCTAACTTAGTACCCTAACGAGTAACTTTTTCCAGGAAAGCGGCGTTACGACAGGAAACAGAGTGGCTATGGTGGGCAGACTAAGCCTATTTTCCGCAAAAAGGTTAGTGATTGCCGACACATGGTAAGGACTTGAATTTTGTCACCCCTTGTTAGCAAGCGTTGCTTTAGTGTTGACCACAGTAAAGTTCTCCCACTTGGTGGCAGGGACATTTCCCAGGTAGCAGAGCTGGGCTTCAACCCAGATCTGTCTTAGAACTTACCATGTTAAGCTGTTAGGGGAATGAAAACTTTTGGGGGTGTTTTTTGTTGTTTTTTTGAGACAGGGTTTCTCTATAGCCCTGGCTGCCCTGGAACTCGCTCTGAAGACCAGGCTGGCCTCGAACTCAGAAATCTGCCTGCCTCTGCCTCTCAAGAGCTGGGATTAAAGGCGTTCGCCACTACCAGCTGGGCTGAATGAAAACATTTAAATGTCCAGCTAACTTGTGTGGAAAATTGATAACATTTCAACTTTCAAACTGCCAAATAGCAAGTCTTTGGCCAAAATGGTGGACTCAGTTGATTATTAGTGGGCAGTGAGTGTAGAAGTCCAGAAAAGTGTACATTAGTCTAATGGAAGTTTTAAGGAAAGTGATCCATCTTATTATGAATTCCAAAAGTTTTAATTCCTAGTTAGCATGAGTTTGGCTGGCAAAAATAAAGTAACCTAGAAGGCTACCAATTTAATGTAGCTTTTTTGTGTGTTGGGGGGGGGGGAACTATGTAGCACAGGCTAACCTCACATTCCTGTGGCTGTACCTTGCCTCTGGGAACCACAAGTGTGTGGCAGCAAGCACTGTTTCCATTTCATTTTGTTACTGTTAGACTTTTCTCTTAAAATCAACAGGCTTCTGGATTTTTTTTTAACTCCATAGCTAAATGCAGACTGTGGCAGAATGGAATTTCATGAGAGGTTTGACTTGGTATCTTTTCTAGGCTAAAACTACAAAGAAGATTGTGCTGAGACTGGAGTGCGTTGAGCCCAACTGCAGATCTAAGAGGATGCTGGCTATTAAGAGATGCAAGCATTTTGAATTGGGAGGCGACAAGAAGAGAAAGGTACTCTCCTTTTGAATGTAAAGCCTTATTTGTAGAGCTAACTGTCTCAGGCCTCGGTGTATATAGGGTACCCTCCAAGATATTATATTGTCCACAGCTGAGTTACATAACCCATATCTGAATGCATGGGACCAGAAGTATTTTTTTTTATGTTCTGTGAATCTGGCATATGCTTTATTAGTAGGCACAAAAGTTTGCACAAGTGCAAAAGTTTGAACACCAATATATAAAAGAAATGGCCTCTACGATTTCAGTATTTGGATTTTGGCTGTGGCTGGGATTGAACACAGGACCATAGATTATGTAAAAAGGTTCCTTAAAAATTACAAAACACAACATTTTGTTTTTCTGTTCTGTTTACAGGGCCAAGTGATCCAGTTCTAAGCAGATTTTGTTATGAAGACAATAAAATCTTGACCTTTCAACCCCTTTGATTGCAGTTGTTCGTTTGGGAGGGAATACATTAAAAGCTTTCAGAAATTACCTGAAGTTTTTCTCCTGTTGAGTGGTATGAAATGTGACATGTTGGCATCCTACTTGGCATTTAAAGTCACGGGTTACAAATGATAAGAAAACGCAGTGTAGAGACTTTTATTTGAAATTTTTTATTTTCAATACATTCCAGATTTTTATCCCCTTCCCAGTCCACCTTGGAATATTGCACATCCCCCACCTCCCCAGAAGATGCCCCCACCCCCTGAGGTAGAGACTTGTATTTCAAGGGATTTGAGGCCAGTAATAAGCTTTAAATATGTTTTGCTTCAGGCATTTTCTTTTTTTTTAAAAGATTATTATGCAAGTATAATGTTGCTGTCTAGAGAACCAGAAGAGGGCATCAGATCTCATTGCAGATTATTGTGAGCCACCATGTGGTTGCTGGGATTTGAACTCATGACCTTTGGAAGAGCAGTCAATCCTCTTAACCGCTGAATCATTTCTCCAGGCCCTCATTTTTTTCCCCTGAGACAGGGTTTCTCTGTATAGCCCTGGCTGTCCTGGAACTCTGTAGACCAGGCTGGCCTCGAATTCAGAACTCATCCGGCTGCCTCTGCCTCCTAAGTGCTAGGATTAAAGGCGTGTGCTACCACTGCTGGGCACTTCAGGCATTAAGGGAGTCTGGGGAGCATGCTTCAATATACATCCCTTGTTTTAGATTGTTGGAAGTGTCCCTAGTTCCTCCCCTGGGTTTCTCTGGCCTTATCCTCACCAAGTGCTGGAATTGGAGGCATGGAACACCATCATACTGGCTTTGTGTAAAATAACACCTGAGCATCCTTCCAAACCTTTTTCCTCCCGAATCCCCCAGTTTGTCACCAGGACAGTTCATCAATTGCTCTTAGGACATCATGTAGCCAATCACCATTGGTAAATACAGGTAATCCTATCTGCATTTCTTAGCTCTAGGGGATAACCTGGGCATATGAGTTTGTTTCCAGCCAGGCTTGCACTTTGTAGTCCAGGCTGGCCTTGAATTATACTTGCCATTGCCTCCCTAGTACTGGGATTAAGGACATGCTACCACATCCAGTCTGTCACCTGGAGGAAGCAGATTTTCATTTTTTCCTTTGCACTAGACTAAGCAGTGCCTCCATATAGTTATTTGTGTCTGGCTGGTTTAGCTTTAAATCCTGGTTCTGGGTGCTAGAGCTTGCTGGCTCAGTGATTAAGGGCACTTGTCAAAACAACAAAAAAGGCTGGGCGGTGGTGGCGCAGGCCTTTAATCCCAGCACTTTGGAGGCTGAGGCAGGCGGATTTCTAAATTCAAGGCCATCCTGGTCTACAGAGTGAGTTCCAGGACAGCCAGGGCTATATGGAGAAACCCTGTCTTGGGGAAAAAAAAGCACTTGTTCTTCTGGCTTCCTGGGCACCCGGTATGTATGTGGACCTCATACATACAGGCAAAACTCTTGAACCACATACATCTAAAGGGTTTTTTGTTGCTTTTGACTTGGCTGTAAAGATTATAGTGGATAAACAGCTGCTTCAGGGTTGTGAAGGTTAAAATCAACCAGTGTACGGAAGCATCTGCTACAGCCTACCGGTTACAAGTTATAAGAAAACCCGAAGTAGAGACTTTTTTTTTGAAATCTGTTTTCAATACATTCCACACTTTTACCCTCCTCCCAGTCCACCTCGGAATATTGCACAGGAGTACCCACTTAATTTCAAAAGCCTATGTTGAAAAGCAGCTTTTAAGGGCAATGCCTTTGGGATACTTTATTTTTAGAGGGAGGGGCAGGAAATAGTTTGGTTTGTAGTAAAACGGGACATAGAACTCTGCCTATATAGTAGTTTATCTTTCTAACCGAAACAAAACAGTGCCTGAGGGGTTTACTCGAGTTTTTAAGGTCAAAGTCCATTCATAGAAGCCTAGGTGTACTTTCTCGGGGAGAAGCTGAGTAATGATGCAGCCAGGATTGCAGGCTAGTCCTCTACCCAGGGAAGAAATCTGGATGGTATAAGGACAAGGTCCACCAATCTCCTGCAGGTTTCTCACAGCCACAGCCCAGGCTAGGTTGGAGAGTGGCCGTTCCCAAACCTCAATGTGGTTTTCCTGAAAAGCCAAGAAAAGAATTGTGAACATGTGGTTAACCTCATCACTAGCCATATTTGATATTCAACCTTATTAGCAGAACTATCATGCACTCAGAGAAGAAAAAAGTTAGCCAGCAGTATATTTTAGAAATTTAAAAGTCATGCTGGGTGTGGTGGCACACACCTTTAATCCCAGCACTCAGGATGCAGAGGCTGGTTCAAGGCCAGCCTGGTCTACAGAGGGCATTTCAATACAGTCAGGCTAAACAAGAAACCCTGTTTTTAAAAATCAAAAAGACCTCATCTGCCAAAATGGTTCATATACTTCTAGGAAAGTCCCTAAATATCCTAAATTTGTCTTTTTTGGCTTCTGTAGTTCAAATTCTGGCTAAGTGTTCTTCTGAACTGAAGTATGTCCACCCAGGGCATGGATTTACGCTTAAAGGCTCATCCTGATAAAGGCTCTGGGCTACCCTGGGATTCCAAACACCTGAGTGCAGTTGTCAGCTGGCTAAAAAAGGACTTTCTATTGGCTTAAATCCATGTCAGAGTAGTCTTCTCCGGTGGATACCCACAAGAAGCCTGGCCAACAGAGCTACTTCCAGGGCAGCCAGGACTACAACAGAGAAATTCTGTCTTTCGAAAGTAATAGTTCCGGCAAAAGCCTTATTATTCACCACTCTGTTAGCAAGGTTAGTCGTGTCTTCATTTGGCAGAGTTGGGCTTGAGATAAATTTGTATTTGAGTATGAAAAGCCCATCACAAAATCCTGTGAATCAGACACTCTAACGCAGGATATGTTCCTTGGCCAATATGCGTCCAAGAAGCATCACTTACCTTTCTGAAACAGTAGCCCTGCTTGCCCAAGGGGTCTTGGTTGATGGCAATTACATCCTTATTCTGAAGCAGAGCTTTGGCTTGAGAGCTGATTTGTCGCAGATCGTTGGACATGAGTAGGGGAGCGGCCATGATAGCCCAGAGGGCCATCTGTGTCACCTGCTGGTCCCAACTGAGGCCAAAGTTGCCGATCACTAACTAGGACAAAGAGTAGAATAACTCAGATGGGAAAAATAGTCAACTGATTGGGTTTCTGTTGTTGGGGATACAGAAGTCCTTGTCTGAAAACCAGGAATGTTAAAACACACAGGGCCCTCTTTACAATGGAGGCGATAAATACCAGTTTTCCTGCCCAGAAGGCTAGGAGAAGATTTTGTCAACAACCTGGTGACCTTTTTGCTATCTGTGGAATCAGACCTCACCCAAATTCCATAGAATGATCATCTCACCATCCTTCTCTCCCTAGATCCTTATCCTTAGGGGGAGATGTCACATGTACTTCATGGCCTGCTGACCTCTGTGCTATTGGTCAGAGACCACACTAGATTCTAGGCTTCTTAGCTATACAACTCACTCTCATGGTCACATGAGACATGGACTGTGTAAAAGAGTTTCTATGTAGCTACACCTTGAGCTTTATTGTGCACCTAGAATCAGACCTTGTTTTCAATATTTGGACAATGGCGTTAGACTCCCCAAAATCTGACCCAGGTTGACAAAGCAAATATGCACCAGGTTTTCATTCTTATCTCTTCAATGGGTTCATGTCCTTGCTTGGATACCTGCAGGGACCCCTCAATAGTTCTTTTTTTCTTTTCTTAGTTTGGAGATAAGGTCCAAACGAACCTTTAGGCCTTGAATTTGGAGCAACTCTCCTGCCTTAGCCTCTGGAGTTCTGAGACCCCAAGCAACTACACACAATGCCCGCTGAAACATTTTTAAAATTTCCTAAATAATTGACCGAGAGAAACCATTTTCTACAGCATGGTGATGTAAATATTCACAGAAGGCCTCTTCCAAGGGATCGGCGTGGGCGTGGCTTGTGCAAGGCCCGAGTTTCAGAGCCAGACACCAAAGTACAAAAGCTACCTCTTAAATGAGGAGGGTTCAGGGCTTTACCATGTCTGGGTCATTCCAGCTGCCTGGTCCAGCGACTTCAACAATCTCCTTCTGGTAAACCACTGTCCAAGACAAGATATTCTTTATGCTTTCCCAGGAATCATAAACATCATCAAAATTTCTCCAATGATTGCAGTAATATTGGATATCTGTATAATTGGGCTGTAAAAAGATACAATTCTTTATAGTCTTAACTTTCTTGTGAGATTTTGCTGATCTACAGATCAAAAGTCTCCCACAACAAAGCCTGACCATCTTTTGGAGTTCTAAATGTAAGGGAATTTCACCAGAAGATGTTCACTTCATATAAGTAGGCCATATAATTTTAAGTACCTGTTTACAAAGTGACTTTAATACTATTTATGTTGGACGTGCACTGAACTGTGGTGTCTAAGTGCTGGCATTACGAAATATCTTTGTTTTTACTGTAATGTGTAAACTTACCTAAGATGGCTTCATTGATAATAAATTACAATGATCTACTAGATGGTTAATATAAAGTCTATAAAGTTATATGGGATACTATTGAACACAGTAAGATCAGAATTTGAAAGATGTAAATTGTGGAATGAACCAATGTGTAGATTCACCGGTATAACATCCAAGATCTAAAATGCTGAGGAAAAAGTTAGACTATCTAAAGTTCAAGAAAACAATATAAATTCATTTATAAATACTTTAAAGACCTACCCTCCTGGAAAACCAAACAGTTAATGCCTAGATAGTGAATGGGCGGAGGCTCTTTTTAAAGTAGAGAAAATCCAAGCATGGAACATCTGGTCAGATTTCAATGTTAATTAACCAACCCTTTTTAAAATCTTGGGGCAAGACACGGAAGAAACAATAAGGAAGTACATCACCATAGGCTTATATGGAAATGCCTTTGTGGGATCCATTACCATCCATGCACAGTGAATATACAGCAGTGGGGTAAATATGGTATATGATACACAGAAAAGACAAAGCGCCGAGCTGGAAAGAGCTGTTGGGGGCTGGAGGCAGGCAAGAAGCATGCTGATGGAGTTTGATTTTATTCCAAGTGCAATGGGAAGCCAGTTACAGTTACATTCTAAGGAGGAGACAGAGGGGAGGCCCTTGATAGGTTTTCAGCGGGGTGAGATGAGAGTGGCCTGGAAGGCCAGTGTGGATGGAAGGACAGCAAGTTAGTGGTATCAAGAGAGACTTTCAGGGGCCTGGAGAGATGGCTCAGTGGTTAAAAGCACAGACTGCTCTTCCAGAGGTCATAAGTTCAAATCCTGGCAACCACGCTTACAACCATCCGTAATGAGATCTGATGCCCTCTTCTGGTGTGTCTAATGACAGCTAGAGTGTACTCATATAAATAAAATAAAATAAATCTGAGAGAGAGAGAGACTTTCAGAGCGAATACTGGCAGGATTGCTGGTGGGCAGGATGTGAATGGTAGAAGAAAAGGAAAAAAAAAATCAAAGATGGTTTCCTAGTTGGTGAAAGCTTAGGCTATAGTTACAAACAGCTAGGACAGGGAGGGGGAGAAGTGCATCTTTGTACTTAAGCTCGGAAGTTTAGATTCTGGGCCCACTAGCTCACCTTATGAAAGGGTCTCAAATAAAGTGGCCACTCACAGGAGTATACAATGCTTCGGCCTGTCCTGTTCAAGGCCAAGGCCATGTACTTATAACCTGTATGAGGAAAATAATAGGTAAATAGGGGGAAGCAGGCGATTTCCAGGCAGTGTGGTATATCTGAAGAGGCCACTTAGAAAGTCCATGTTTATATTTAAAACTAGTGTCTGGGCAGTGGTGGCACACACCTTTAATCACAGCACTTGGGAGGCAGAGGCAGGTAATTTCTGAGTTCGAGGCCAGCCTGGTCTACAGAGTGAGTTCCAGGACAGCCAGGGCTACACAGAGAAACCCTGTTTCGAAAAATCCAAACAACAAAACAAAACAAACCTGCTCAGAAGTTAGCTCAGGGATGGGTCAACAAATCCCAGCAACCACATGGTGGCTCCCAACCACTCATAATGAGATCTGACACCCTCTTACTTACATATAACAACAAATAAATCTTTGGGCCAGAGCGAGCAGAGGACCTGAGTTCAATTCCCAGCAACCATGTGAAGGCTCACAACCATCCCTAGACCTACAGTGTACTCACATACATAAAATAAGTAAATCTTTTTAAAAAAAAAAACTGCTTAACCTGTGACTATTGGGTTGCTCTGAGGAGGTGGTACAGAGACCATAGGCATAGAGAAAAGATAGCGGTTAGATGCCTCTTTATCTGGGCTCTCACAAACAGTATCGGATCTAGTTATAATTAATAATTATAATGTATTCTCAGAGTCCTTGAATCAAAAGTGCACAGTATATGTCATGTGCCATGGTAGGCATGTATGAATTCGACATAGATGAATAAATGATGGAGACAACTTCTTTGGCTGGGCAGTGGTCCCAGCTCTCAGGAGGCAGAGGCATGACAATCTCTGTGAGTTCAAGGCCACTCTGATCTACAGAGCTGCTGGTTCCAGGACCACCAGGGCTACACAGAGAAAGAAAGAAAGAAAAAGAGAGAGAGAGAGAGAGAGAGAGAGAGAGAGAGAGAGAGAGAGAGAGAGAGAAAAGAGAGAGAGAGAAAGAGAGAGAAAGAGAGAGGAAAGAAAGAAAGAAAGAAAGGAAGAAAGGAAGAAAGGAAGAAAGGAAGAAAGAAAGAAAGAAAGAAAGAAAGAAAGAAAGAAAGAAAGAAAGAAAGAAAGAAAGAGGGAGGGAGAGGGAAATGGGGAGAGATTAGCTCTTTGGAGGCTCAGCTTAACAATAGCCTCAAGTTCTTGTTTCTGGCTAGACCTTTTACTTGGTGTTAACCAAAAGGCCAAGAAATAATTATGGCTAAATCTCTTGCAGACAACATACAATTTAGGCTAATGAAATGGTACAGCTAGCAAAGGTTCTTATTGCCAAGCCCAACGACCTGAGGTTGATCCCTGGGACTCATATGGTTGGAAAGAGCGAACAGATCCCTGCAAGTTGCCCTCTGACTTCTCAACAGGCACCATAGCGCACCCCCCCCCCAATACAGTCACATTGTTGATTTTAACATAATTTTAAAAATGGAATTAAAAAAAAAAGAAACATACCATTCTCCAAGGATACTACACTGTCACAGTGACAACCATCAAATTTTAGCAGATCTACGCCCCAGTCAGCAAATGTCTGCGCATCAATGTCATAGGATCCAAAACTCCCGGGGAAACCTGCACAGGTTTTATTCCCAACATCTGCATAAATCCCTAGCTTCAATCCTTTGCTGTGGACCTAAAATGAGAAGAAAGATGGACCACAATAGGAAACCAACCAGGAAGTAGTAAAAAAAAAAAAAATTGGTGGGAGGGCCACTTACTAAGACTAAGCAGAGATGTGTGCTTCTCCGGGTCTTGGCAACTTGGTTCCTTACAGCACTCCAGTTTTTTAAGCTGAAGTTGTTGGAAGCAGGGAACCGACCCTCCAATTTTGCTAAGGCAGTTCTAACTACGCATGTGGACAGTAGCACAGAAGCGAGGAAAGGGCTATGTCCACTTTAATGTTCCTCATGGGACCCTAAACAGTCCCTTTTCCAAACAGTGATAGACGTGTCTTGAAAAGGGTGAGGATATTTCAGTTAGTCTCTCTGACATTCCTCCAGTCTTGGCCTTCCTGGCGTCTGTCTGGGTGAGTTTGGATAGAGCCAGGATACCCAGTAAGGTATCCTATCCTCTGACTCTCCGTGTCTCCTTTAGCAGTTTGCCAGCTGCTGAACTCCCAGGACTTACTCACTGGTTGTACGGTCTCACTTGTCCATCTGGTTTGGAATGTGACCTTTTCTCCTACAGTACTGAATAGTATCAGGCCTCATTTGTTTTCAATAGTCTCCAGAGTATTTGTTTTTATCTTTTAACATTCACTGAGTATATAGTTCAACTACATACTTAATAATAGTATGTCTAACTACAATAGCCTCTGGTGCTGATGTGGAAATACAAGCATTCAAGTCACAACCATCCTTTTCACTTAGAGTATTCAAGCCCTGGAAACTATTGCGAAATGTTTATAGGCTAATATGATAATTCCACTTGGTAAGCACCGTAATTTATCATTCAGACAACATTACATTACATTTTCAAAGTATCATGTGGTCTGTTTCATAATAAGCCTTCATAAAGCCATAAAAAATAAACAATGGGCTCTAAACTCACGTAATTTGCGAGGTGTTTGATCCCACTAGGAAAGCGTT